>NW_005054317.1:1842198-1860512 GCF_000277835.1 Geospiza fortis | reverse complement strand
CAAAATTTCCCTCCATGTCCAGTGCATAAAAGTATCTGTGTATATGAATTCAATTTATATGCCAATGATGTTTTATACATTGTCCTGTCTGCATCTCATTACTGTCATTAATGAGCACTCCAATACATCTCGTTACAAGGTTAATTGGGACAAATCTAAAATACGTCCCCTTTTATATTGTAAATATGATATCTCCTGGCAGCACAGTCCTGGTGGATGGACACAAAAGTTAGGATGTCTTATTAAAGGTTCCTATAAGGTATCATAGCTGCATTTCATGCCTACATTATGCTGGAAGTGCAACTGTATGGAAAATTTGGCTGCATGCAACATAATCAAGGTGAAACATGCACTTTCCCAGACAGGATGGAATACAATTTTGTACAGCTACTCTGCTTTTGTTTTGGTTTTTGGCCACACTTGTGGGCCAAAATCATTTTTTATTTTGTTATGTGTGCTGGTATTTCTAAAGGCCAATTTCTGGGTTTGAATGTATGGTTTGAAAAGTGCATTCCTTCACAAAGCTTGGCTGCACCCAGGTCTGGCAAATTAAAAAAAGGGCATTTTTCAAGTAAAAGGTGTTTTCTCTGCACAACAGATAAGATCCTTGGTGTTTTCATATCAAAATTCATGTCATGTCAATATCTGCCAGTGTCAGCTAAGATAACACACTGGAACAAGTACATGGGTCACATTTATGGCTTTTCTCCAGAGGACCAAGGGCTAAAACTCAGGGAAAGTGGGACTGAAAGGTTCTCTCCTGCAGATGTGGCTCACACTGCCAGACCCAGGATGCTCCATCTGATAAGCAAAATTCACCTCACAGGTTTTGGGACTTGAGTTTGTCCATTGACTACATTGAGTGTGAAGGGTTAAAAGCTTCCACAGCACCTGTGAGTGGTGTTAGTGATGCTCCTTACAGAGAGATTTATGTCCTATACCACAGATGAAGTTAATTCCTCTCCAAAGATCTGGGCTAATGCTAATACACCGACTGAATCCCTCCAAAAGAGGGCTGTCCTGGCCTTTGTTTCCTCTTTGCAGAGTTGAACTTCAGTGATTCTGTACCCCTTAGTCAGGAGATCACACTGACACAAATTTTTTATTATAAGCTCTACCAAACTGGAGACATGATCAGGAATCCTAAAGAAAGGGCTTTAGGCAATGGCCTGAAACCCTGCAGCTCCAGCATTTCCTGTGATGTTAGAACACTGTGATTTATGCTTATCTTAAGTTGAGACAAAATTTAATTTAGCCCACTATATACCTGGAAGAAAAATAGACTTCCATAATGCTGTTTCTGTGGGAGGCACAAAAATATTGTTCATTTTCCAAGTTGAGGTAGAAAACGAGTACAAAACACTGGACAAGAAAGTGAGTGTGTATTACAGAAAATGGTGAATTCCAGCTCCTCATCAGCACAGTAAGCCTATCATTTCTTCCCTGACATAGAATGTAAAGTTTCACATCCCCAAGCACAAGCTAAATAGCTTAGGCAGGCTGTGTACCACAGCCCCAGTTTAATTGATACAGTACTGTCACTTCAAACAAGCCATATTAGTGGCATGTTATCTCTACTGTTGTTTGTTCCAGACCCTAGGCAACAATTAATTCTGTCATGCCAACAAACACTTCATTTGATTTCTAATGTACCATTGCCATAACAACTTGGATAAATATACCCTATAAAATCTATAGATAAGTTTTTAAAAAAGGTGGCTAGCTGATAAAAATCTCAGTAAAAACCCAACCAACAAAAGAAAAAACCCACAAAAACATCCCAGCACAGCCCCACCATCCTGCAATTTGAGGTTGCTCAGTGGATCCTTACATGTCACAACAGGAAAGGCTGTGACAGATTAGGTTGATGCCACTGGATACTGGACTGTCTGTGTATGCTTTCAGTGACAAGTTCAGCAGTGCAAAGGATTCAGCTAATACCTGACCTGCTCTGGTCCTGGTGGACCTAAATAAAATTCTACATTAGTGATACTGATGCAGAGATGGTTAGCTAAATAACTTTCTTAATTATATTTTTTTGTCTAAAGAGCCTAATGAAACTTATATAAGTCTTGTAGGAAATAGCATAGTATTTTTGTATTAGAATCAGCCTTCAGTAGCAGTCTGTATTGCTAATATTAAGTAAATGTTTTAACAGATTAAACAGTTGTTATTGTGCTTGAAACTTCTCTGACTTGGCAAGAGCAAAACAAATAATAGGTATCAGAGATCTCATCCTGTGGAAAGTATGCCTCAAACCAAACCCCCAAACATGTGCTTTTATCACTCAAAATCATCCCATGTACACATGCATCTGCCAGCCCTGTCCAGTGGTGAGCCACTCCATAGTGCATTGAAAATATCTTATTGTTTAAATTTACTCTTGCTCTGCAAGTTTCTGGGAAAATAAGTTTAACTTTACTAATGTCCTGTTGAAAACTGATGAAAAAACATCCATGTGAGGTATCTTACAAACACTTTTTAAACAAATAAATTTATGTAGTACAAAGTAATTTATTCTTATTATTTTCAGCAAAAATATTTTCTATGCACTCAAAATCCACTGTCATGTTTTTATGTTCAAAATCTCTTACCTGATTTTTGGCAGGATAAATTCTTCAGAATCTGTTACAGATACTGAGATACTTATATTTCTTTCTCCAAAACACTTTACTTTCATTTATTCCCTTAATGGCTAGAATTCCTAGAAGAGACAATACAAGTATCAAATAGTTACTGAGATATAGAAATATTTAAGAAGTGTTTGAGAAAGGCACCCCTAGTCCATATGTCTGTATGTGTGTGCTGGGTTTTTTATCAAATTTTCAGGAAGATTGAAGGGAAAAAGCAAGCCCCAAACTATCTTCCCTATATTTCAAATCCCTTAAGATCAGAAAAGATTCTTCAGTGCAAGGTTGGATGCTGTGTCATTCTGATCCTGGAGATGTCCCCATGTCCTGTAGAGGGAACATGTGCCGCTGGAAATACCACTTTCATTTCTGACCTGACCTCTGTGTGACACACTGGTGGTCCCAGGGGAGTGAGGTCCCTCTTTTCTCTCTCCTCTCTCCCTCTAGATGGTTTTGCTGGTGCCAATACAAGTGAAGAACTGGCAGTTTCCTAGTAATCCCAAGATGTTCCATCTTCCATGGCTGGCTCAGGAGCACTGCAGACAGTCCTTAAGTCTCAAGAAATGTTGCAAGATGCCAGTTTAGTCCTCAATAACAAACCTTTAACATGTCTTCTGAGACAGAAAGGCAGGGATGTGTTGATTTTTTCTGTCTCTTCTTCCATAGCCTGAGCAGACTGCATACAGGCAGAGCACAATCACCTACAGAAATTATTTTAACATGTTATAGGACTTAATTTCTGGGTCTTTTGTACAGTTCCACTCACCATCTTTGAATAGTAATTCTCTCACAAGTTTGTGTATTGGTGTATTTTGGTAGGTTGCCTCTGAACACATTTTGAAAAAAAAAAAGAGGAATTCTGTTTTTTCTGAACAGACTCTGTATCCAGGGGTGAGACCTTCACCACTGCCTTAACAAAGAAAGCTGGCAGAAATAAAACCTCTTTGCTGCTTTTCTTCAGGCTGCTGAAGCTCCAGGATGCCCTGTGGCATTATCTGGGCTGATACTTTGGTGATAGATGCTTGATTCTCTTCCTGAGTTTCCTCAAAACTGATCTGGTAGGAGAGCTGAAAATATCCTGAGCAGTGTGGGATCTGGGTAGTGAGACAATACTTAGATGGAAAAACTTTATGAAACAAGTTCCTGAAAATGTTGGAGGGGGAAATAAAAGAAAACAGAAATGGTGCAGGGTCTTTCCACTGAAGATTTGATTCCCACCTTGGTTCTGCTGCTGCAGAAATCAGGACCATGGTCCCATGGCTTCAATCTTACTTAGAGTGGGGGGATTTGTTATATATATTTAAAACTGGAAAACCAGAACTTTGCTGTTAGGAGGAGCGTGGTGCTTTGGAAGCCAAAGGTGACCACATGTGCTGCAGAGCAGGTGAAAAGAGATTGTATCCAAACAGATACATTTATCTTTAGAAAATAAGTAAAAAAATTCATTTTGCTTTGGCAAAATGAAAACTTTATCTCTAATGTTTCTGCCTGGTTCTTCAACTGACTTTTTTTTTAGATATGTGTGACTCTGATCCTCCCTATGTTCCAGTGCAAACTGGAAGGAGCTCCTAAGCTGCTGCAGCACTGGTGGAAGTGGGAATGCAGTCAGACTGAAAGAAGGAGGTTTTTCTGTCACTCTCAGATGTACACTTCTGTTACTGAGGTTTCTTATCAGAAAATGCACAATAGCACTTGGGTGTACAAAAACGAGAGCTCCCACCGAATGTCAGTCACTGCTGATAACAGGAGTTCAGTAGCGAAACCAAGATATTGGAGCTTGTTTATCTGCTGGCTGTGTTGTAACTGCCCCTTCTGAAACACAGACCTGCAGCCAGATTGGCTCTTGCTGCCCTGTGCAACACAGGAGGGGTTGGGTTTGTGTTCTAGGGAAATGTGTGTGTCCAGAAGAGCAGGGGAGGTGGCAGAGGCCACCCCAGAAGGAGTCAGAGATAATGGTGTTGTCTGTTCATCTGTCCAAGTACAAGTGTCTTTATCTGGGAGACTCTTCCTGCCCCTTCAAAGCAACATTTTGTACCCAGTTGCACCATAAGGCAGTTTCTACTTTGAGAATTTTGAAAGCAATTTAAAAAAAAATAAATATCTGTTTTCAAAGCAACCTTCACCCAAATTCTGAGCTGGAGGGAGATGGGCTGCTTGCCCTTGCATGGCCAGAGGTGGGAAAAGCACCATAAATGGGAACATCTGCAAGTTGCACACAAAAATGGACTCAAGTACTTACGTGTGATAAAAGAGGCAGTTTAAAGCATTATAACATAAAAATCCTTCTCCTCTTCTGCCTATGCAGAAAGCTGGGTGCTGTGAAGAGCCAGTTTTGCCTCTGCAGATATAAGAGCTGACCTAACCCTGATGGACCAAATGATTTCCATGTGTGCTCCTGGGCAAATGCCACAAGGACAGTGGCACAACTGTCTGTGGCACTGTCAGAAAAGTCTTTCTTTGCTAAGGATAGTTTGGAATTGCACTGGATTTATCATCCTACCTGTGAGCATTTGTTTGCAAATCATTTTAGAGTCGGTGCTTGGGTTTGCAGGAGAGCAGAGCAGTGAGTCACAGCACAAGCTGGCACTGGCAAAACCTCTCCATGCTAATGAGCTACACCCAGGAAATGTCTCCTGTGCCTGGGGGAGCTGCACCCCAGCCATCCTCCCCTGCAGCTTGTCAGATCCTTGGTGTGCTGGCAGGGAGGGTGGGCCATGTGGGACAGGTCACCCCTGGGCAGAGCTGGAGGTGCTTCCCAAGTGTCATCTCCAGTGCAGGGAGGCAACACCAGCATCCCTTCAGCTGCTGTCACGCTGTAGGGAATCAATGTGTGCTGCTCCATGCTCAGGAGGCAACACCAGCATCCCTTCAGCTGCTGTCACGCTGTAGGGAATCAATGTGTGCTGCTCCATGCTCAGGAGGCAACACCAGCATCCCTTCAGCTGCTGTCACGCTGTAGGGAATCAATGTGTGCTGCTCCATGCTCAGGAGGAGCTGCTGTGCCTGTGTCAGTGTCCCTGGAGGAGCTCAGAGGTGCAGCAATGAGGAGCAGTGTCCCTGGCACTGCCCCATCCTTGGGGCTCAGTTGTCATGTGCCTGTGGACAGCAGAAAGTGTGGCTGGTGCTCTGCTCCTTCATCGTGCTCATTTTGCAGCTTGGCTTATAATGATGTAAAACAAAGCAGGGCTCATAATGCTATTTAAAAATCACTTTTCAAGGAAACAAATGTGCTTTCTGTGAACGTGTTTATGTAGCAGATAGATTAATATGAGGGGGATCTTTTCACCACCCAGTGAATTACAATACTACGATAAGTGATGTTATCTTTAAAGGCAAATGTTTTTGTGTACTAATACCTTATCAGACATTATACCAGCAAAAAAAAGTTCCTTTTCTGAGGCTGATAATACAAAGCCTTATGCATGTGCCTGTCTTGAGTGTTGCTTAAGAACAGTGAAACAATGAAGGCATTTGAAGACTATTAGCACAAAATGAGCTCAGCCATTGATTTTATTTCACTTAGTGTTTTAAAGTAGGTTGTATGCTTGCTTCCCACAGCACATATTTGATGTCCGTGACGCAAGTTTGGAAGTGGTTTGGTTTGAATCCTGAGGAAATAAATGCACCCAGGATCCCAATCCGTGACAGTTGTGATGTTCTCCCCAAGTGATCAGGCTGGGCTGGGTGAGGGTGGGTTCCTAATGCCAACTGAAACAGCATTTCAGCTTCATCAGCGAGCGAAATCCCACACTTGTCACTCAGAGAAGCAGCCTGAAAAATGTGGGATATCATCTTTTTCATCAGTTTTCACAACCCCCTCTTGCAAGTGGCATTTGCATGCTGGAATGGTGTTTGGAGATTCATGATCTGAGGGGGTACCACAGTATGAAATACAAATCTACTGTATTTTAATTGTGAAAACAACAAGCAATACAGTTGTGCAAGTATCAGCTAGTTTAGGCTATGCTTATGTTGATATTTTTATGAATGACTTTGGAGGTATTTTTCTATGAGTACCCATAATGGTTTTTGTACATGTGAATTAATCATATGGGTTAGTACCATTATCACAAATTACTTGTGGAAATCTGTAGTAAGGAAACTGAACTGAATATGGGCAGGCAATATTGCTAATAGCATTTAAATTTATGTGGCAAATTTACTAACATGATGTTGAAAAAATATACAGTATCTAATTAGAGAAGAAAATCCTTCACTTCACAAGCATTTTATTTTATGCAGCAAGGACTGTCATTCCTCCTGTGAAGTTTATGTTGGTTGAAAGCATAAATTTTGCTGATATATATACAGGTTTCTGTTCCCAGTGGTGAACACTGTTACATTTAGAAAATTGACAAAATCAATGGCAGTAAACCAAAGATCAATTTAAATTTCACATTTAGCTACTTGTTTTAGAGTTTCTCTGAAATTTACAGTCACTAGCATGTTTTATGTTTAGAAGAAATAGATGAACACAGCTGCTGCCCATTTCTAGCAATTGTTTCCTATATGTGTGAACTGAAAATATATAAATGCACATATAAAATTACACATGATATAATATACATAACACCACTCATCTGTCATGTAATTCTTGGCCCGTTGTTCCCTTATCTGTTGAAAGCATTAGAGAATGGTCACTAATAAGTGTTATAAAAGTAATGAATAGTAATTGTTTTAGATACTCAAGCTTTCGAAGCTGTTAATTTACTCTCCCATTCTGCAATAGTTGTCACTCTAAAATCAGGTCACTATAGAGGTAAGAATCTATAAATATAGTGCCTGTGTCATATCCCATCATCTCCAAAAGGATCATGCTCTCTGTCTGTTTAAGAGGTTTACATATTCCTTATGATACATGTATGATAAATTAAGCACTCTTTTCTGGACCCCTTTAAATGGAAGGAATTGAAAACACAATAATGATATAATTAATTACGGGCTTACACGTGCAGAAAAATTACACCTTTTTCGATTAGTGTGAAATATAAGCGTCAAATCAGTAATAAAATCCTGATCAATAAAACAATAATAACGATGTTGTTAAAAGCGGACTTAGGAAGGTGTTCATGGCAACATGTTTTAGGGGTTAGAAACCCTTTTAAAATAAACGGATTTCATCTTTACACTGTGTCATCTAAATCATTACAATGTTTGTGTATACAATTATCATCAGACGATAAATTGCAGCTATTGAATGGATTAAGTTTGAACTGTTTGACCTCATAAATCTGGGTTTGTCATAGCTTCAGCAAATGCTTGTGTAACAATCAGTTGATTACATGGCAGAGCAGATGTATGTATGTTAACTGGAAAATATGAAAGGATCAGGGTAATTCAAAGTTCATTGGAAGAAGTTTATAAATGTCTGACAATATCATGTTAACACGTTCTCCATATACCTTTCTTGTTGGCATTTTTTCTATTCTATTTTTTTCTGCTGTTTTACTGTGGGTTTTATGGTTAATAGAAAAAAAATCATAAAACTAAAACTGAAATCTTGAAATATTTGGAAGAAAATTTAATGGAGCAGTGAAATATTTTGGCAGGATCCAGTGAGGCATATTCTAAAACATCATTAAAAATGGACCAAATAGCAATCACGAGTAAATAGCATTTTGGAAAAAAGCAGACACACATACTTGAAGTGGAAAAATGGCACGAAAAAGCATGAGGTGCTTGACAAAGAGGAGCTAGTGATTTCTCCAGGATTATTTTAATCTGTGAGTCATATCCCACAGATGAGGATTATGGATCTGTCTCATGTAGTTCACCTGAAATAAGCAGAGGCAGAAAATTAAGGGAGACCAGGACTTAATCTCCAAATTTTTCTTGTTGTGTTGGAAGGCCAGTCTATTTTTTCAGTAGTACTGATAATCAAAAGAAGGGAGCAGATAAAAATAGTTAATATTACACACTAACATTTGTAGCTATGCATAAATAATTTTTATTGGACCAATTTAAAAAAAACCTGAATGCTTTTAAACAAAATTTCCCTGTGCACACCAAAGCCCTGTCTCTGGCTTCTCATAAGAAAAGAAACAATCACATATTTGAATACGCATTATATGTAAATAAAGCTCAAGTCATTGCATATGATGAAATATTTTCTAGGCTGGCATCATTTGGTGAAATCAGCTCAAAAATTATTATTTCTTGATAGTTTCTCAGAATCCCATACTGCTAAAGGCAGGTTGGACTGATTTTGGAAAAAATACTAAGCTGTAACAAAGCAATTAAATCTCTGTGCACATCTGGGTAAAAATTGCTACGTGATTTTTGGCCATTTTAATAATATCTTAACTTCTGATGTACAAAAAATATTACTTGAGTATTTAATTTAAAAAATTACGGTTTTTTTTTCAAGGTCAAATTTAGCTCACTTTTCTGTTAATATTTTTAAAGGATCTCATATTCAAATCAGACCATTCTATTGTAAAATATTTGAATAAATCTGGAAGAAACTTTTTTTTGTTTTCATTTAAGTATTAAATTATTTAGTTTTGGCTCCCACATGAAAATTATTCTTTTCCCCCTTAACTTCTTAGCTGACTAATGTAATGTAAAAACTCCCAGCTCTCTGAATCAGAAGAGACATGTTCAGAGTGCACACCCACCAAAAGGTATGTGTAGTGTAAGTGCATTCTGCGCTATCCACGTCTCTTCCTATTTTTGTTCAGAATGCCTTTGAAAAAAGGTTTTCCTCTTTGTGAGAAATACCGTGCTTAACAAGTGTCACTTGAAATTACTATTTTTGTGTGCTCCTGTGAGAAATATTTGCAAGTAGTGCAATCGTGCTGCTCTTTTTGAACAGGTCTGCTCTGCCCGGGCTTCAGAACAGGGACTTGAAGGTTGGTGAGGGGACAGCCTTTATGTCATAACATGCCTTTTATTGTGAAAACCTTCAAAATCCAGCCAGGTTATACACTGACAGAAATTGCAGTTTGCACTTGAGCGACAAAGACTTTGATATTTAGCAGCTCAGATTTCCATATGTTCTGTCCTTGTGGAGCTCAGGCAGAGCCGCTGCCCCCGTGCTGAGCCAAACCCATCCATCCCCTCCCCAGCTCTGGGGCACCTGCACCCCCAGACTAAAGCAGAATATATTCCCATAGCTGTTCCTAAATGTATTTAATGCATTAGTGAAATAGCTATGATAATTAAAAATTAATTTAAAAAAAATATAATATTGAAGTCTTACTGTAGGAAAAAAAATTATAACATTGTAGTCTTTCTTTGTCATTTATGGTTCCTACAGTGTTCCTATATGGCTGTCTCTCTTCTTAGCTCAAAATTTACCTCCCTTTAAATACTGAAGGCAGATTCTCACTTTGAGGAAAATCCTTAGGATGTAAAGTGTCATTACTCCAAGAAAATCAGTTAAGTGTCTCTTTTCGTAACTGGAGGAAACTGCTCCCAAATAATACCTTGCTAAATGTAACAGGAACCACTCTACTGGGAAATCTCCCTGCACCTACACCACCTTGGTATAGGTGTCTGTGTGAAGTCCCTTATAAAGCACCTGGGATTAGATTGTTTGTTTGCTTAATTTTTCTTTTCACCTTCAGCCTTGTGGCTGTGGAGGGGTTAATTTGGAAGGCATTACAAAGTCATTTCTCTATAGCTGCTGAAGTACAAGTCTGCTTGAATTTGTGCTACTCCTTCCCATTTAAAAATGAAAAAATAAACCGTCACAGAGATAATGTTGTGGTATCACTTGAGTTGCCAGTGAACAATAGTCTATATCATAAGAAAAAAATATACATATTTTGCCACAAGCCTCTGATCAGTAGACACTCCACACAGAATGAGCATAGCAACTACATTATCTTTCACCCTGAGGTTGAGGTCATTGTCAAGCATTTGAGGACAAGCTTGTATTGCAGCTGCCTGCATTTAGAGCTGTCAGAGCTTAGAAAAACCTGCCTGATGGACACGTTCTTGTTTTGTATTAATTTTTTTTTAAAGCCCTGCAATCCTATGGGAGATTTAATTAAGAACAAGGGTGGAAATCTCCAGGAAAAGGATAGCACCTTTAAGTACCTGTAGCTGTCTTTCATTCTGGTCCTGTGAACTTCCTATAACCGAATTTAGTGTAAGAGAAAGCTAATGAACAGTACCTACGCTCCAGAGCAGCTCCCCATTCTTTGCTGAAAGGCAAAGGCTGGCTAAATGTCCAGCTTTGGAGGGGTTTGTTTCATGGATATTCAGATCTCAACAAAATAGCTGGCTGGAGCCCTTAACTGTATTACAATTGGCCTCTTAATGAACAGATGAACTTTTCTTTTCACCGTTTCAAGTCTGTTCCAAGACTAAAGGGTAGCATGGCTATTTCATTTCTGACCTGCCTAACATATAATTAGAAGGTTCCTGGAGGTACTTATAATTGAATTATGGGTTGTTTCATGAGCATTCTTCCTAGTAGGTAGGGATGTAAAAAGCAAAGCTCATCTGGAATGCATGCAGGGAAAGCGGATGATTTAGTAGGTCTGTATATTGCCTGAAATATTAGATTACAAGTATGAGTCAAAAAAATCCACTGGTTAAAATTTATTTTTATTAGGAAAATTATCCTAAGTCGAAAGCACCAATTTCTGTGACAGTATAACTGCATACAGCTCGATTGATTTTAGAGAAGCTCTACTCATTTATACCTACCTCAGGTTAGAGAAGGGTCCAGTGAATTAGTCCCAGTCACATATTTTTCAGACATGAAACATTCAGCTAATCTCTTGGAGCCCTGTAATTGGCTAACATAAAACATTACTGGATGATTAAAATTACAGTTGACTTTCAGATTTGTTGTCAAGTGGATTTGAAATGTGGGGAAATAACTTAAAGGGTCCCTTTTGCTCTCGCTCTCCCATGTTTATGGATTGATTGTCAGATGCACAGCCCTTGTAGGGGAACAACTCATGATTGCTCTCAGCAATGCATGTCCTTCACCTCCTGTAGAAACTGCTGCTCTCAGTGCATGGACGGGATTATTTAGATAAATGTCAGCTTGGAAAATACAGGAGTATTATTAGAGGGGAAGGACAGCACCTTTCAGATATGACCAGCATTGTCCTCTGCAGTGTTGTGGATTTAGTTTTTATGGAGGTCCCAGCTCCTCTCTTTTAAAATGCTGCCAAGCAAAAATTTTCACTAATCTGTACTTTGACTATAGATAGCTAAATAACAGTCTATTTCATCCTGTCAGGGATGCTTTTGGAACAGGAACAGTTAGTGTTCAGACATCAAGAATACCTGCCAAATAGCCTTGATTTGTTTAAAGCAAAACCAAAAATTCCCTCCACTTTTAGCTATATGTGAACTTTTCTTTTCTCATCCAACTCCCTTTTAGTATATATGTGCTATTTTGCCCAAAATATAAATTGAGCAAAAGACTGAAAAAACCACATAAATCAGAATGTTCCCCTTCCATGGCAATCTCTGCATAAATGTGGATAAGAGGGGTGGGCTGAGAAGTAAAAACATTGGCCTTTCCAGCTGTACAAGAGGCAAAATTAAGTTCTGAGGTGACAATGTGCTGCTGGATGGAATAAGGGTCAAGGAGCCACTCCCTGCAGCATTACCTGTGTGCTGGGGGCCATCGTGGCTATTTGCAATCTCTCATTTAGAAACAGGCCAGTCTTAGTCTTTAATTTACAATATCATATTTCATGAATTTGTAAATAATAGCAAGCAAGCCTTTTTGTAATCTGTATTAAACCATTTGACCCAGGGGGGAGATCTGATTTTATGAAGCTGATAACTATGTCAGCTGCCTTCAAGTCCAGTTGCAGAGGAAGAACAGGAGTATTGTTTTTATTTTATCTGTGGTACATTGTTCACAGGCAGCTTTATTCCAACTTGCCTTTTAAACTAAGGGCATATTGTTAACCTTGGCATGCTGAGGTTACTATTCTGCAAGTAAAGACTATTTAAAAAATATCTGTCATCCTCAAGTATAATGACCTATGAATGTTTGTTAAGAATCTTCAAATAGTTTCTGATCTGTTTCCTAATAAAGCACTGAATAACAATAATAAATGCACTGTGCACTAGTCCAGCAGAATTATCTTAATAAGTAGTATAAGCAAAGCAAATAGAATCTGAAAACCTTTTCCTGGCATCAAAAGTCATAAATCTGTTTGTATTGTTTCCTTCTGGAGATCTTGTTTGCTGAATGGTCTTGTTGACATTGAGTGTTCCTCTGGCCTTGGCATAATCAATATTTTAAATGTGATACTAAGAAAAAAAAAATAAATTAAATATGAAACTTAAATATGAAACTGCAGACTGGAGTTATAGACTTTTCCTCTTCCTACCGAGCTGGCCCTACTTCCACATTCTGAAAGAACAGAAATCAAATGCACCCCTCTATTTTAGCATGTATATTATACTACCCATCCAGGAGCAGGTCTTCACCAGTATTTTCCATAAAGTGTGCCAAGGACAATACGGAGAAAAAAGCAGCAATGCAAAGAAGATAAAAAGGAATATGAAATGGTCGAAGAGTAGAGGTCTTCTTGTCTCATGTGCAGTGTCAAGATCACAAACAGAGCAACACACCCTATTCTGGGATCCGTACCTCAAAGAGGGTGGGAAATACCCATGAGATTCCAGGCAGAATCTCATTTTTCCATGAGAAATGATGCAGCTTTCTCTAGTCCATGTTTTTGGGCACAAGTGGTCCTTGTCAGTGCAGCAGAAAGAAGATGAACAAGCATAATTCTCCTTGACGTATCTGACTCCTGTTTTTTTGGCCTGTTGATAATGACTCCACTGGAGAGGGACTGGTTTTCAGTCACTCATCTTCAGTGCTTTTCTCTGTATTAGTGGTATTTAGGGTACTTTTGGAGGGCCATGCTGTCAACAGCCCACTGCTGATGCTGGCTTGTGTTCTCACTCTTAAATTCTACCAAGAAACCTCCCTTTGGCATCTGAGAAAACCCCCAAAATCACAATTTTAGGTTCTTTGGAAAATCAGCCATGTTATCACTATTTCTTTATCCTTTACATCTCTGATAAGGAGTGGATTGTTGATTGACATTTTTTGCTCTCTTTAGAGCCTTTGCCATAAGAATCTCATGGTTCAGGACTGGTCAGTAAGAGGTCTGCATCAAAGCTCTTTTGCAAAATGGATTGAGGCGGCTTTGTTTTGTTGTTAAAAATGTTTTTTTCCTTTTTTGAAAAGCAAAACACTAATTCATTCTTATAGCAGTCATTTTAGAAAGAAGATGAAACATTGCCAAGAAACTATTTTCTTATAAACATCGTAATTCACATCTCCTCATTCCCTCTTCAATTTCTCTTCTTGCTGCAAACATCTAGACATTCCCTGTCAGAACATGCAAGTCTTTGCTTATGTCTTATTTCTTCAAATGATTCAAAATGTGCACTCATTAAAATACTGAGATCCTCTATTGAGTATTTACTGTTTTTCCTACTGCTGTGTGATATTTTGGCAGCTCTTAAAATGTTTAATTCTGTTATTGTGAGAAAACATCACCTTTGTCTGCAGGAACAAGCACTAAACGCCTGATTCCTGGCTCCAGCATTGCTGTGAAGAGCCACTGACTGCCCAAAATTGCCTTGTTGAGTGAAAATCTCTCATGCCACAAAGAGGAAACTGCAAGTTCCCTTGTTCCCTTTCATCATTAATATTGTACCTTAGTCTCATCCAAGGGGAGATATGCAATATATTGAGAACTTTATAAGTCAAGGTTTTGTTGTGATAATGCTTTTGGTAGTTTTATGTATTGGTGACATCCCCCTTCTACCTCTCTATGAAATGTCTGTAACAAAGACAAGGTGTAAAAAAGTTCCAGAAAATCTGTGTTAGTTTTTGTTGGGGTTTTTTTGGTGGGATTTGTTTTTGTTTTTGCTTTTTTTTCCTGTTTTTGTTTCATGTTTTCTTGTGCAAGAGGCAGTGTTTTTCCGAGGTGCAGGGAGACTCCTCAGTGCTCAAGAATGAGCTTCTAAAATGAGTTTTGAGGATGGTGTTGAGGAACTGAACAGCAAGGGGTAGTTTACCCTGAGTGCATGCATAGAAATGTAATTTCTATGTTTGATAAAGAAATTTGGAACACCATAAGGCAAACTCTCAAATGCATCAAGTTGGACACACACACTTGCAAGTTATGAATATTATGGATCTAATATTTACAGTGCCCTAAGCTGATACCAGCATCATTTCACTGATGAAGCAGCCACACAAAGCAATGAAGTTGCTTCATCCATTTTACTACTTTTAATTTCTGTGTAAGCACTTCTTAGCCTTGTAGATTTTGGACATGCCAGTCAGCCATGCTCTGTGGTTTCACTGGCTCTTAATTAAGCTGATAGTCTCTCAGTATCACCTTTGCAGTCTCTGTAATGTTAATTTACTGTTACTGTTAGGCCAGTAATCAAGCAATTCCCTCTTTCTAACTGGGAATATTTGCTATTCTCTATTTTATTCAGGGTTCTCATCTGTAGCTTACATTTCTCTCAACTTCTTGTTGCTTTATTTAAGAAATTACTATCCTTTGCGTTTCCACTCACTGCCTCTCTCCTTATTATTTCTTTCTGGCTCAGTGCATTTACCTGCCAGCTGCTTCCCTTTGAATTTTTTCAGCTTCCTTTGTATTCTTTCTCTACCCATCTCCCAGTATAATAATATATCCTGTTGCAGCAAATGTGTCTGATCCTGTGCACAGTAGTTAATCCGTGAATTTCCTTAAGGTTTTTCATGTACAATTTGCTCTGCACATGCCACTGTAAAATTATATTTTAATTTGTTAAAACCTCCAATCATTATTAATATTTAAATCAAATCATGTTAAATGACTATGTTTTTCAAATCAAAGCCTGTATATTGGAGGAGAGTGCAAAGACTATTAGTGTGTCTCGTTGAAGGCTCACAGAAAGTTTTCAGCCTTCTCAAAGAAAGCATCAGTATTCATTTTTGATGCTGAGCCTTATGAATCCTTATGTTTATAACACTCCTCAACTGGAATAAATCTTCCAGCTGATTATCACAGCATTTGGCACAGCGCCACAAGCAGTTCTGGGAACAGTATTCAATCAATGTGTAAACTAGTGAAATGCCAGGAACTTTTGAAAGACCATGAAGGATGATTAGTTAGTAAAGAATAAACAATGTTCCAATGCTGAGTGCAGCTACCAGCAAATGCAGGGCTGAGGAGAATTTTCCATTATTTAAAATGACTATATAACTTCTAATTTAGGCAGGTATTTATGTTTTGTTACTTCACACTCCAACGTTTATTTAATCAAAACCAGGTATACAGGGGTAAGATTTTAAAAGAAATAAACACTTTGATTATACTGTAACATGTCTGTGTTACCAACCATTCACTCATCCTTTATTCATAGTTAAATGGGAAGCTAATGGAATATAAAAATGGAAAGATGAACAAAAACCATTTTAACATCTTCAAGAACTAACACACTGAAAAAAACCTTCTTTTTTTGGTCTTGCTGGAACAGTCATGCCTTAGGTTGTTGCCCTTTATGCTATGTTTTGGTGCTTGATTTTATTCATTTAATAAGTATGCTTCCTTTCTAAATTAATAGCACTTATACTATTGGGGAAAAGGATTTTTCTGTCTATGCATGTTTGAAAGAATCTAGTTTTAAAGCAGGGAGAGACTGCTGCATTTCCCTCAGAATTTAGTACTCTTCTGAAGTGCTCACCTAAATCCTAAAAACCAAAATAATCCTTGGGTCTCAGAGGACACAGTTAGTCCTATATACTTATATGCTAAAGTTCTGGTTTCCACAGCTTCCAGATTATATACAGTGATGCCTTTCATTTAGCTGTGCTCATTCCAGTGTCTATGGGATCCGTGGGGGTTAATTAAGGGTAGTTTATAATCTTTAGGAGATCTTGAATTTTCCCTTAAATTTAATAACCAGCCTTGTGTGCAGAGCTCAACAGCTGAGATATGTAACCTCCATCTCCTAGAGCACCCTTGCTATATATAAAGGTATTTCTCAGATGCTGCACCAAACTTTGGCTCCCTGTTTACTAGTCAGGCACAGCAAGAGCGAGGTTGAAACTCGGAGCCCAAAGTATTTTTATATTATTTGAAAGAGCAACGTTAAGTAGGCAAAGTATGTGCTGACAGCCTCTCAGACACACTGTGGTAGCACAGAGTCAGTCTGTTGCTGCATCCTGCCTACTGTTTGGTGCATAAAAATAATATCTGCCTTGTGTGTGACAAGAAGGTGTCGGGATATTCTCTTGGTGAGGCTGGAGACCAGAGATGTCTATATGCTTCACGTTATGTCGTTACATTTATTGACAACTGTAAATATAATACAGCTGAACTCTGCCATGCTACAGGAAAAAAATATGTAGGCTCTCATTCCTCTCACAATAGCATTTAGTTCTTTAAGTCCAAAAACTGCACGGGGTCATGCACTGGGTTTATTAGATCTCATAGTTTTGTACTTCTATACCCAGAAGTTCAGGTCAGCTGTGGGGTTTTTCCCATGATCTCATTATGTGTGTCAGCAACAGACATGCACACAAAAGCAAAATCTTTGAAAAATATTTGGATAATAGAAGAGTTCATGTTTTCTATTCTCAGACAGAATTTGTAGTCATCTTTTGAGCAGTGCTTTACAGTAGTTACACTATATTCCAAGTGGGAATAAATACATGTTTTCTAAGGACAAGAGTAATATTATGACAGAAAACATAATAAAACATTGAATTGGCAAGATGCAACAAAATAGGGGTAAAAAGAGGACTGTTCAGTCTGGTTTGAAATGTCTAATTTAATATAAGGCTGTGCAGAGATGTTACAAAAATAAGAAAGTAACGTAAATTACAAGTGTGTAATGTACACAGAATTGATACCCTCCAACAAATAAGATGTTTTGCTATGCATATCCCTCTTTGAAACATCTGCCTGTATTATTTATATGCAGAAGTGCCGTATCTCACTTTTTTCTTCAGACTAAGTCCTTGTGCATGTAGGATTTGTACCATAATACATTATTGAGATGTTACAATGAGAAGAGAGTGGGGAGCAGGAAAGTGATGGGTGTGGTGTGCAGGGTGTTGGTGTATGAGAGGCAGAGAGGAGGTTTGTCACTGGGCAAAACAGACTTAGAAAGAACATTGGTACTTTAAGATATATTACTATATATTGTTAAGACTCGGTTTTATTTTTCTAATGGATTTGACTTTTTTAATCTATGAAGAAGGTTAAAAGTGATATCTTTGTTGAATCACTACTGTATATCTAATGCTTGGAGGTTTTTTCCCCTCATGATGTGGAAATGGTTTCAATTCCTTTTAATATTCATTTAATGTCAGTGCAATATATATTGCCACCTTACTTACTGCATTAGTAAAAAATGTGCTTATGTGCTATGATTCTCTTATGATAGAAACATAAAATCTTGGAAGGATCAAAGTCCACCAACATTCACCCTCCTGCAACAGCAGGAAATTGATCATGTGAGAGATGCTCACCTAATGCTAACAGATTATTATTATTTATTATAGCACTAACAGCAGGGAGGTGCATTAGGCACCAGGAGGAAGATGAGGTCCTTGTCCTGGAGTGGCTTCCATCTCCGGGGTGATCTTGCAAACACTTAACTAGATGACCAGCTATATGCACATGAAATCTTTCTAGCTCACATATTTAACTATTTTCTTTTTCTTATGTACCAGGC
>NW_005054317.1:1807808-1841998 GCF_000277835.1 Geospiza fortis | reverse complement strand
TCCCTACACTGTATTTCCCACTTAATATTTTACAGCCAGCAAAAGCTATATTTTGTTATGCAGCCTTATTAAAACAAAGATCTTACTGACCACAGTGAAATTCCCGACAGGCACCACTGTTGGACCAGAGTCTACAGAGGCAGTTATGTAAACCAGCTCAGAAAAAGGACATACATTATACTCTGTCATGTATATGTTAGGGTTACTCAAATGGCAAATTCTGGTCTAAATCCAAACTCAAGTAAGTTTTGCCCAGACCTCCCTAAGACTTCACTCTTTTAACCCTTCTATGTTTGTGTGTTTGCTTCCAATGTATCAAGGAGGTTTTGCAGAGCATCCCCACCATTTCTGGCTCTGCTGCTGAGGTCTGCCAGGGCAGGAGCTGGCATCTTGTTCTCTGCAGTAAAATCATCCATTAGTATCAGCAGATAGGTTCACTTCTCAGTAAAATTATTCAGCAGAATTCATTACAAGTGTGGCAGCTCTGTTAATCTGCATTGCCTATAAATACATGGTTTTTTTGCATATAGTTGGGTATTGTAATGGCTTTTGTTTGTGAAACACCTTTTTTTCTAGAAGTCCTGAAAATGCTAGAAAATGTGAATAACTTAAATCTCTCAGTTTTGGACACATAAAGTTTAGAGATTGCCAATCCCTTTTCAGACACCGATGAGAGAGGAATGTAAATCCCTTCTTCAGACTATTTTTTGGTTTAGGTTTGGCTATGCCTCTTGCTGGGCTTCTATCCTGCTAGTTATAATGCAGGCCCACCACCAGATTGATGCAGTGGGGCTGATGGACCGTGCTGGCTTTCTTGACCCTCACAGTCACATCCCAGCCACTGATCGATCCATTTCTCACTTTTCTGATCCAGGAATTTTATCCTGATGACAGTCATGGACTGCTGAGTCCTGGCTTGGACATCAGGGGTCTGAAATGGACTTCTACTTCCCATGTAATTTACTATCAAAACCTCTTGTCACCCAAGTTATATTTCCTGGGTTTAAAAA
Organism: Geospiza fortis; assembly: GCF_000277835.1. Classification (NCBI taxonomy): domain Eukaryota; kingdom Metazoa; phylum Chordata; class Aves; order Passeriformes; family Thraupidae; genus Geospiza; species Geospiza fortis. The sequence continues at coordinate 1,840,988 of NW_005054317.1, read as the reverse complement.
AAAAATAGGCAAACAAAACAAAATAACAACATGCAAAATATATTGATAATGAGAACAAGTTTATAATTACTAAATGCAGAGGGACATATCAAAGTGGTGTTCTTCAAACAGGATATTATTTTGTAATTAAATACAACTTCAAAAGAAAAAAGCTGAAGACATGATCATTATAATGTGCATTAAGTGCAGTTGAAACATCATTTGAGTAAAACAATGCTGGGTAACAAGGAGGAGAATTTATAGAGAAGGAAAAATTAAAATCATTCAGTGTTAAGAGAAGCAGGCCAAATTATATTTGGAGAATAATGTTTTCTTAACATCTCTATTATAAAATTATACCTTGCATTATTTATTCTACAAGCCTTAATTGATAAATATTAGGTGACTGATTCTTGCAAAAGAGCAAGTGCTTGGTGGAACGTATTCCGAGCTGGTCTGGTTCATACTTATCATAAAAATGAAAACTACTGGAGCATAAAGAACTTACAAAAAGGCAGCATTATTGTGGATTTAGTGCAGTTGGTGTTTGATACACTGAGTTGTATTCATCACATACGCTGTGTCAAGGCATTGCTTACAATGTGTCGGATCATCTTACAGGCCATAAGCAAGCACTATATTTAAATTGAATGATGCCAATATCATTCTGAGTTAATTCCTATATAATAAAGTATAAAAAAAGCAAGTAGCATCCATTTCCACATAATCTCTCTTCAAACTTATCTGTATTTGACTGTATTTTCCCCGTCAGCTTAAAAAAAGCAAATATAACTGAGAAGCCACCAAATTTAAAAAGGGTATTACAAAGACATTTAGTGAGGACATGGTATTTATTGGCTTTTTGATGGCTATAGTGTTTAAGCACATCACAAACAGAAATGGGCTTATTTCACATCTTCCAGAGACCAGAAGGCATCAGTAATATTCCCATTTGCAGAGACCAAAGCAATGCAGTGTCACGCCTGCACCCTGCAGTGCAGCTGAAAACAGAACCACCTTTCTTTTATGGTTTTAACTGCCATCTTAAATTTTTTAACTGATTTTGGTCCCCCACTAAGGGACACCTCTTGCCCTGTGAAATCCATCTATCCATTGAGTCCCTGTAGCTGTGAGTGCCAACAGAGAAATCCAGACTCCTTCATATTTGAAACTGCTGAGGGAGATGTAGCTCTGAGTGGAGCTGTGGGAATAGCAGAGTTGTGCTGTTCCTGTTGGAGGGTTTCCCAGTCCCACTACACTCAACAGGAGCTTTGCTCCTCGTCTCTAGCACTATTGCTTTACCCTTCTTGTGCATGGTGAACCCCACCATTGTGGGATCACCTGGCCAGCAGAGACACAGGTGTCTTGAAACTATCCCCATGCTTCCCCTGAGCAGGGAAAGTGCATTCTGGTTTATTCTGCAGGATGAATAGTTTCAGAAAAACCTTTTAAATAAATGTACCACAGATAAAATCAGAATTCGTGTATAGTTGAAGGTGTTGATGGCCAGATCCCTGCAGGTATATACTACTTCTGCCTGAAAGAATGACGTAAAATATCTTTTTCTCCCAAAGTTTTATCGGGATGTATCTTCATTAAAAGGTTCTCTTGTCAAGAATTCAGATTTTTTCCCCATAACTTTATGTGGATGATATTCTCTGTAAACACCATGGACTTCAGTAACTTCAGTAATAGGGATCAAGGTGTGAAAAAAACAATTGAAGGAGATTTCAACGCGCATTTGAAATTTTGGGTAAAGTTTACTTTACCCTTCCTCTCCCCCCCTATTTCAAAACACCAACAGGCTGTCCTTGCTTTTGGAGCGTCTCGTTCTCAAGGCTCTCACCTTGCAAATCTCTACGTATGTGCTTTATTTCTTAAGTGTACACAGACCACAGCCAAAGCTTGGGCATATGTGTGCGTAGGACTAGGATGTCGTCTGGCAGATGGTGCCATGGCACCTAGATTTCTTCAGAAGTCAACTGAAGCCTTCCATCATTTCATGGAGATAAATAGGAAAGCAATTTTTGAATGTATTATAAAGTGTTATTCACTCAGAATTGCTTAGAAGGAATGACTAGCATAGCACATAAAAAAACTGTGGGTAACCTACACGCTGCCTTGTCGTGTATGTGAAAGTTGAATGCCAGAGTTTGTCTATTTAACATTTTGCATGCAAAAGAACAAGGTATTATACCATCAAAACAAATATTTTTTTTTATGGAGGGAGAACAGATACATCAAAATCAAGGAGAATAGCCCTGAGTCTTGAATCTTAATATAACTGTTAGCTCATTAACACGAAACTCAGTGGGTTTTCTACATCCCAAAATGTCTTTATCTCCGCAGAGCTCTGTGTTGATTGCTGAAGGTGATTTTGAGACAAAACACTTGCAGAACAGTACGACACAATTTGTCTTTGTGTCAGAGGGAACTGTTTAAATGACTTGAGGTAAGTCAGCAGAATAGTACAAGCACATGTTTGCCCACAGTCTTACCTGAAGATATAGTTGAGCTTGTATTACAAAGAATTCAGCTGTATAAATACCTCGTGCCATCTGTGTATGGCAGGGGAATTGAGCCAGTAGAAGCTCAAGACCTGTGTCAGTGTTCTCACAGAAGGACTGTTTATGAACAGATGTTATGTGGTGTTTTTCACAGAAAATGGGCTCTGGAGAGAGAAAATGTCTATCAATTACTGAGGTATTATGTATAACAGCAATTTTTAACCTTGAGAATGATACTTTAAAGTTCTCTGTGAAATATTCAGTGCCGCGACCACTTCCTTTGTGCACAGTAACACACGCCCTTGCCTATTGCCCAAATTCTTTTTGATGCTGCATTTTAAGTTGTTTCAGAGAAAACATATTAGATATTGCAGAACCTGTCATTCCCTGGGGAAAAAAAAAAATCAGTGGCCTGACTGGAAAACTTTTTCTACTTGCTGATCTAAAAATCAAATGGAGTTTTTAAGATTGGGTGCTTGAATACTCTACTTCATGCTTCTCAGACCTATCTAAGGAATACATGGATTCAAAAATTGTCATCAACTAAGCAAATTATAGATATTGAATGAATGGAAAAATTATGTATTCTGGCTAACCTCTGTTCAACTGGAAATTAACACTGATTTCAGTTGGGTGTTTGGAAGAATGAGGGCTTAATCTTAGTGAATAAAGATGAATTTACTTGCAACTGCAAAAAACGGCATTATTCAGTAAAATTTAGTAACTATGATATTACTGTATTTATTTAATAGATTGCCAATGGTAGTTGGTTAGACTAGTCATATCTTGCTCTTCATTTTTATTGCTTCTGTAAAACTCCTGACTTCACAGGGCCCTTGAATTTGGGCTCTCCATGATAATAAAAACATAAAAATGGAGCCCCCAGTTGTTGCTAAAAATTACAGCCATCAGAGTTGGATCATGTTTTACCAATCTGCTCTTGCTTCAGGAGACAAAGTGTATCTTGCAAAAATGCACCATTATTAAATATTCTCACATGGGATATCTAGGATTCTATAAGACCCTTATATGACCTGTGGACAGACACAGTGTTTTGCATAATATATATACTTTTATTTTCCCCTAGCTTTCTTATTATTTATTCAATAAATCCTTTTTTTTCTTGCTGACAGCAGTTGTATTTATAAAGCTAAATCCAACACAGCAAAGTGTTCATCACTTTATAAACTAAACGCTAATGTTTTATTTATGTGCAATGAACAGAGAAAAAAGAACTGAATTGATGTTTACCTAACAAGCTGCAAAAAAGTGCAGTAACATAATAGTGAAGTTCATAAGCATTCTGGCTTGTAATTTTTGGTGTCAACATTTGAATTGCAGAAAGAGCTTATGCAGACATAGCACGTATACAAGTGCAGTTTAGATCTACATCTATAAAAATAACATCTGTTTAAGCATACATTACATTTAAAAATAACTGTACAGTGATCAGCTGGTTAAGTACAGTTAACCAGATGCCGTTTTAAAGTGCCAGATGGAACAATGAAACTAAGATTGAAAATTAAAAAATACTGTGAAAGGTCAAATCAATTAAGCAACCTGTTTTGTTGGCATGTAACAGTTAAAAGTAAGTTTAAACTACTTAAGGAGTGAGCAATGTGAAGATGAAGCAGTTAATTTTTAACTTGCTATTTAGAAGAGGGAAAGATAAAATGCCTGCCATAGTTCCAGAGTCCCTCAGTAAGTCTAGGGGGATACTGGGAAAACAGGCACGGTTAAGTAATGTTTGCTTTATTTGCTTTCAATTTAAAATAAATAAAACCTCTCAGGCTTTTAAGTAATGTCTTTTATAGCAGTCTGAGCTCATGCAACACAGATGCAAACATCCCTTTCTTCTCTCCTATGACCAGTGGGAGACTCCTTGGCTGAATCATCTCCTGGGCTTGCTCTTTATCTCTGGGGATGGTGCCCTGAGGGGTCAGGGACGGGCTCGGGAACAGGCGTGGGCCAGGGAATGCCATGGGAAGCAAACACCCCTTGTAAATGGGTTCTCCAAGCCCCGTTTATTTCTGGGAACTAAACCCACCCGAATTAGGAACGACGCCCAATAAGAGGTGTAAGGTGCAGTTCTAGAAACAGAGGTGTCACTGTGACTCTGTGAAAAAATGACAGACATTCGTCAAAATTGCGCCTGGTAGTAAGCCTCTGAAAGACAGATGTGAGGAAAAGAGAGCTTATCCACCTCACCTCTTTTAGGTCCAAGGGGAAAATAGCATCTTTGGAATATTATTTAGGCAATGCATTCTTTTCTTTGTCCCAGCCAGTGTAAAATTCACGGTCTAAATTTAAATTTTGGACAACAGGATGGTGGTATCCTTGCTTTAATCAGGAACGTGTAATGACACCTGCAAGTCTGTTGGCAGGCAAGGCAGAACTCGTGGATAATCAGAGGGGAAGTGTTGATTTTCCGATTTTCACTGCTGCTACTTTTTGTTATTTTTTTCCCTAAATTCTGAAATCACGTCAACTCAGACACCTTATAATACAGTATATTGCTGGATAATTCCTCCAGCAACAGTGCAGAAGCCATGGACATCAGAAACTGTTTCGGAAAGAAGGTTTAGGCACCCAATCTGGGAGAGCCGTGGGGCTCCAGGTCAGGGGGAGATGCTCAGCTGCCCTGGGGAGCAGCAACCCCCCCATCCACAGCAGTGCCATCCATCAGCAAGCCCAGCGGGAATTTTTCCTGAATGAGTGTAGGGCTATTTTCAACCTAGGAACTCACTGTTGTTCCTTTGTTTTAGTAACTTTGTTTGCGCGCGGTTGGCGGAGGCCAGGGAGGAGGGCAGAGCGCCGGGGCGCGCTGCTCCTTCCTGACACCTCCTCTCCTGCTCCCACCGTTCCCAGTAAAGGAGCAGCTGTACCTCTCCCGCCTGCTCGGCCAACTGTTTAGACCAGAAACACAATGAAAAGATTCTGTGGCTGTTAAAATAAATAGCTTCCCGGCAGGGGGTGGAATAGTATGGCCGTTCCTGGGAACTCCGTGTACCCTGCTTCCAGAAAGTGCTCGGATAGGACATGCTATGGAGAGAGAGAGGAAATAAGCCTGGCTTCTGCACTTGGCTCACTCTTCCTCCTCACACTGAGAATAGTTACCCTACAGATCGCTGGTCCTGTTGGATTCCCTTTCATGGAAATATTTTCCGTTCCTGCTGGTTCAGTGGCTGATGTTCAATTTTTTTTTCCCCCCCAAACAGTTTCTCTTCATTGACAGCATAAAACAAACATTTGGGCCTGCTGTAAATAGAGAACATACCAGACCAGTGGCAGGTAGCTTGTGGTGTTTAAGTGGGTTGCCAACTGAAGTTTGTAAATCTGCAAAATCGTATCATTATATTTAACAGACAAATGTGTATAATATAAAATCAGTGAAAAGATAACATAATAAGTGCTTTGGCTATTATCTGGGGGCCTAATTAGACTGGTGGAATCACTGTAGTCAGTGAAATTAGAGTTATACAACTGAGGGGAAGGGAAATCCAGCCCTTTAGTGGAATGAACATTAATGGAGCCCCGTTGACATTTGCTGTCCCAGGTATTCAGCAGCTGTTCCTTTCCTTTGTAGAAAACAGGACTTTGCTCTTCCCAGACCATATTTTCTTGAATTTAACCCTCTGGCAGAGGAAGCTGTAGAGACACAGGGGCTAATAAGAGGGGCTAATACCTGCCTGAAGCCCAGAATATTTCAACACGCATCTTCCCATCTTTGTTGCTGCTCCTCTCTGGTCTCCAAAGGTGATACCTTGCAGCAGAATGGGGCTGCTAAACCCTGTGTTCTGCTCACAAGAACAGGTGCTGGGAGGCCACAAACTTTCAAGAAAGCAAGGGTTGTGCTCCCTTCTTTGTTCCAGCTCAGGCACTGAGAGATGCTGCCCTGGCAAGCAGAGGTTCTGGGGCAATATTGCTGCCTGGGATTCCAGGTGCCAATAGCCAAACCATGTGCAAGGTGTGGGGGGATGTGTGGACTGGGAGTGCTGGTGTGAAGGACAGCAATGGAAAGGGCTGGAGGGTGTAGAGGGAGCAGAGAGGAGCATGGATTTCATTGGGATATGTTGGACTGGTGAATTACTTGGGGATGTGAATCATTCAGCCCTGAGCAAATGGTTTCCCTGATGAAGGAAATAATTCTCAAGGAAGATCTTTTGATTGAATTTTGCTGTCACTCTCAGGTGCAGATGAGATGCCTGTGCTTGCAAGGCACAGGGCACTTCTGGCAGGGTGAATTTGTTTTGGTGGAAGAACATTCTGGCAGCTGGCAGTAGGATTGGGGCATTTCTTCCTCTGGGAGCAGGAATTCGAGCAAGCTGGAGCACCTGGAGGGTGAGACAGGAGATCTACCTGGCTGCAGGCTGATTGATTGTGCTTCTGTTTCCCCCAACACCCAGTGCTTGGCCAGCCTTCCTCATTACTCCTCTCCTCAGTGCTCTCCTAACCTGTAGCTAAATCACCCTTGGCAAGTTTTCCTTCCCTTGCAAAGGCGGCAACTCCCCTGTCAAGTTCTTGAGCATTTGTTTGCGCAATGAAATCTGTGATGCTCTAAATCTCAATGTGCATCAGCTGGCATGCTCTGACATTTGGAGAGCCTCACATTCATTGTGTGCCAGACACACAACAAGAGGCCTCAGCACAGATGTAGCTGGACCCCAGGTTCATCTTGGAAGGTAGGGAGGGATGTGCTGTGGGTCAGCAAGTGACCTGGAGGCTTTTGGTGGGGGAGGGAGGACTGGAAGGGAGCAGTGGATAGCCAGCTGGCTGATCGCGTCGAAACCAGGACAAACAGTTGAATATCATTTTCTTCTGAATTCCTAAAGTACCAGGACATCTGGCTACCTGAAAATACATCAACAAATAGGTCAGCAAAGATTGCAAATGCACACCTCACACAACAGTGCCGTGAGGAGAGTGAGGGCGACTCTGCCAAGGGAAGTTTTCCTTTTCACAGTAACATTTTCTTCTAAAATCCTCTGCAGGCTTTTTGACTAAGATCGCTGGAAAATGTGTTAGTTTGGGAATATTTAATTAAAAAAAAAAAGAAGATATTCAGGGAAAGTGTATTTCTGGGGTGGCAGCAGGAGTTCTGCAAACATGGGCAGTGTGGACCGGTCTCTCCCACTCGAGGGTTTTCTGCTCCTCTGCGTCCTGGTGTTCCCCACTTGCAGTGTACCCGGTCTAACCATCACATGGGGAGGGGCCTTCTCCCCCATTTTCCCGTGTTTTCCCTTACACCATTGCAGCTGTGCTGATTTGGGAGCACTTTGCAGGATCTGCACAGTCCCAGTGCTGACAAGGGCTGGAAGGTGGGAGGGGATTGGCTTCAGAGACCGTTCCATTGTTTCTTATTTCTGCAGTGTGGACAGTACCCTATAGAAACCCCCAGAATTACCCCAAAATTGTGTGTGTTTTATCTCTCCTTAGGCATTTGGAGGATAGGATTTTTCCTCGTGGCAATGAACACTCAAAATGACCCCAAATTTCTCTGTGTAAAAATGTAACACTCAGATTATTTTTGTCACTGGTGACCTTTGCAAGCCTCTTTTACCCCAGATTATATTTATACATGTATTGCAGTTCCTATGCCTGATTAGGGTAATGTGTGGGAGCTGAAGTAAATGATGCCACTGTTTGTCCAGTCTTTTAGAGGTTTTAAAAAAATATTTTTAAAGCCTGCAAGGTCCTCACAACTTTTTTCCCCACCATCTCAAGCCATAGAGGAACCAGTTGGTCCCAATAAATAAAATTCTGACGATAAAAGTCAAATATGGAATATTAAAACAAAATAAATTCATACTGTTGTTTGCACTTTATGGATTCTGGGGCACTGGGTAATGCCTTTTTTTCGGTCTTTCTTTTGCTAAATCAACATTAGCTAGCAACACACCTAATCTTGACTGAACTATGTTATTTCCTGCCTCCCTGCCTTTCCTGTCTAAATCTCACTCTCTGCTGAAGCAGCTAAATTTGCTGCAAATGAGGACTATTTTGGGACATGAGTTTTCTTACAAAACATGGGGAGAGATCTAATGCTGTAAGCAAACAGCGCTCTAATTAATGCAGATCCAGGCTATTGAAAGCATTTGTAGGTTATGGTTATCAAAAAAAGAGATCAAGAAATTGATGCTGAACCCACTACTGGCATGTAGGATAAATACTGACCGCAAACATTTTTGGGAATGGTACCAGAGCAGATGTGAGCTCAGAAATTCTGGACCTGGAACATATGGGTTTTAATAAACAGACTTCTGTTCCAGCTCCTCAGTTGCTTTTTTTTTCCTTTTTTTTAACTGTTCTTGCTTAATTTTATGTGCCTGTGTATGCTTCCATTATTAATTAATCTACAAGTATTTGGCATTGCTTCATCATCGAGGTTTTCTTTAATTTGCAAATGTGCTGTTTTAGTTTGAGCAGGACTTGTGTAGCTAATGTTAGAATGGAAACATTTTTAACCCTCTGTTTCATCGGTTTCCTATCATCTCCTTTTCCCCTTCGAGGAGGAGTAGCTGCCTTTATGTGTGTGCACGTGCACACGTGCGTGTGTGTATTATTAGCTGCGCTGTCATTTTTAATCCTTTTCTTTCAATCATCATTTTTCCTCAGACATGAAATATTTCAGTCTACCACGCTGCACAGGCTGCTCACAGTGAAACACTCATAGCATTTTCAAAATCTGAAACAGAGGAATACCATGAGGATAGAACAAAAGAAATTAAAACACTAGATATGCCACAGTTGTCTTATGCAGCTGTTAGAAATTTAATTATTTTATCTCACAGAATAATGTGCCCTTCAGAAATCATTTTGGACTAGATGTTTCAAACCAATGATCTGTAGTTAATTATCTTTAATAACTGTTGCACATTATGGTTAGATCTATGTTTTTGCTAAACCAATTAATAATATCTTCATTAGTATAAAGACAAGGTAGCTGGATCCTTTCATTTTTCACATTGAAAGAGTAGATATTTTAAACAGTGTAATTTACTTTAGCCATACATTCCCGATGATATGACTAATTAATGAAACTTCAAAGACATATAACTTCCAAAAGCTACTTATTTAAAGTCATTGTTGAGCACTTAATGACATTATGTTGGGGCATTGCAGGAACCATCACTGCCTGAGTGTTGAATTTGCTAAACCTTTTTATGCTACCAAACTGAAGGAAGCTTGAGTAATATTGAAAAGCAAATTGAGCCAATATTTCTTCATGTTCAAAAAAACCCTGCCACAAAACCTGTTGACTACAAGAGGATCTATCAAAAGTTGATGACCTCCTTTCTGCTTACACGTTGCAGCTGCCAGTTTGACTTATTTATGCAAGTCTGCGTGGAAAACTCTGGAAAAAGAGCAAAGAAAATATTCTATCTTTTAAGAGTTGGGTGGAATTAATCTTGTTCAGAGTCACTAGTTGTCTAAATATTCCTTTTGTATCCGCTTTTTTCCTTTTTTTTTTCATGTCCATGTCTCGTTTTTTCAACTGGTTGATAACTACCACATAATTTTAGTCTGCTACCTGACAAAAAATTAACCCTGAGTACAGTATTAAACACACCAATGATTGCTTTGGTATTACCAGTGCTCCTGATGGCATAGAGAATAAAGACATGGATGTTACAGGGCCAAATGGTTTAGGTCTCCTGTTGAGGCATGTGAGCTGATGAAAAGCTTCTCCTGCAAAATTTCCCTGACCTTGAGGTAAACTGGATGCACAAAAAGATGTATTCTGTTTTTCATCTTATATGTATTTTCATACAGTCTCCAAATATCATGCAGCCATCAGGGAAAGATTTCTGAATCTTAAAAGAGCATCATATATACAGCCCTCTAAGAACTGGTGTTTCCCACCATGGAGAGCTGTACACCAGGAATCAACTGAAAATAAAAAAAAATTAAAAAAAATGAGAAAAAAATTACATCTAAGAGAATAAAACAGTGCAGTCAACTGTGCACAGGGCTGGAAGGCCAGGAGAGAAGTGTTAACAGCCAGTTGTGACAGCTACAAAATAATTATCCTAGCAGTGAGCACCTGGTCCTTCAGCTGCCGGGCTTCCCACAGGAGTCATCTTCAGTCCTGGTGCAGAGAGGGAAGAGGGGGAATACATTTAGCCAGGATTAGACTTAACTGGAGGCAGAGATGGGGTTCATGGTCCATGTCTGTGCCGGGCGTGTGCTGGCAGAGCTTGGGGCTGCTCATCCTAATTCACACCTGAAGGCTGAGCCTGTTGGGAAGGTAAAAGGTGTGGATTCCCTTAATACAGATCTGGTGGCACTGTGGGGTTTGGGGGTGGTAGAAATGCATCACTTAAGAGCAAAGAAAGGAAGGAGCTGTACAGTGAGTTATTGGTAATGTTTCAGGGGCTTTGTCCGTGTGATTTGCTGACTGGCGTTTCAAATACAGGTTAACGCCCTGCAATGTGCAGGTTACCCCAGATGATTGATATTTAATGACAATGTTAATACACAATAAAAGGAAAAAATGCAAGGTGTCTAGAATAAATCTTTTCACGCTGTATTTCTTTTTTCTCTGTGTGCTTACTGAATTAAAAACCTGTGTTTGAGACTCCACAGAGGCAAATCTATAGTGGCCTTCTGGAAATGACCAGTTCAAACCAACCTGTGGGAACCTGGCAGGAAAAGCATCCAAAAGATAATTTTCTAATGGCAATTTTATTTTGACAACTTGTAACAATGTAACTTGTCACAAACCACGGCATTTTTCTCAGGTGCCAGCACTTCTGTAAAGTTCTATTCCCCCCTTAAGCCATGCCATCTTAAAAATGCTGTGTATTAGTGCCAGACTGTTTGAAGCTGCTGCTGTTAATGCTCCAGTGAGCTGTAGGAGCCTGTGTGATCCTCAACTCGACATTTTGTTGGTCTGAACCTTCTCTATCTTAGGGAGAGAAAAATAAATTTCTACTAAATTATCATTATTCTTTTTTAAGCCTGCATGAATATTTTTCTTCAGTTACCCTGAAAATACTGAAATAAGATCGTGTGAGGCTGCCTGCAAACTCTAGGTCTATTTGACAAAAAACTTGACTAAAATTACTTTTCCAGAATTGAGTTGAATGTTAAATGAGTTAAAAATTTCGTATACATTTTCATCTAGATTTTGCTATAGGTTCTACCATTTTTAAATTAAATAACAGACACGAAACATCATGTTTATTCTTCTTAGAAATCTAAAATACTTAGTTTCCTATATTTTTATTAAAGGACATAGTAATTCTGAAATTCTTCAGTATTGGTCCATGAATATTTTGGGGATATTTTGAGGTGTAAGCAAAATAGGTGGGTTTACAGTAGTCATAAATATTGTCTAGCTACAACTTATTCTTAATGTCCTTGTAAGAAAATAACACCATTGTTCATTTTCATTCCCTGGGGTTTACTCTTTGATGTCCTACATACCTAATCAATCTTTAAACTGATGCCAAGTCTGATTAAAGATTGTCAGATGAGGCTGGTACTTGTTACTTCATATTTTTGCTGCAAGGAAGGAGTGTCCAGATGAGGAAGTTCAGTGTTTGGATAAGTGAAGCTGTCTTATTAGCTAAAATTTTGAGCTGAGTACCTCAGTGCACAAGAAATGCAGAAATGGGTGATGTTTCTGGAATAAGGATCACAGAATTTTCCTTTTTCACCTGTGCAGGACATCCATGTTGGAATGTTACTGGAGGCATTTTGAAATTACCTCTGCTGTGACTGTAGCTTGAGCTGTTGTTTGAGTTGTTTCTAGCATACAGCTGTATTTTATTTCATTTCATTTCAGTGATTTGTTATATATCTTTTGAGAACTTTTACCTCTCTCATTTTGGGCTGACATGGTAACTCAAGCTCTTTTCTCTTCCTTTTAAAGTCTAAGCAGCCAAAAAAATCCTAACACTCACAGTGTTTCTGTGCCTTGAAAGTAAGTTACCAGGAACTGGGAGAGGCACCGGACGAGTTAGGTTACAGATGGAAATCATTATTCTGTTTGATGAAAGTTTCAGTAATATTCTCCAACCTTGAGGTGAAGGAGGCTGACTTGTACAGCTCAGTGTCACAGCATCTTGTTCCAGTGGGAAAGTAAATGAAACTCTTCAGTTTCCATAGGCTTGGACTTTGCACTGGGGGTTAGTTTGCATGAGATATCGGTATCATGTGCAAGCCAGAAATGAATTTGAGCAAATCTCAGTTGTATAAGCTGATGTTAGTGAAATTATTGAAAATTTACCACTTGAGAACTTCTGGTAATTAAAGATTGCTTCTGGAGGTTCCCCTGCTCTTCAGAAATAACCTTGTGAACTGTTTGTCTAAGGGCTATTCACAACCTGCCTTTCTCAGAGTCGCTCCTCTCTGCTCTGAAAGCAGGGGCTGGGTATGGAAAAGAAGCATTTTTTTTTTGCAGAGCCTCTGTTTGGTTGGTAAGCCCTGAAGGAAGAAACACATAATATAGGGAATTTGATCTCTAATTTGGATATCACATTCGTAACACCTTAAAATTATGATAATGTAATTCTGTTACTGGAGGACTAATTGGGAAACCACAAAATCTTGGAATGCATAAGCCAGTCCCACATTAATGTTACTTAATGCAAATGCATCGGTTTTGGGGTTGGGAGTATTTTATAATTTAAGTAAGCAGTTTAAATTATGTGGTTATAACTTAAACAAAATGTATTGTGCATGGGAGTGATAATTCAGAAGCCTTGTGGCCACTTATCCAAATTCTTATCCCATGAGAATTATGCGTGCTGTAAAAAATCTTGAATGAACCAGCAGTGGTTAAGAATATATATCTGAACACTTCCCTAGCTCCCAAGAAAATGAGTGATTGAAAATGTTAAATGTTGCTGCTGCCATATTTATGAACAGGAATCAAAGCTCTCGGGGCCATAAAACTTCATTTTCTGGTTTTAGCCCAACTCATTTGGCCAAAAGATACCCCTTAGGAGTGAGCTAGATGAGAGAGACTTGAGTCCCATCTGAGGCAAATGTCTTGCAAGGTATTTTCTTTTCAGTAATCAGTATGAAACAGTCGTATAACTTGTGTCTGTTGAACTGAGAAAAAGGATTTTAGATACTAAAGATCAAATAGAATATTGGGAAAAAAACTCATCTAAAACCAAAACTTGTCAGAGAATGAAAAAAAAATCCCAAACCCAGACATTTTCTTTTCTTCCTTAGGATGGAAACTATTTCTTAAAAGCAAGTTTATATTCATCTGCCCATTCTGATTATGGATGGGGCAGGAAAACTAAGTATACTGAGAGAGACAATTGCTAAGCTAACCCAAAGCAGAGAAGATTGGAGAGCTGACATGAAAACCTGCTCAGGTTAAGCATGTACAGTGCCCTAGGACAGAGGATGAGCAAGGAGTGCTGATGGGGAACAAAGCTACTGCATTTTCCCTACTGTTTTTCTTGTTGATGATTTGATGTTTTTTTGATGATAGCAACCGGAAACACTGTTTCCTGAGAAAATTAAGAAAAAAAAAGTCCTCTGCAAACTGCATGGCTGGAAAAAAATCTGGTTCTTGTAGCTGTGAGAATTAGTGTACCACCCTGCCCTGAGTAAGGATTACATCCAGAATTAAACCCAGCTTTCCTCTGCCTTTGTTTTATTTATTATCTGCAGAATTGCTTTGTACGAATGTTATGAAAGAGCCCTGCATTGGGGAGGTTTTTTGTAAATGAGCCATTAGCTGGGGTAAACAGGATCTGGACGGAGTTTGAAGCCTCCACAAGGCGGCACTGGCGCATCTCGCATCCCAGCTCCCTTTCCCTGCTCGATGCTCCCTCGCCAAACGCTCAGAAATTTTACGTGCACGCTTTTTATCAAAAAACTCTTCCGCTTCTAAATTTTCGTGTTACCTTGCAAAGTGTTGGGTTAACAAAACACGAGTTAACCTTGATAAAAGCCGTCAGTAATTTCTTATACAATGGATATTGTGTGTTCTGGGAGCTCTAAAGCAGTGATAATGTAAATTGCCTATTTGCAGTGACAAACAATATTCTTTTAGTGCTTCAATATATCAATGACTTGCGAATTTTGTACCCAGTTGCTGCTTTCCTTATTTTGGTCTCTGTAACATGTTCAGAAAGTTTCAGAAACTGGTTTTATTTCATTTATTTGGGTTAACAAATGGATGCTCCACTTGTGTGCATGATTCTTTTCTCCCCCCACTGATCCCAGCTGGTGACTGAGATGAAGCTACTTCTTGTCTTTACAAACTTGACTCCAGCCAGCTGAGATCCAGGCCCTACTGCCTTTTCTCTATTAAATACATTCTGAACTCTGTCAATAAACAGCAACATGGGAGAGGAGAGCAGTGGGCACAGAAAAACAAAGTGGTTTTGCTGATGGCAGTCCCCTTAGCAGGCGCAGAGTTGCTGCTATCAGTAAGGGGATAAGGTTGCCCATTTCATCTACTTATGCAGTAAAAATGTGACTGGAGAAATGAAGTAATAGCAGCAAATACTTCCTCTGACCCTCTGTCACCCAAGGCAAGCTGAGTGGGGCTCACTGCAAGACCCACAAGTCTTGTGTCCCTATTCCAAATAAAGCAGGGCTGTTTTAGTGAGAGATTTTAGTATATCAGGGCTTAAAAGAGACCTTAACAAACTTTAGAACAAGATTCATACAATGCCTTTTTTTCCTGTGCTGATACTACTATATGGAATCATTGAACAGTTTGGGTTGGAAGGGACTTTAGAGATAATCTCATTCCACCCCTCTTCCATAGGCAGGGACACCCTCCATTATCCCAGGTTGCTCCAAGTCCCCTCCAATGCAGCCTTGGACGTTTCCAGGGAAGAGGCTGTCACAGCTTCTCTGGGCAGACTGGACAAGTGTCTTACAATCCTCACAGTAAAAGTTTCTACTTGTCACAATTGTTCTGAAAAAATGTGAACTATAGTTACCATTCTTCGGACAATTGAATATCTTCAAATGTTGTGATTACTGTATATTAAGCAAAATTTCCTTTTTATTACTTAGCAGCGTGAAAACAGATCACAGGAAAGAAACATATAAAAGCTCTCCCTCCTAAAACCTTGCTGGCTCTTCTCCCTTGCTCTGTGGTCAAAAGTTAAATAGGATGTTCTGATTATCACCACTCCCAAAACAGATCAGTGGGATTTTTTGTTCAAAATAATTCCTCCTCCTCTTGCAGCTAGTCTGTGCCAACAAGTTCAAAATACGGGAAGCTTGACCTTAGCTACAGTCCTTGCTGATGTGCCACACATCCTGCACTGCCCAAGGAGCAGAGAGCTGAGGCAATCTGGTAGACACTTCCAGCTCTGCCCTTTCCACCAGAGCACGGACACACCAGGGGAAGACAAGCCCATGGGGAGTCTGATGTAAATTTACTTGAAGCGAACAGGTTCCACAGATTCCACTGCAATATTGGAGCGGGATCCAAATATGTAATAAATTGGCAAGGAAATCGTTCCCACTGTATATGTGGCAAAAAGGAGTCTTCACCTCCCAAGTGCTAAAGGGGAAAGTCAAAATCTCTTTCGAACTCTGCCACATTCACCAGTGTATAGTGAAAGAAAACATTCCTCCCTGATCCCGATGCTGGCGATCATCCAGAGCCCTGAGCACTCTGGGAAATTCCACTTTCTGAACCCCGCTGTGCTACCTAATCACACAATGGGCTACATATGCCATCCAAGAAAATAAACACAGGTCTGGGAAGCTGTTTGTCCTGCAGGGCTAGGAATGCTCTTCCTAACTTGGCAGGGCAGCATAATCCTCTCTGAAAGGGGAGAGAGAGCTGCTTGAACTCAAACTGACTAATGAGATTGAAGAAAAGCCCATCAGAAGCTGGCACAGCCCTTCGCCCGCCCTGCCAACACATGCCAGGTGACACTGCTGGGTACTCTCACTGTGGCTCATGTTTGTGTCATGACAGAAACTAGGCCATGGATCCAGACCCCAACAAGGGCCCAAATGATTGCTGAGTGGCAGGTTGTACCTCTGGGCTTGTGGTTTATGGGGAGGCTGCTGCCTTGGCTGGTCCCCTGGGCAAAATCCAACTGAGTTTCATAGGCCATGGGCAGTTCAGTAGTGACTAAAATTTCCCATGACTGTAGGTGCCTGTTCATGGTCTTGTGATCCATATGGACACTGGGCTGAGATCCTGGGATCTCAGTGAAGAGAGGGGATGGAGGATGGAACCCATTGAAGGTTGCCAGTTGATCATCAGCAACTGCAAACTGCACTGGCTTTCCTGAGACCCTTCTAGGGCTCTTTTCCACTTGGCTCTTGAGATCATAACCAAATTCCTCCGAGAACAGGACTCGCATTGATTATAGTAAAAATTGGATCTGGATTTTGCATCACATTATTATCTCTTCTAGCAAGATGAACTGAGCAATACAATTTGATTAAAAATTGCAAAGACCTCCCCTTCCACCTCCCTCATGCAGTTTTGGAGCAAATGTGTGTTTTATGGTAACAGGGAATGAAAGCGTTCCACAAGGGCTTTTTTAATTACAGCATTAATAAAATGCACTATATGTTATTCTCAAAATCTACAGATTTGTTGCTTTAAACACATCATATTGCTCTCTGAAACACTTGAAACTCCCAGAAGTTTTTAAAAGTGTGTGTTTAGGTTAAGGTTAAGTTGCCCTTGACAGCATTTTTTAAAAAGATTTGAATTGTTGAATAACCACCTTTCACCCATCCCTAATTGTAATTTAAATGACAATATGCTCCCAATCAATAGCTCTTTGTCACACTTTGAAGATCAAGGATGAGATTTCACCCCATGAGTTTACATGGCAAAAGCTTCTTTTTCATAATGCTAAAAATGTTGCATCCTGCTGTTAAAGAAGTATAAGAATACCTGCTCTCAAATAATTAGTTTTGAATAAAAGCATTTAAGTCATACTTTATAGCCATTAATTTGAAACAATTCAAAGCCCTTCATTTCTACACTTTGTTCACAGCTAAGTATTACAATAGGTATTTTAGCCAATTGGAAAAAAAAATCAGTTACAGAAAGATAATTTAAACAACTTAAGTTGGGTGATATTGTAAGAGGTGGGTTTTGAATAACTATAGCTTTATTTTGCATCAATCCATTTCTGTACAGAACCATCTCTGCAAGTGGAAAATTGAAAAGGTTTTAATGGTGATCACTGTGTGTATGTGACTTTGCAATGTTTTGTGCTTGTCTAACAAATAGATATGGGGGCATGTGGCTGTTTCTCCAGTTGTACCTATAAAGACAGGCATTTATTATACAGGCTCTGCTCAAAAAGCTATTTTATTTTATTTTATTTTATTTTATTTTTTTATTTTATTTTATTTTATTTTATTTTATTTTATTTTATTTTATTTTATTTTATTTTATTTTATTTTATTTTATTTTATTTTTTTATTCCTATAACTAAACTCTTTTTCAGAGTCCTAGGCAAGGGCCAGGCCTCTACTGTGCTTGGTGTTATGAAATGGCAAACAGAATGATGGTCTTTGTCTGAGAGTGCTTGCAATTCTTGTTTTTAGTTAGAGCAGCGAAATGTTTTAAGAAGGATAAAGTCTGGTCTGTTTCTATGTTGTCCTTGGTAAACCCAATCTAGTCTGGTCTCAAAAACGGAGCAATTCTGCTCGTTGCCAGGGAGAATACATAGGTATCCAATGAGTCATGGTCAAACATACGGCCATTATTAGACCACAAACACAGGAGGAGAAAAAAGATTTCATTTGGGCCTGTTGTCCCTGCCGAGCTGGTGAGGAGGAATAACAAATAAGCGAGTGGAGGAGGTTGCTCTTTAGGTATTTATGAGGAGCTTCTCTCCCTGTGGGGATAGACTGGGGAAAAGCAGAAATGTGCACGCTGGAAAATTTAACTGGAGCAGAGGAGGCTGCGTCATGGTGTAGCTAAGAGCACTCAGTACATTTTAATGGCAAACTAGAGACAATGGGAAAGAGAAGCTGAAGCTGTAACGGGCTTTAGTGAACACAAAGAACTTATTTTTAGTTTGGAAGAGATGGGGCAATCAGAAGACAGCCTCAAAGAGAGAAGTGATTAAGTTTTGTGTTAGAGCGATGTTCTCCGTGGCAGTATCATAAATGAGCATGTTCATCCAGACCAAGAAAAAGGATGCTGCAGAAACAGGACACAGGGTGCTGAACACCACAATGCATGGCTGTGTTTCGGTGGCTTAGCAGAAAAGGTCATGTCTGAGAATTGTTAGGCAGAAATGTTTTGCAAGACTGGGCCCATACATATAAATTTAGAGAAAAATCTCAATTAAAATTACAGCACAAGTTCTTACTTTTAACTGTGGGGTTGCACAAATACAGTGTTAAAAGCAACTAATGGAGAAAAGGGGAAAAATGTATATTTGAAACCTTCTTTAAACAGAAAATCTATAGAATCATAGAATTATTTAAAAATAAAAAAGAATTTCAGTACATATAATATAAAATAAAGACTTTGCACTTGGGCAAGTCCTCTCCTCCTGAGCTATCCTTTAGTGAAGGCTTAGGAAACTGATTTTACCCATGTACTGATTTTTGGCTGGACCAGAGCAGGACAAAGTTGTGGTGTTGAACATTCCCTGTCTGGGCTGCTTAGTGGAAGATTTGGAGAGCATCAGGTCATGCTCGGGATCTCGCTGAATTGAGCCATGCCCAAATACAAAGCACCAACATATTTCCCTGGCATTGCACTTTATGCACAGTGATCTTGAAGTAAGGATGTGGTATGGCTGTGAATGGCTCTGGGTATTCATAAAGCCTTTCTGTGCTCCAAGTTTTCCACGTATAAAACAGAGGCAATAATATTTCCAGCTCTGACACTGGTGGTTAGGGAGTTTATACTTTTGAGCATTAATTTGTGAGAAATGGTATTGGTACAAAATATTGGTTCTGTTCGCATTGTTCCTGGTTATTAACCCTATTATTGGTCATTTCATCTGTATACTCAAAACACAGGGTTTATTGATGGCTTTTATTTCCTATATGTGTCATATAAATGCCTTAACAGATGAACAGGGTAGTGAAAATGATAGGGTACTTCAGAATAGCTCAAAGTCACTGCTTCTTTAATAAAGCTTTGGTTTTGTATGTCAGGAGAGATGGAATTCACACCCCAACCTATGCACAGCTGCAAGCCCTATTAAGTGAAACCCCTCCTAAATTTAGATGCAGTGGCCTCAGCCCTGGCCAGTTTCCAGAGACTGTAGAGGCCTGTTCCACTCCTTCCACATCCCCCTCCCATTGCACCATGAGCATTGAGCCATCAAACCTTTTGCTCAGCAGTGGGAAGAACCAGTGCAGGGTTTGGGGGCTTGGAAGGTGCAGCAAAGCCTTCCTGCAAGCAGGTAAATTTTCAGATGTGCAGTCAGTAAAAGAACACTACAATCACTGTAGTGATGCATAAGCTGGATATTCATTTTCCTGTGTACTGTCACTTTAAATAAAAAAGTGTCTTTTTTTTTCAAGTAGCCCTAAAGACAGCGCTCGTGAGGTGAGCAAGTCTGAGCCATGTTCAGACAGAGCATTTTAACAATCAGGAGAGTCCTGATGCCTGGGAGTTGCCCGGGATTGCATGTTAACTGTAAGCCAAATCATCAAAATGCAGCTTGAGTAGGTCCAGTGAGGGTGTATTATATTGCAACAATTGTGGCTGTTGGAGCTGAGGTTGAGTGGGCATTCCTATTATAAACCCCAACTGGTAGGGTTGAGTATTTTGACCATATCAGATAATGTCAAGTGAAACTTCTCATATGAATTGACACCCAAATACTTGTAACCTCCCTTACAAACAAGATCAAGCTCTTCCCCTTCCACCTACTCCTCTTCCCAGCCTACACTCGATTTTGTAACTGGGTCATTCTATTCAAACATGAAAGGATAAAAAATTGTAGATATCTACTTTTAAGAAATCAAGACTAACAGTGCCTGATTGTTGGTGTGGGTTTCACGACACCACGTGCTTGATGTCACAGCCATGCAATGGTCGTGCAGACCAAACCTTGGCCATTGTGTCACTGGGAAATATTCTGTGATCCATCAGGCTCTCAGTGACACCCAAAGTGTGGCTGTAGCGTGACAGTGAGATTGCATTTCACCAGCCAGCCCTTACTAAACTGGTAGAACCTCAGCACTGGAGCACATTTCCTGTCTGCAGGCAGCAAGTTTCCCCAAAACTTTTGCCGAAGTGTTCTGAGTGTGCACGTGTGAACAATGTGTCACAGGCCTGTAGAGCTGAACGCCACTAGCAGGGATTAGAGGGGCCCAAAACTTAACAGGATTAAAGAAAAAAACACGAACTTGGATAAAACTTAGTAAAATTATCCTGTGTTACATTTCTGAAGTTTTCAACACCATTTTCTGGATGGGACAGATTGTGCTGCTACCAACCCAAACCAGTAAAGGATTAGGAATGGATTTTCTTCACAGGAGAATGACTCTTAACTTGATTCAGGAGAGAAAGGATGCTTCAGTGGTGAGGGTGCAGCTGAAAAATCAAACCCCAGAGTGCTGTGCCATTTTCCTGTGGTCATGAGGAGGCTGAGCAGGCTCGCAGATCTTTGCAGATATTTAAAGATAAAGGATTTTACCCCTCAGCAGTCTCTGGGGACTTTGAGTGAACATTTCCTAGGGCAAGGCTGTAGTGCCCCTCTCTCCCTGTGGAAAACGAAGAGCCCAACTCTTGCCTGCAGTGCTGGAGTGGACAAGCCTGCTCAATCAGTGAAGAGATGAATGAGTCAGGCATTGAGTAGGAAGAGAGGGAGAGGAAAATCCTCCCACTGATAAATTGCTAACACTCTTTTGCAAAAGATTTAAGATACTTGATGGCATCATGATAATTTTTGTGTGTCAGAATTGCTAAATATTCAGACATCTGGTTTTTGCCAAACCTAATGTGTAAAAGCAGATGAGAGATATTTTGCAAACTTTTAAAATCACCTACAGCGCTTAAGATGTTGAAGGTAGATTAGATAAGACTAGCAAAGTTATTTGAACATAAACATTTATTTAAAAAATATCCTCTGCTTTGCTGAGCCCACAAACATTGTATAAATAATACACAGTTCATGAATAGGAATGAACAGACTTGTACCCCTCACTGGTATGGATTTATATTCTGCACTTGCTAGGACTTTATTAACTCTCCTGAAAACAGTGGTATCTTTGCAGAGAGATCTAAAGGAGGTTGTTCCTGAGAATATGCCCCCAAAGCTTAAACTTCAGGTATTAATGGGTAGATTTACAAATGTATTTAGGCAATTAGAAATGAGGATACATGACTAGTCATATTTATAAAAGTTAAATAAGTTAGGGGCCCGTCTGCTGGCCTGGGCTCTGCCAATGTCCTTTGATACATTCATGCATTTTAGGGTCATAAGGAATTTTTTCTTATTCTGCAAACAATGTGTGTGATATCTGTGATACCTTGATGCATGCAAATAGTCCTTGGTGGGACTGCTCATACAAGTAAAGTATTTACATATCTGTAGGAGCTGGCCTGAGATGGTAAACATTACAGAATGGGTCTAAACTACATCTTTTTGAGCCCATTTTACGTGTGGTCAAACTTCAGAGGTGGCTGATTTCATGCTGGTGGTGAAAAAAGCTCATAGAAAATTCCTGCTGGGATTTGGTCTGAGCTTGTTTGTCACATTGTTTTGAATCTACCTTCTTTGCAACCTTCCCTGTGTGCTCCCCGGGGTCTGTCTGAGCACTGGTGGCTACAAAGCCTTCTGCTAAAATAAAAGTCCCAAAATAATGCATTGACTTTCCTACGCATTTGATGAGGGGGGTTAAAAGAAAAGAATCCTAGGTAGGAACAGCTGTTCTGGAATTTGTTCAGTGTGCTTTTTTTTTATCTCTGTCATCTAGTTTGGTGAAAAAACAAACAGTAAAAATCCCCAAACCCTCATCTTGTAGGTCCACAGGTGCACCAAGAATTTGAGTCTCAAACAGGGCAAAGGAGGAATCATTTATCTGCTGAAATGCAGCCCACATTCCACAAAACACGGAATACTTCAAGCTTCTTGCTAATGGCCCTATGTCTGTTGTTTGGGCAAATACCTAATGAGTCAATTATGAGCACATACATCATCATTTGTAAGGTATTTACTGTGTTATAAGTTTTAAAATGGAAATAAGTTATTACTTTCAAGTACCTTTTAATCTTGATATTAATAAGAAAGAGAGATACATTTGTCTCCAGACATTGATAATCTGAGGTTTAATACTCTATTTGATCAAAAGGAACATCAAAATGATCTTGCAACATCTCAAAATACAGCCTGCATGTGCAGCTAGGTGATGGGGTGGTGACAAGTTCCCCATCAACTTTGTTGCAGAATCAGGCTGGAAATCCCAGTGACACAGTCAGTTATTGGATGACTTGGGAACTCCTGCAGATCAGAGAACAGGAAGAAATGTGCCAAACAAAAAATAACACCAAAGCATTTTTTATTTCTGTTAGAGCATTTTAGTATGTTTTTCTTTTGTTAAATGTAAGAAGTCTAGAAAGATGAAACATTTGGTGACTGATGTTGTGGATATGGAAAAGGAAACAAGTTAAATGATTTGAAACATTTGGTGACTGATGTTGTGGAAAAGGAAACAAGTTAAATGATGGATTTGGTTGTAGTTTTATTATGGCCAAAATGCATATATGGAGATCATGGCAATTGAGTTGGAAATGAGCAGGAGAACCCTGGGAGAAGTAGCAGTAGGAGTGAGGGGTAACAAGGAGAGGTTTATTAATACACTAAATTCATGTTAAGGAAAGTGGTTTTGGCTTTTTTAATATGGGTAAGTGTGAAAAGATCTGTGACACCTTTGGGGTAGAAATGACCTGATGGTGATTGTAAGATAAGATTGTAGAGATTCTCGCTACCAAAATGGTCAATGATATCTTTGTAGAACAATCTCCCCTGGAAAATATCAAGTATGGCATACTTTCATTGAAACATCTCATCCTGTTACAGTAGGAGCACCAGAATCACTGTTTCTTCTGTGTAAATTCATGTACCTTAGCCAGAGTGTTGGATATAGTTAGGCTCTAAGGGACAGGAAAATCCCTGTAAACAAGCCCAAATCAAGGATTACTGTACTGTTAACAAAATCTGTGAAGCCTAGAGATCCCAGTATCTCCCTGAGGCAGGGTGGACATTCTGGGGTGGGAAAGAGGAGAGATTTGGGGAGCCAATCCAGATGGCAAAGCAAAGCATTGGTGGGGCTGAGGGCACAGCAGCTGCTTCACTTCCCTCCTGTCAGGCAGGCTGGGTTTCCTTTGGCCCCCTGGGAAATGCACTTCAGACCATGTGGAAACTCTGTATGAATGAAATCCTCTGGCTTTATGCACAGTCCTCCAAATTATCCTTGTATGAAATCAGATGCACAACTCAGCCTTGGTCTATTTAATGCCGAGTCTCCTTTTCTGCCTTTCTCTCTCTGTGTCTTATTTCTCGTGCCAGACTTATTCTCCCTTTGTTTTTATGGGTTTTGCAGCAGTAAATCTGGCTGCTGTTTAGCAAGGAGAGCTGTAGCTTGATTCAAACCTTAGTTACAGACTGTTTCTTTTTGTTGTTAGACACTACCCGCCTCATACTCTACCTGGCCAAAGCTGCCAAGTTTTGGATTTCCTAGAGGAGGCTTTTTATTCTGTCGTCTTGTCTGCACATGTACACACAACCTCCAATTATATAATAGGTGAACTCACTGTTGTGCTATTGTGCATTTTCCTCTTTTTACAAGCGAACCGGACTGACACTTTTTTGTGTTCCTAGTCTATTGTTACCTCGTGCTGGGGCTGCAGCCCTGAGATTTCCTCGAATCTTCACTTTTCCCACACCTAATCAAGAGCTTATTTTTAGCATGTTTTTTTTTCCCCTCCACTTTTTCAGTTTAAAACCTCTAAAATACTAAAAATGGCCAGGCCAACATAACCTCTCTAAACATTGAGCATTGCGTAATCTTCAGGCGCATTGTCCGCCTGCCTAGGATGGCAGAAGAGCCTCACCAGTGGTCAAACAGATCAGTGTGTCCAAAAAAATCTAAAAAAGGAAGAGGTGATTCCCTTGGTGCTGCTTTCAGGCTCAGCTTTCTGAGGAATCTCCTAGAGGGAGCACCATGTTGTCATCAAAGCCTTCAACATGCAATTTATATCTGACAGCGAGGAGGAGGAGGATGGGCTTCCCCTTCCAGCCACACATGGTGTGTGGGCACGAGGCTTCCCAGAGCTGGGCTCTCAGCTGGCACACATCTGCCTCAGCACTGCTCCCCCCCTTCCCAGCACATCCAGGGAGATGAGCTGGTTGCAAACCAGCTCTTTGTCAAGAGGTTTCTTGGAAAAGTGACCGCACTCTTCTGATGGAGGAGCGGAAAGATGCAATCTCTGCCCCTGACCAGCCTTGAGATCATCCCTCTCTGCAGACCACATAGGAGGAGGAAGGGGGGAAAACAACTGCAAACAAACAAAAATTGAGTGAGGTGGCTGAGACCAAATTAGATTAATTAGCCCCAGGCTGTTTTGTATGTTTATATTTAATTTAGGTTTAGCTACTTCAAAGTTCACATAGTTTTAGTTAATAACTTTACTATAACTTATTATTTTCAGATGTTGGCAGGTAGACAAGTTGTGAGTCACCTGGAATATGAGGCTAAATAAGTAATACTCACTGGCAGGGTTTTGACCATGACTGATTACACTTCTCTGTCTTCTGTGTTAGAAAAATATAGCTTCAGAAGGAAAAAAGTCTACTTTTCTCACTTCTACTACCATTTTATGTTGAAATGTCCATGGGGTGGGTTAGATTTCATACTTGGCTGTCTAGCTTTCAAAAACTTTCAATCTTTAATCTGCTGCTTAATGGTTAGTACATCCTGTAGCATACCAGGTCTTTATTATTTCATCTGACCTCTTTTGTGAACCTCAGATGGTCCGCAAGACCTGTTTGTTTATGAGCAGGGAGGTCTAGAGGTTAGTGGCCTTAAATCACAGAGGAGAAAATGAATGGGCAGCTCTTTACTTGGGATAATAAAATTGTTGTCACTCCAACTATAGATTTTTGTAGGTTATTACATTAGTTAAATAAAATACTGCCTCATCAATGCAAATTCCTGTTCCGGCTAGTCCTGATGTTGGCTGTGGAAGCAGGAATTCATTCATATTGCTGGCAGTAAAAAGGAATAAAATTGTGTTTGACAGGAGTGGAGAGTTAAGATCATAACTTTTCAGAACCAATAAGGGTTCATGGAAAAATATATACTTGGGAAGAACAAAACCCTAATCACAGGCATTGCTTACTGGAGGTCTACAGCTGTGACAAATGGTGTGATACTCATGAATATGCAAAGTTCTTTTCAGCCTCTAATTATAAGAATCATTGAGCCTATGTATGCATTTCATAGGAAGCCTCAGTTGCATAAAGCAGCAGATGTATTTTGGTGACAACAACCAATAGTAGGAGAGAAACTCATCATAATCCCAGGAGCTCAGCCTGGACCTGACAGGCTGTTTTTCCTCTAGATTCCCAAATCCTTCCACAAATTTGCACCACTGGATTAGTGCGTGTTTCTCTCTGCCCTCAGAATAAATCTGCTGTTCTTGACACCCAGTCACACACATCAGCTCCCCTCCTTTACCTTCTCTCCTGTTATCCCATGTCCACCTTGGAGAGAGACAAATAAAAAGCTGCTGTCTCCAAGCCCTTCCTCCTCCAAACAGAAATGGTCTGTCGTCCCAAAGCAGCCCCAAATATTTGCAGGGCAGCAAACCACTGGTTTATTTTGCTTGATTTTTCAGCTGGCATTTTATTTGAAGAGCTACTTCCATCTGGAGATGAAATAGCCACAGAATCTATCATCTAACACCTCTTTCCTACTGATGTGTTTTGCAGATGAGGCCCTGGCTGGACCAAATTCAGCAGCAGTGGCTGGAGACACACCGCACATGTGCAGGTCGGCGCTGAGTGCAGGTAGGGTTAAATTTGAGTTGTAGCTGGCAGAGATGGGACTTGGCCTCTGCCTCTAGGCACTGCTTCTTGGATATGTCAGGGAGTCACTGATGGATGGAGGAGATGGTGAGAGGTGTGTCTGTTAAAGATTTGCCTTTCACTATTCAAAGAACCTACGAAAGTCTAAATTGAAGAGTCACCCAGATGCTAGAACTTAACCTTCTTAGCCCTAATGAAATCATCTCCAAAACCAAAAAGCTGAAAAAGAAAAAAAAAAACAAATTCAGATAGATTCAGTGTCAAGTGAAACATAGGAGAGAGGTAGCTAAGACACCTATAGCAGCTTATCATGGAGGAAGATTATTATTACTTTGTTATGTGCATCTGGGGACAGAGGCAGCTGTTTGTGTTTTCTAAATATCACCCTGGGACTAACATCTCCCCATACCAATGTAAGCATATACTTTACAAATGGAAATACCTGTTTATCAGCAATATCAAGTATCTGTGTTTATGGCAGGTTTATTTTGGCAGTAAATTATGTTGCTCATGTTGGTCTTGATAAATGCATTGCGTGTTAGGAAGGACCATCTCAGTATTTTGCACCTTATTTTCACTGTTCCCTTGTCTGCTTTCACAAGATTTCTCAAGGTTTGTTGATACCAGGAGTAAAGCTTTTTTTGAAAACCATGGGCCCATGTCTGTATGGTCAGTTACAGGCACAATTGAATCCTCATTCAGATGTTATAAAGGTGGCCATCAAAATTTCTGCAGGTTGTTTGGAGTTAACAGCAAATGTCTGAAAGAAACATATATTTTCTGCCCTTCAAAAAATCACCTGGAAGGCATAAACAGGCTATCATGACAATTGTTATTGTATAGTTTAAGACTCTTTAGGAAATGGCTCTTTTTAGGGAAAAGGCAATAAAATTTATGTGTTTAAGAACAATAGGATATTTAAATATTGAGTAAAATGTACCATACAAAGAGAAATTGTATTCCAAGGGGCTTCATTTTGTGTTTTCAGGGCCTCTTGGCTCTTTGTTCTTCTTAGCCTAAATGAGACAAAATGCTTGTTCTTAGACAGCAATATACTGGTTTTGTAAAGAAAAAATCTGTGGGTTCTGGCATAGCCAGCCTGTGGCAGAAGCTAGCATGGGAGATGTAGGGAGCCACAGCATTTCCAGCTATAAGATACCAATTTTTTTTTTCTTGAAAAGTTGGGGTCTAGCCCTCAGTACACATAGGGAAGAAAGGAGGGCAACTTGCACCCCTTGATCTGGCTGCACCACAGGGCAAACAGACCAGAACCATTGTTATTTTTCCCTAGGCTGGGGGAAATATTGGCCCCCACTATCAGCACTAATTGAACCTGCGCAGGAGAGGGGGGCAGCCATGAGAAGGGAGTTTGTGATGCCTTGAGTTTGGGCAGAAAGGAGGTGACAAACACCTCTAAAGCCACCAGCCTGGCTTAGGCTTTGCGGCATCACAGCTGTGTCTCACACCTTGCTCAGGACTCGTGGCATTTTAGCACCTTTAAACTGTTGACTTTTTGCATGCCAGAGTCAGATGGAGAGGTGTACATCCTCATGGCTGGATGGATGTGCTAAGCATGGAAAAATGGCCCTAAAATACAAATGAGTGACCTGTGGTGTAGCAGAAAGGGATCTTGTCATGCTGAGTGCTGTGCAATCTGTTGAAAGCAAGCCTTCATATTGATTAACTACCTTCTTTCTGCTGCCATAACATAACTGAAATCCAATATGTTACATAAATAAAAATCCTTCTGGTTATTACGGGGTCATTTATTTGGGGAAAATGTCCACATGAGTGTACAGCCCTTATTCATTCTGAATGGAAGTGATAAATAATTGGGGTTTATGCAGAAAACCCACTGGGGGTAAAAGACTACAAGGGTGGAAGGCTCCTTCCACAAACAGGGTTGAGGAGACTTGGTGTCACTGATTTTCACCCTGGCAGCACCTTCTACCTCCAGGGTTTCTGCTCCCTGCTGGGAGCCCCAGGCCAGGTGAGAGCCGGGCAGCTCCAGGGATAGTTGCTGGACACATCTAGGGTAGGCAGAGGCAAAACTCTTGATAATGACACCCATGCTGGATTTTTTAGGAATGAGCTGCCCATAGATTTCAAAAACTCAACAAACAAAAGGCAGACTTTAGCCTCAACCACACATTTGCTGCCTGGCACATTTGTACATTTCAATTTCCAATAAGCTGTGTTCTCTAATCACAAGACTTCTAATCTTCCACCACCGAGTCACCGATTTTGAATTCAAATTTCCTTCTTTTTGTCTGTATTTAAAAAATAATAATAATCATTTTCCATCTATTGCAAATAACAATACAGTTCCACAGACTGAATGCTGAAGTTGTAATTCAATCTCAGGCTTTGGCTGCCATTCATTGATACCTCGAGCTGTGCTCTTATTATTTATGACATCAGCAGAAACTCTCGATTGAATTGCAGCCTTATATTTAATTAGGGACTATGTATTATTTTGTATGCAATATCCAGAATTAAAAATAGCCCCTTTCCAGAGTATAATGGGGAAAAGGCAGCAAAGTTTGAATATATATTCTAATTGATATTTCTTGTACTTATTCTAAAAGTAATCAAAACGTATGTTAAATATTAATTATAATATTTTTACTGCATTGTGCACCCTGATTTATTGCTGCCTCTTTTGGTTCACTTTTTAATTACTGTACATTATAAGAAAACTAAGGGGTTTTTAAATAGAAAAGTTATTTAGCATTAAAATTAATGTATAATTCAATATCAATCTTCATAGTGAATGTTATATTAAACGTAATGAACAAAAGGTGTATTTAACACAGTTTGCAAGTTTTTTTTTTTTTTACTTTTTTTATTTTCTCTCCTCTCACAACATGCCTCTCAACTCTCTCCACATTTAAAAGTCGGGGACAAAGCTCATAAAGGAACAAAAGACTAAAATCAGGGATGGTCTTTTTTTAAAAGAGGTACAGTTTCAAAGCCTGGAGGAAAAAAAAAGATAGAAATCAAAGTGCTCTTGAATACAGAGAACATTTTAAAGGAAATATTGAACTGTTTGCTTAAAAATCTTACATTATTGCCTTCTTTTTAAACTCAATTCCTTTTTGAAGGAGAACACCGGATAGGGACAAAGAGAATATTTTCATGCAAAAATCAGGCACAGGTACAGAGGCACAGCCAGACATCATTTCAAGTGGGCACAGGAATTTAATTCAAGTTATTCTCTCCTTTATTCCACATTTAACAAAGTTGAAGGATTTATCCACCTCTCTGACACTAGTGCAGACTTCACTAGGTAACATTTGTATCCAGTGGCAAGTAAATATTGGGCTGGATTTTTATGTCCACCTGAAATGGATTCTGGTTTTGAACCTCGGCAGTTGTGGAAAATTGAGTTTAGCATTACTGTGGAGCTCTGCACACAGCTTTGTTATGCTGTTATCAGCAAGAACAAAGAAATGATCCTTGTTTATCCACCCAGGTCTAATTCAAAGGCAGCACAACTCTTTTATTTTCAGGAGTAAATTCACCTGATATTTGGAGGCATCTCCAAAAAGCTGCAAGTATTGGGGAAATGGTGAAAGTGTTCCCATGAGGATGCTTTGGAAATCAAATCTCCAGGGGAGGAGAAGATGTAGTGGGGCCTCACTGAGCCCTGGTGTGTCCTCAGGGAGAAGTGGAGAAGGACTCAGGTGGTGCCTTCTGCCCCAGAGCAGGTTGATGCCTGGGCTGTTTGGAGAGATGGATGAGCTTTTTGAGAAAATATTTACAGATGTGTTATCATTAGCCTGAGAACCTTCTTGTCTGATCTACATGACCTGGTTTCCTGAAAGGAGAAATGAAAAAAACATGTTTGTTTTTAAATAAATAAGAGATCCCTCACTAAATCATCTAACATACTGTCTATTTATATTTCATAAGGACAAATGTTTCTGACAACTCTCATAATAGGTCTGTACAAGTATGCCATGTTCTTCCCAAGGAGGCTCCTTTGAGTGACATAAATTGCCATTAATGAAAATTTTAACAATTCAGGATAAATAATTTTTTAACTTTTAATGTGCGGAGATGCAACATAACATGTCAGGCCTTGCAAGAGAAGACATTTGTTTTGGAAGGAAGTTGCAGAGTATATTTATTCATAGACCAAAATAAAAGCAGCATGAACATTATTTTTTAATAGCTCTGCATGTTGGGTGGCTGTACAGAAACACTGATATATTCCTTCAGTAAATACTGGAACATGCAGTGCTGTAGTGCCTAGAGGAAATCTCAAGTATCCAAATGTTGAAAGTACTGATCTTGCAGAATTAAGCAGTGATGTTGACCAAGAGGTCACCCGGGACAGTGGGACTCTGTGTGAAATCCCACCACAGCTCAGCTCTTTGGTCTTTAATGACAAAAACAGCCACTGAACAACCAGCATTGAGAAAGAAAACTTAATAATATTGCTCCAGAAATCCACTCCCTGCCAGCAAAATCATCACATTGCAACCCTAAAACACAGGGGCCAGAAATATCACCCAAGGGAGCAGGGAGACCTTCCTTGTCACTCTTATCACTCCTTCCCTCATCAAGCTGTGTCTGGGTCCACTAATCCATTTGAAATTCCTCTATCACTGTCATTTACCCTCCTTCCTGCCCAGTGCCATTGATGGTGGCATTGACAGGCACCTGTCACTTCCCATGAATTCTGGATCTGGTCCACTGGACTTGTGTGAGGCAGGCGAGGATCATTAGGATTTTGCAGTGTTAGTTCCAGCTTTCCCCTTATATAATATCAGCGCCACTTGAAAGGCAGAAAATATAGTTCCAATAAATGGCTTTCAGATCAGATAAATGTTTCTGCTCTGCTCTGGAGTTTACAAGAGCTGACAGTCATCTATTTCAAGTGTACAAGGGACACTCAAACATCGGTGTTTAAATATCTAATAACTCTTACATAAGAATTTGGCACTAACGATGCCATCACACATTCATCTGAAACAGCAGTAAACTAATCCCATGGAACAGAAAATGTGGATATTGCTGCTTAGTAATGTGTTGGGCAGGGGTCTTTATCAATTCAATTAGGGTAGATTTATTTTTTAATGTTTTCCAGGCAAAACAAAATAAGTTTTCACTCAAAATAAGCATGTATTTTCTGTAGCCGAGTTGGTGGAGAGTGAAAATGCTGTTTGTTGTTATAATGTAGGATTCTTTCTGGGTTACAAGACATTACTCTAATAACCTGTATACATCAAAATCATGATGAATTTGTTACATAAAAGTATTCAGTTGTGTTGTCTGTATGCCCTTCTGAGAGACTTCTGCTCAGCAAAGCACTTTTATTAGTATTTACTACTCCCACTGAAGTTAATATACCTAATTGCAGACAATAAAACAACTGAGATTCTTCAAATTAAACACATCTTTAATTGCTTCGTGAAAATTGAACAGTAATGTCATTATGTTAACAAACACACTTATCTAGAAGAGGATGATGTAATCAAACATGAGAAAGAGTCAGAGTGGAAAACTGGAATCTTTATCATTAAGTGTGCAGAGCTCTTCCAGAAGCCTTAGGAAGGAGGCATGATGCAACTGAAATGTAATCCAGCAGGGGGAAAAAATGGGGTGAAGAAACTAGACACATTGCAGAGTTAATTCCTAATTAAAATTAAAACTGACAAAACAAACCCTGCAGGCAAGCATCCATTAGTGCCACAAGGCATAAGAACATGGAAATTTATTTTAGTGCAATAGTTTTAGCTTTGTGTGTTTCCTCTACCAATAGCTGCTGAATTATTTGTAGTCTTCAGCATGAGGAGCAATTAGGGGAGGCAAAGGGAGAAAATGGTTGTGACTGGTTCTAAGTAGGCAGAAGCCTTATTAATTGTAATGAAGTTGGACTAAGCTCTTGCTAAATTTCCCTGAATGGGAGTGGCATGTGGGGAATTTTGTTTAGAAAGGAAGTTGAAGTTTTCATGCAACCGTGGATTTTTTTGTTAAACTCATCAACCATACTCTCCTGCAAACACCAGGTTATTGTTACGAGACAGGATCAATTATTCTGGTCTAATCCATAACTTGGATAGAGAGAGAATCATTGAATCCTAGAATATCCTGAGTTAGTAACAACCTGCAAAGACCACTGGAGTCCAACTCCAGGCATATTTCTTCCACGTGAGCAGGGGGATCTGAGAAGCAGACCTGCCCTCTTACATTTTGATCTTGAGTAACTCATTTAACTTCTCTGTACCAGTTTGCATGTGAAATTGGGATGATATATATTTGCCTGATTTCTAAAGGCATCATAATGTGAGGAGGAAAGTAGCATGACTAATGTTGTTTATCATAGTGTGGTTTCTATCTGATTTTCTTTATAATGCACACAGTAGTCCTGCTCTATCTTGTGAATCACAGAAGCTGCTGCAAGCACCTAAACACCCTGTTTTGGTCTAAGGGACTCACACCCCAAAGTACTGCTTTATTTCTGTAATTTTTTTCTAAAGCTATCCATAATTTCTGCTTAAGTGGCACAATGGAGCTTTCCTGGGGCTCTTGTGCTCATCTTCCATAGTGGCTGCAGCCAGACATTCCTCTGTTTGTTGAGAAGCTGCTCTATTAGAGGGATCATAGGTGACATTTAGTAACAGACTTTGATACCACATCTGTTAGGGTGGAATGCACTATACTTTCAGTTTAATAAAATACTTCATTCCCCGTCTTTATGTGGCAAC
>NW_005054317.1:1806017-1807773 GCF_000277835.1 Geospiza fortis | reverse complement strand
AGGACTGGGGCTGGATGGACAAACAAAGATCATTTGCATTTACAAAGATCTGTACTATCATTTTCTTGAGTGATTAAATCAGGTTTCTTTGGGTAACTATGTCCTTGCCTTCAGTTTTAAGGTTCAAGGACACCAAAATGCTGAGAACTCATCTGCCTGTTTATGGCTGCAGTGGAGAGCAGCACAGTTTTGTATAACTTTGCCTGTACTACTGTTGGTAGAGAGTGAGCAGCAGTATTTGTTGGGGAAATGATTAATTGTTACCTTTTGTGGTTTAACACAGCAGCAACAGAACATCCACACATCTCCCCTCCAGTGGGGAAAAAAAGTGAAATTTGTGGGTTGAGAAAAAAAAACATTTAAAAGGGCAGCTTAACAACACCATATGGTCTGGAATATCCCTTTGGCCAGTTGGGGTCAGCTGTCCTGGCTGTGTCCCCTCCCAGCTCCTTGTAGCCCTCAGCCTTTCCCCTGTCAGGGCAGCATGGGAAGCTGAGAAGTCTCTGACTTTGTCAGTGCTACTCAGCAACAACTAAACCATCAGTGTGTTACCAATATCATTCTCATCCTAAACCCAAAGCACAGCACTGTACCATCTCCTGGGAAGAAAAGTAACTCTACCCCAGCCAAAACCAGGAAAAATACAGAAGAAGAGCTTCCCTCAGTCAACAGCCCAAGAGCTGTTTTTCTTTTCAGCAGCTTCAGAAATCAGGGCATTGATGCCCTGTGCAAAATGGCCTCATTGCCCACCTCCTGGCCATTCTGCCTGAGGCCATTCAGGTGAGGAGTGGCTGGAAAGTGCCCACAACCTGGAGATTTCAGCAGTTCCAGCAACCAAACCTCTCTTCTCTTTCAACTTAAATGAACCATCAGCATCCACATGTAGTATTTTTTTTGTTCACTGGAATGACCTTAAGACATCCCCCAGACCATGCTGCTGCCTAAGTCAAGGTCAATTCACCCTCCTCTTGCTATCCAAGCCCAAAAATGTCAAATGCTTCTTGCCTTGGTGTCACCTTCCTCAGAGGAACTGCTTTACAGCAATATATGGGTTTTGCAAAGGACATCTCAGGGAGTTTTGTTAGCAGAGAGTCTCAGAGCTCCCCCTGTCACTGCTGTGAATGTGAGTCAATGTCTTACTGATCTTTGTTCCCTGACACCCTCGAGCCCTCTCTTTAAGTTTAACACTCACACTTGTACGAGTGTTAAATTCTGTTGTTTCCATTCTGCATTTTCCTCCCCCTACCACTCTTTTGCTTTCCTCATGACCTTCCCAGTGGCCTCAAAGAGCAGATCAAGTGGGAAATAGTTTGTAAACAAGTCAGTTCACTTCTCCTAGGTGGAGAAAATGTCATGGTAGTGGTGATCAGAGTCTTACTCCTCTGCAGTTGGTCAGATCATCTTGTTGAGCCCTTGAGAGATTTTTCTCTCACACAGGGGAAAAGATGCTCACAGATATCTTCACAGAATAGGAGACTTGGGAAGGCAATTTGTTTGCTGTCTTTTCAAAACATTTTATTCTCTTTCTCTTTTGCTGTCCCCCCAAATGTGACATCTTTCTCAGCATGTTCTTCAAACTGTCTACTGCAACTCTAAGGAGCTCTGTGCACCTGTGAGTTCATTAAACCAAAATGTTCAGGATAGCTTCCTCGGCTCACTTTAGACTAATTAAATGGTTGTTTTCATCAGTTCTTGCAATTTATTTTACTACAGATAACAGGAGAATATATCAGCCTTGGAATTGCATTAAATATTT
>NW_005054317.1:1785461-1805987 GCF_000277835.1 Geospiza fortis | reverse complement strand
ACTTGTGTGCCTGTTTGAAAGTGGGATTGTACTTGTCTAATTGTGGCATCAGTTGTCATAGTGACTATCAGGCAATCCGGCAGCAAACACCCTTCCTTGGCAGGGTTTAGGTAAAGCAGCCTTTGTGCAGTTGTCAGCCAGAGATTTATGATGGTAAAAACTATATTTGGCAGCCAAATCAATGCCTTGACCACTCTTTGTGCTCCTGCCCTTATTTTAACTTAAACACTTGATACTCTACCTGAATATTAAGAGGCCACATGTCTCCCGAGCTGTTTTGTTATTAATAGATCACTTTTTATAAACTGTATGTGGGATGACTGGTTATTTGTATATATGTCCAACAAATGCAGTTGCTGGTATTTTCTGAACATGTAACTCCAAATGTCAGGTCTTGCAAGCAAGTGGATATCAGAGGGTACCTTTTTATGCCTGCTATTAAAACATGTTGAGTGATCTATAAATTACCCCATTGAGATAAACAGTGGATTAAAATAAGGCACTCCCATTCTGTCATCACTGTAATATTAATCATTGGAGTTTTGGGCTTTAATGTTAAAATGTACCTTTTAGCAGTATATGTCACTCTGTATTAAATTACATGTGAACTGACAGATTTTTTAATCAAAACTTGCATTCTGAGTTTTGTTTTCTTCATTATGTCACAACAAGGTAGGAAAATAATTTTGCTGATGTCTATGATTTTTTTTTAACATTTGGTGTTTTATTTTTGCTGTAGAAGTTGTTTTTCTTGGTGGTTTTCTTAAGTTTAACTCTCACTTGTTTCCTTCATTGAGCCTACAAAAATGCTTATTTTAGTCCTATTGTATCAGCTGGTGAAGGAAAGGAATTATAAATTTCATTCAAAATATTAAAACTATAGAGTGTTTGAACATAAGAAAATAAAAAATTTCATTATGCCAGTTAGTAGGGGAAAACATCTGTATGGCCACAAGAGCATCATAGGCTGAGTCTGTATTAAACACAAATATTTCTTGTCTGGATCTATTTTTTGTCATAATTCCTAATGAAGTTGTGTGAGTGGGTTTAACAGCAGAGATTTACTTTTTTAATAGCAATGGACAATAACAGGGCCATGTATGTAAATGTTTTCCTAATCCAAATATGCAGCTTTGAGACTGCTTCTTTTCTTAGGGGAAGTGGGCTGCAGCCCAACTTGTAAAGCTACAAGCCCAATCATTCAGTTCAAGAAATGACAACTTTTTAGGGTTGGGTTCTGTATTAGGTCTCTGAAACTTTGAACCCTTCTCTGTTGTCTTATTTGGGTTCTGCTGCCCCAGGATTCACATCAAAGAGTTCACCCATTTAAAGAGCTGTTTAACACTACATGACAGTGGGAGCAATAACCATTTTACTGGTAAACAGGCTGAAACATCCACTGCTGTCAGCATTCCACATCCTCATGTGGTCAGAAAAGTAACTTATTATTGGTAGACATATCTTGCATCTTTTTCCTCCAAAGCAATTTAAATACAAATCTAGTTTAAGAGTGTTCTGACTTCCAGACTGGAAATATTTTTCCTTCTTTTAAGGTAATTTTACCTTGTGACCTGTCATATGTGGGCTGTTTCTGTGCCCTTTTCTCTGTGTATGTTGGCTCTGGAAGGATTTTTGCAATCTTGAGTTACCCATTCCTCCTACCTTCCCCTGTCATTATGTTGAAGGGGACACAAGTGTGCTGACAGAGACCACCAGCCAGAGATGGTCCTCATACCACAGGTACACCAAGAGGTACACCTGTGACAGCCAAACCTGAGGTCAGGAGCCAGGAGGGAAAACCTGAAGGAGGAAAGAAGGAATCTGAGCTCATGACAGATGCTCCCAGCAGAAAGATCACAGAATTGTTTTTGTTGGAAGAGCCCTTACCTAGTTCTAACCCCCCTGCCACAGGCAAGGAACCTTCCACTGAGATGAACTTGGCAACAAAGAGGAAAACTTCCATGCCAAGACAGAAATTTGTGTCTCTGAACCCAGTCTCCTCCCTCACAGAAGTGAGGAGGACTTGTTCTTGAATGAGATGGCAAAGTCATGAGCAAAAGCAAAAAGCAAAGAGGAAGACAGTCAAAAATCAGTAGCAGGTACAGTGGATTCAGAGATAGTGATAGTAGGGCGAATCCATATAGACAACAGATGGATGAACCAGGAGAGGAATATGGAAGGAAGATCCTAGAAATGGAGAGACTGGAAAAATTGCCATCCTAGTCGCAAAGAGGGATCCTGGCAAGGAAGTGTGGAGATGTTATCAGTTAAAGGTTATCTCACACTGCTCCTGCTGGGTGCGCTGAAAGCTGGTGTGGGGCTGGAAAAGGGAAACATTTGCCTCAAACATTTTTGCAATGCTTTATCAGTTTGTTAACATTTGGTCTAAGTGTTCCCATGTGCCTTTTCCCCATCCCCCATCTCAAATCCCAGGCGTCAGAGCTCCTTTCACAACATATTGATAATAACCAACACAGTTGTCCGTCTTGGAAATAATAAAAGCTATAGACCGTAATAGATTTTTAAAGTTACATTTCGAGTTTAATGCTTATAACTATATCACTGGGAGCAGGTACTTGGCACAAATGTCTCCATTGGAGCATAAACACCTTGGCCTATAGCCTCTGAGAGTTTATCAGTGCCATGGGAGAGATTTCCTGATATGTACATGCTCCTCTACAATGAATGAACAGCTTGCAACTACATATTAATCTACTTGATGACCTAGATCAAGAACAAGGAAAATAATATTGATAAGTCAGTCCCTTTTCCTTTTTGGTGTATCCTTGACTATTAGCACTGGTTGGGAGGCAAACAGATGAATTGAGACTTTGCTTCCTGACACAGGTCAACATCATTAAGAAAACTTTTAATTATTTCTGAGCAGGGCTGAGCAAGTGGCTGAATGGTGAGTGGGTGGTGGAAGGTGAGCTTAGCTCTGCTGGGATTGATCTGAGAGCTGCAGTGTTACAGCACTGGCTGGATGGTTGAAATACAGTTTCTGTGAATACACTGCTGTTTCAGTGATCTACATGGACCAGGATCTGGGCTGTCACGCCTGATTCTGTGAGAAACTTCTCCGTGCAGGTTATTTTGTGCTGTGTGGTGTTGCCCTGTTAACCTCTGAGCATTGTGTCCTGGCTCTAAGCAGAGAGTTCAAATCAAGGCAAATAAACTCAAGTGTTATCTGATAGAGGATTATGCATCCCTGCAGTCATTCAGCTGAAACCTCTACAGTCACCTTCCTATACACCCTGTATCCTTCCTGGTTATGCTCATCTTTCTCCTAGCACCTCTTTAAATTACACACCTGCAGAGGCACTTATCACTGCAGTGTAGCCATAAAGGAAAGACATTGCTTCTTTGCCCTCCTAAATACCTTGAAACACCGCTGATTAATTTTTCACCAAAAATAGTCCACCCTGAATGGACTGAGAGGAATTTACCACAGATACTCTGTAGGCCAGTATGTGTGGATGGAATCCCACCTCCTTAGCTCTGACCATTTTGTATTCCAGCCCCAGATCCCTCTTTTCTGTCACAGAAACTAATATGCCTTTTAGTCTTTGTTCTTGCCAAGCTTAGAGAAAAACAAGGACTTTTCCCATTTAATGTATCACAATAAGAAAAAAGTTTCAAGTGAGAAAAATATGACTGTTGCTGTTTTCAACAGAAAGTGCTCCCCAATGATCCATATATTCAAGATGTATGGGAAATTAATACCTTAACACATATATTAGTATGTCAAAATGGCATGCCTACTTACCCATTTATCAGGTTAAAGGAGGAGACTGGTGTGACTTTAGATAGTCATTTCATTTCTATGTGCCTACGTTCTGTCATTTCAAAACAGGAATATGGATAATAAACAATAGCAGAATGTTATTGAGTCGTTCACATTTATAAAGCCCTTTGATATTGTCTATGCCTCAGTTTTCTCATTTGTAAAACAAGTGTAATAATTCATGTATTTATAGCTTTAAAGGGTGGATAATCTAATTTGACATCCTGTGGAGCAAAATCCTAGAGCATTTCATTTAGCTATTCCTTCACTGTTCTCAGTAACTCATGGCCTAAAGAAAGAACATTTTAGAAAGGCAGGAGATTTTGATTTTAAAAGTGTCATGTGACTGATAACCTTCCTCAGCTCTTGGCAAGCTGTGCCCTTCATCAAGCACCTAAACTGTTAAAACTATGATCCTTATTCACCATGTGATATTGTTCATGATTCCTAACTTTCTAGCATTTTTAAGACACCTTATAAGTAATTTATTTTATTGGACAATTTGTACAATAGATTCTGTTCCATCTATTGCTTCAATTATGCTGAGCTGTGCCAGTGGCTTGCTCTTTATGACATCCTGCTCTGATATCCCTTTTTTAACAAGTCTGAGTCACACTGGCTGAAAGATATCCAATGGCTGTTTGTAGTACAGCCCTGGATAGGATAAAGACGTGTCATTAGTGATGACCTGCTAGTGATTTTTCTCAAGTGGGCAGAGGAGCATTGACCAAACCATTGCTAAGAGGCTGCTAAGTGGAACTCAGCACTGTCTGACTTTCCACTCATCTTCCCTCCCCGATCTGTAGAGCTCTGTTATTTCAGGAGTCACTGGAGTGCACAGAAAGGAGCATTCCAAGTGGTGGGAACCATCTGCTTCAGAGGGTGTTGCTGGCAGCTCGCTTCCAAGCTGCATCTTAGTCAGGACTGAGAATTTTCTAATTTGATGCCATGACTAAAATCTCCTTGTCGATGGTGTGTCATCCTCAACAAATTTCTGATGTTTTGGTGATTGTGAGGAAGACGGCTGGATGCAAATACAAATGAAGGCAAGTCCAGCAGAAGAGATGATTTTGTGCTTGTGCGGGTACACAGGCACACAGAGACCAAATTGCCATTGCTGTAATTGCAACCTTGCATTTTCCAAATCTTTCAAAGTATAATTCTGTATTTTCCCCGCATTATGTCTTTTGGATTGGTCCCTGTGAAGGAAAGAAAAAGAAATCATTCTGCTGTGAAATCCAGTGTGTCTGTCAGAGAAAAATAATTTACCATTTCAAATTCCTGTTGTGGGTAACTTGTTGGTTGTCAATTTGTTTGATTTTCAAGGTGACAAATACAAATAGTTGCCTCTGAGTGGACTCTTGGCTACTCCATACAAAATAATTTACTTTTGTCCTTTTTAAAGCTGCCTTTTGGGCCTATCATGAATGAACCAGCTGCCTTGAAACTTGGATAAAATATTATTCTTTTACATATATAACAAACCAGTGAAACAGTAAAAATAACATTGGCATAAGCTTGCCAAAGGGATTTGGTTGAACCATTAGGTAAGGTCTGCCAGATATATATAGTTTCAGCTGTTAAAATTGCATATTCATGTGTTTTCCATATATCTATTGGCCTCTCTCTCAGAGAACTTTGGAATATTTTTTTACTAGCCTATAATTAAACAACAGCAATCGAGACTGGGTATTCCCCAGAAATTGCGAAATGAGGAGTATGTGGTGGCCACTTGCAGAGTTACTCATTAATCTTGAGAAAATTCAGAAATAACAGATTTGGTGTGAAGAAATGATGGGGGGGGGGGGGGCACAGGACTAAAACAATCTTATTGTACACATGTTTTGCAGATTAAGTTTTGTGCAAGGAATGCAATTGAAATAAGTCCCTACAGTCCAGCCAGTCTATATTATTTGTCCATATTATTTCCCCTACCCGTAGGAATTGACTTGAGTTGGTGCCACATGTCCCTGTGCCATCAGTCTGTATGTCTGGGAATAATTCACTCCTAGGCTAGCCTTGATTTTTGATGGTTTCCCTGCCATACAACTCTAGCTTATTTATGAAGCAGTGAGTCAGGTTCTCTGTTTCTTTTTTTCAATGAAACACAGCATTGAGTGGCTTCTGGTATCTTTGTGTTGGTGAAGTTTTCTTTCCTGAGAGTTCTGCCTTGCCAGAGCCACCTTCTCAGTAGGACTTACAAAGTTGTCTTGCCGTAGCAAGAAGTCATTAATTAAAAGAACAATCTTTCTTGCCCTATCTGTGGGCAATTAGGATTTCCAGACCCCTACCCCAAATCAGCTTGGGTCAGGAGTGTGGAGCCTATTCCTGGAGCATTTTTTGAGAGCTGTGCCATCTAAATCAGGAGGTCACGTTTCTGCTGCAGACAGACTGAGCAAGTCGTCCAAAGCTCTCACTATGGCTTACACATTGTCACCCACCCACCTCCAAAGTATTTATGTGACCTATCAAAGCTCCTGTTTCTTCACTCGCTTGGGTTAAGCGTTGACGCCGTTGTCTTCGGAGACCTGTGCTTCAGCCTCAGGCTGTTCAAATTGATGGGCAGAGCAGAAAATGGTCTGAGCAGGGCCTCTGAAATGCTCTAGCATGGAAATCCACACAGGGGTAGGTTCTGGGTATGACATGGTGGCTGTCCATGCCATGTCCTCCACCCTCTGCACTGGCATCACCTTGCCATGTCTCTGATTTTACATTCACTACACAATATTTTGTAATTTTTCACACATCAGAGCCATGAAAGCAGCCCAAGGATAAGTGTTTAAAAGGATTTTAGAAGAATATGATTGTGGAGCCGAATGTAATCCTAAAGTTACCCCAAGATTAAAGAAAGCAAACATGATTTTTACATAGAGCCTATTTTTGTGATGGACTGGGATCTTGTGTGTGCCACTGTCTTTCTTCTCTAAGAACCATATGACTATTAATTCATAGCCTTCCAGACAAATCTATCTATCTATCTATCTATCTATCTATCTATCTATCTATCTATCTATCTATCTATCTATCTATCTATCTATCTATCTATCTATCTATCTATCTATCTATCTATCTATCTATCTATCTATCTACCTATCTACCTATCTACCTATCTACCTATCTACCTATCTATCTATCTATCTATCTATCTATCTATCTATCTATCTATCTATCTATCTACTTACCTACCATATATCTACCTATGTTTATATTTTTAATATGTTTTGTTCTTGCTTCAAGGAGAGTTTTCTGTCTTGAACAGCAGGGATGGTTGCTTCTGGGTTTGGAAAAAAAAGTTTTGATTTCCAAAGGTGTAGAAACTATGTTGGTATTGCTCAGTTTAAGGAAGACCTGTAGTCTTGGACAGGAAAGTTCTGATGTTTCAAGTATATAGGCATTGATAAGAAAATACTGAAAAAACCTTCATGCTACATAAAAAAATCAGTTTCTGTGCCTTCTTTTTTCCCTTCTTTTTTATTTTTTTTATGTCAGCAGTCTACAAACATTTATTTGGAGAAGTTTATTGGCTGTGCAGACGTTTGTACTGATATTACACAAGTGTCTCTTGTCTTGATGTCTTGTGGGAAGTCAGTCATAAACTCCTGTCATGTCTATTTTCTTTGTCTCTTATTTCTTGGGTCCCACTATAATGTAGGGTAGACATCACTGACACACTCAGAGCATCAGTTTCCTGAAGCTGATTACCCACCAAATTCTAAATCTCAAAGCAACAGAACTTGAATTTCCTAAGTTAAGCATCCAAATAATGGAGGAAGTAGATGGAGGTGGGGGAAAGAGGCAAAGAAAAAAATCAACTCAATCTTTCCTAAATTTAATGAATTAAAGTGAAAATTTAAATAGTGCAAACTACTAGAATTATTTTACAAAGACTTTGCACATCTGAGGCACGGTGTGCCGTGGGCAGGGCACCCAGAGCAGCTTTCTCCTGCATATTCTGCTTTTTGAATAC
Source organism: Geospiza fortis (assembly GCF_000277835.1). Classification (NCBI taxonomy): domain Eukaryota; kingdom Metazoa; phylum Chordata; class Aves; order Passeriformes; family Thraupidae; genus Geospiza; species Geospiza fortis. The sequence goes on along the minus strand of NW_005054317.1, from coordinate 1,798,236 downwards.
CAGAACCCCCCCTTCACAGCAGGGAAAACTAGTGAACAGAAAAGCTAAATGCTAAATGTCCCACTAGAGGTTCTTGGCGAAACTAGGAGCAGCACTCAGAGATTCTGGCTCCTGTTTCAATATCTTAATTACATAATTAGCCTTGCTTAAATCAGGTCATGTGGCACTCAATCTGACTTCCTTTGCTGTCGTGCTATCTGTGCTATGTAATTCTCATGCCAAGATAGTGTGCAGAGCCTTAAATAATCCAAGATATTCTAGTAAGGCATGGTAAGAAGTTAATTTAAAAAAAAAATCACATAAACATATATATAAGGAAATTAACACTGTTAGAGATTAACATAATCAAACAAAATATGGTTCATTACAACTGTATATATTACCATGCATTTAAATGAATGCTGATTGAAGGGAAAATGTATTTTCTCTGCACTGAAATGAAACACAAGAGCAAAACAAGTGAGCCTCTTTTAAGAATCTGTAGCTAAGAAATTTATTTCATAGGTAACAAATGGTAAATGGACAGGAATAGTTATTTCTGTTAAAGGAATAAATCTGCTGAAATACTGTGAAACATTTTCTGTGCAGCAAGCCACAATATATACAATAATGCAGTAAAATCCTCCACCAAATATCTGTTAAAGGAATAAACCTGTCAAAAGAATTAATTTTCTGTGCAACAAGGTTATTCATTCAACAGGCTTCCACCATATGTAATTTATGAAGCAAATTATACTATTCCAAAAAGGAAAGGGAAACTCATACAATGCAGTTTAAACTACAGCAAGACTGGCTGGAGGAATGCAGCCTTAAAAGTCAGGAAATCTCCAAGCAGAGCCAACTGCCTGCACTGTCGGTGAGCAAGGAGCTCTCAGTGTGCACCAAATGCTTTACCATGACTGTGGGGACAAAAAAAGAACACCCTTCCCACCATATATGAAGCAAACCTGCCAATGTAATAGGCAGGGGAACAGTTCACATTTCTGATTTCTATTCAAAAATGTACTTTCCTGGTGTATCCCACATTTCTGGGTGAGTTGGAGATGCAGTTCAGTCCTAGCAGAATTACCTGTGCAGTGAATCAAAGGGCACTGAAGGTATTGCTGCTTGAATTAGGGGATCCTGTAGTATGTAATAATACCTGGTGGTGTTTTCTTTATTGCTACTTTCAACCTCATGCTGGTTTTTACTTTGGTGCCATTGAGTTTGAATGTAGGAGGCAAAGGGACTCACCAGCACTCAGAAAATGTAGTTATCCCTTCCAGTAACTGCAATCTTTTTGTACCAAAAAGCATTGAAAAGTACTACATGAAGGTGTGGTCTCTTTTACCTGTAGCTATACCTTTGCTGTCTGAGCCAAATTCATCAAAATAATCAAACTTTGCCCAGTGCCAGATCTATAATTTGAAAATCCCTTTGTAATTTTATTCCTTGGCTATCTGTCTGGGGGCCACTGTAACTTTTGGGTGAAGTCTTGTAATACAGCCTGAAGTGTCATCCTCATTGTTAAGTTTAAAGCATCTGAAATACTTTATTTACAAGTCGTTAATTTCATTGAAAAGTCTTCCAGTCCTGGGCAGATTAATTTTCACTGTTTCTCTGTTCAATCTTATTATTTTAATAATTTTTCACTACCCTCTAAGCAAGTAGAATGTTGATTCCTAGAATAATGATAAAGTTTCCTTTAAAAAAAAAACGCAGCAAGTGAAAGTAGCTTTGTTTGAGCTTTTGTTACAAATCCAGAGACTAAGCCATGTTCAATGGGGCTCATGAACCTTTTGGCAAATGTGGGCTAAGCATCACCATAGAATCACAGAATGGTTTGGTTGGAATTGACTTTGAAACCCATCCAGTTCCACCCCTGTCAGGGAAGGGACACCTTCCACTATCCCAGGTTGCTCCAGGTCTCATCCAGCCTGGCCTTGGATTACTCCGGGACTGGGACAAGTGATGTTCCATGCCAAGTATGAATAAATATGGACTGATTTATAATTTTGGGTGGAAATCAAGTGTGACAAAGAGTAATGTGGCAGTGTAGCTAAGTCACCATTGCTTTTTCTGGGTATGGTTAACCCAGAGCTAATAGAAGAATTCAAGGCATTGGATTCCCATGGCGTAGGTGATCCATTTCAAACATAATTCCACAGATGATTGAGAAAAATGCAGAAATCATACTGGCTAATTGACAAAATTACAAAAAATGCCACAGCCACCTTTGCATTTTGAGATAGACAAAACCTGGTGCTTCCTTTAAACAGCAGCTGTAGTCACCTGGAGAACTGCTCAGGAGGGAAGCATGAGCAATAATTCACAGCCAGTTTACAGATAGCCTCCAGTGGGGAAGCTCAGGCAAAGATTACATAAAAGAGATTAAGACTTCCAGGGATTGTCCGTTTCAGGTCTATTTATTTACATAAATTTGTTAAAGCAGAATTAAAAGCTGCAGTTAAGATCCAGAAATCCATATTTGTGATTGAGCTAGCTGTAATATTTGAAAGTATGTACTTATCAAATTGCAATATCACTTTGTTTTCTTCCTGCAGGCAAACTAAAGAATAAATTGCCTCCCATGCAAATCCGCTCACCTGGTTTTGGTTAGGTTTTTTCTTTTTTTTTCCCCCCTGTTTTGTTTCATTTTGTTTTATCATTCAGTCACTGAAATCTGATCTCAAAAAAATGTAGGCAGATGTACAGAAGACTTATTTTTCCCTTGGCACACTGTTTAAAAACTTATAAATTAACTCCCACTCTTTTAAATCATTCTTCTCGAGGTGTTCCAGCCAAGCATCTTCGCTGGCTGCCACATCCTAAATTCTTTGGGATTTGCTGTTGGCCTGAAATTATTGTGCTATGTGAGCTCATTATCTGGGATATTAAAAATATCCGTTGCTTCAAATGTGATTCGTATACCCAGTGGCATTTGAGTAAACAGCAACATCACTGACTCAGGGATCCAGCTTGGCTCTGTGACATCTACTAAGTGCAAAAGCAACACCATTTTAGGGAAGAACAGAACTCAAAGATTATTTTGTTTATATATTATTGACTGGAAGGGAGATCTGGCCTCCTAAGCAAGTGCATTAAAAAAAAAAAAGATCTAGGAAACAGAGGCCAGAAAAATAAATCATTGTTGAAACAAAATTTTAAGTTTCCTGCTCCTGACCTCCTCAAGAAAGGTCTCATTTTTCCTTTCTCTCATATTTTGAGTGTTGCACAGAACTGTAAACCACAAAGTGCTTTCTCAGTGATGGAGTTTGCTCCTACTCTAGGCCGAATTCTGCTGCTGAGGAGATTTTGTTTACTGAGTGTTCTCACCATGTGAGTTGTGGTTGTTGTTTAAATAACTGTTTAAATTGCTGATAAGGATTATTCAAGTTAGAGAATGTCCTGAGTGGTCTAAAATATTGAATAGTGAGTCATTAGTTGAGATTGACAATAAAGTCTGATTAATAGTTTGCTTTTTAAAACAATTACATAAAAATATTGTTCGAAATCACTCATTTTAAACAGCTGACATTTTAATGCATAAATATAATTACAGATTCTTTAAGAAGAGCCTAATTTTGGCCTTGATATATATGCTGGTAACTGTGTATTTGAAATAGAATCATAAAATGTAAAAATTTTATATTTAATCACTAGTGTCAAAAATTATTAGGTAATAAGCACAGCAGGAGAGAATGTGATAAAAGATACAAAGGCCCATATTTAAAACATAATTTTTCTAATACTCACTATGATTTTAAGATGTCATGTCGTCATATGAGGGTGAGGGGGTCAGATGCAAAATTGGCTTTTTCTTTTTTTTTAATGTGAGGTGATCAATTCTCACTCATGGAGGGGTTAAGCTTACTGGAAGCCCAAGTCCTCTTTGTCCACCCTCCAGGTGGGTCCCAGGGACATCAGCCCTGTACCTGTCTGCTCCTGGTGGGTTAAGTTAAACCATCCTCCCACCCAAACCCAGCGTGGTGCAGAGAAGGAACAGGAGCTGGAGGAACTTCTGAAAAGAAATCTATCATCTCACAAAATGCTGTTTAATTATCTCACAGTGGTGGTTTTCCACAAGGAACAGGGGTTTTCCTATCAGATGGTCAACATCTTTCTGCAGCACCAACGTGAGTGCTTCCATGACAGAGAGAAAAGGACTCTCACAGCTCTACTTGAGGCTGTAATAGTGCACAAAGCAGGAGAATTTCATCCAATGTGTGCTCTCACTGTGTTTAAGGCCCTTTTTAGTCAGCAGAGATGACTCTGATCGTTGTAGTTTGCTGTTTGTCTCAGCAATCTTTTTTCCAGACATGCAATAAGTACTATGAAAAATGCATCTGCTGTTTCCAGTCCATTTGTGAGCATCAAAAGATCTGAGGTTTTTAAGTCACAGCCCAACACAAATGATACCATACAACTTGCAGAGCAGAGGGCTGATGTATGAGCGTTATTCCTTACTGCAGTAACTTATTTACCTCTGGGACAGAGCTCAAGAATTTATAGGCCTTGCGGAAAGGAGTCCCTGCCCTGGCCACCTCACAAAAGTGCTCTGCAATCACATCTCTGCTTTCCTAAAGGAACTAATAGGATCAGTCCCAACAGAGACAGAACAGGAAAGAGCAGCAGTGTGGCAGGATAATGGCCAGGCATTTTTGCTATTACCCCTGTAGTGCCTTTGAGTGACCACTTTTAAGTGGAGAATTGGGGTTTGTGGAGTACTTTAGTGTCATTTTTACTCTCCAGTTTTTTTTTTACTCTGGCTTTGCTTAAATGAAAACTGCTTTTGAACTGGTCTCAACTGTGGCTGCCTGCACTGGAGGGAGAAATGGGAGAGGCATAGCAGGAGTCCTGCATTTCAAAACTCTTCAGCACCTACTGGAGCCATCCAGGGGACCACCTGTCCATCCATTCTGTGGCAAGAAAAAGGGATAGGGACAAGGTGTGGAGGAGGAAATCCTTTTCTTAAGTCTGCAGGTACTTCTGGACTACTGCCAGACTGGAAATAAGACTTTTTGCTACATGTAATAAGGGCAATCTAGAAGTGCTGAGGAAATTAAAATAAATTTGGAGACAAAATTAAATTTTAGATTGAAACACCAAGGATTATTGGTTTTTATCTAGAAGGCAGATGATGGTATTTAGCAAACCAGGTGGTTTTTAAACTGTAAGTGTAATCGTTTAATAAAAGTTACTGAGAGTAATCTGAAAAGAAAGTAGACAAAGTGAAAGAGGTATTTAAAGACAATGTTCAGTTCAGTCAGGAGGTCAAACATGAAGATGCCTGAATGAATGAAAAAATGTTTATTTCTTAGTCCCAGAATCATAGAAACAGAATGGCCTGGGTGAGAAGGGACCTTTAAAGCTCATTCCATTCCACCCCCTGTCACGGGCAGGGACAACTTCCACTATCCCAGGCTGCTCCAAGCCCCACCTAGCCCAGCCTTGGACACTTCCAGGGATGGGGCAGCCACAGTTTCTCTGGGCAGGCTGTGCCAGGGCCTCACCACCCTCACAGAGAAGAATTTCTTCCTAATATCAAATTTAAACCTTGTGCCACAGAAAATCCATTCCTGACAACACTTCTACACTTTGCTAGCTCAGGAGCATCTGCAGAAGGCACCATGTGGTTGTCCTGTTCAGGCACACTTCCCCACAGCCTCTCTTCTCAGCCCTGACTATGAAATACCAGGCTAGAAAGATCTTTTCTACCACTTCTCATGGCCTTTCTTATGTTCTTACTTAAGAAGTGCCTGGCTTTGCCAGTTTTAAATTCTTTAATTTAAATTAAAATTAAATTTTTATGTTATTATTAAATTATTTTATTAAAATTATTTCATTATTAAATTTTTAAATTATTAAATTTAATTTTAAATTTAATATTGCTCTGTATGCCCTTTAATGTCAGCTGATGAAATGTCACTCACCAGGAGCCATGGATAGAAGCAATCACCAAAATTTTGGTTGTGAGATAATAGACATAGATCAGGAGTGTTTTGACCAGGTGTGTTTTGTTTCTCCAAACCAGCTGAGAATCACTGGAGCTTTGTAGAAGCCAAACTACAAACCCATGGGTTTGCATTATTTCCTGTTAAGAAATACATAAGCGCACTCCAGCTCGGTCATATAGGGGCAATAATTCCAAATTAGGAACCCATTGGTGTCAGTGTTTACTGATGGTTTAGCTGATCAGTGGTAGATGCACTGCTGGCAGACACTTTGCAGTCCTCAAAGGACACAGCTCTGCTTCCAGCCAATCTGTCTCTCAGCCAAAGTGGAAAAGCATCTCCACCCTCACCTTGGTAATCCTGGTGAGTCAGCTGAATTTGGTTGAACTGATCTACTCAGAATCGAAGAGAACATGTTAGTACTCCTCTTTTTCATCACCAGACTTATCTTCTCCACTGAAGAGCAGGTTAATAGTTCAGGAAGATCTGTGGAGTTTGGGAAGTAGCCAAGATAGTGCCACTTCTAAATGCAGCACCTAGGAACAGCAGGAAAATCAGCTTTTGTCCAGTGTCTGATCTGCACTGACCATCTGAAAATAATTATATGCAAGCATATGTAAAATATATACATATATATGTATGGGAAACAGCTCTGGTAATCAGTTTAAATATATCCAGTTTAAAATCACATCCTGATGAGCCAGGGGTTGCTTGTTTGTTTGGGGTTTGCCTTGTTTTTCCTTGTGCATTGTTTCTGGAGCAGATGGGCTTATCTCTGCAGAAGGGCTCTCAGCAAAGCGCTTTATCAGATCACCCTTCTGATTACAACACAGAAACAGCCTTTCTGTCTTCCTAGCAGGGATGTATGGGAAAACCTTTCTCCCAGTTTCACATGTGTCCTTGCTGCATTTTTGTTTGGTGCTGTTGGCTTCATTGGGGTTGGTGTGACAAGAGTTTACAGCAGAGAGGAGCCACCAAAGTACTCTGATGATAAAATCTTCCGGTTTGTTGATGGCCAGTTCTTTGTAATTCACGAGTTTGTTCACAGTGGGTGATTTTGGCCCGTATATTGACAGGAATTTTTAATCTCTGTAGTATCTCTGGGATGATGCAAGCAGGAGAAGGCTGTTTATGTCTTTCACAAGCATCTTTCACCCCTACCGTGTTGGCTTTAGATGTGTGTTTAATATAGGGGTGGTTATCTCTTGCTGATCTCTGCTTGGCAATGGCCACTGAAAATAAATCTATGTTGATTTTATTAGATCTGTCAACAGTCCTTGATGTTATTGACAATGAGGTTTTGTTGACTTGTGGAAATGGAAGGAAACCTTCCTCAAGTTTGACATTTTCTTAGCATCCCATGAAGTGTGTCCAAACTAATATTCTCAGCAACAGTTTGGTTTATTGTAAAGTGTTCAGACCTGATTATTTGAGGAAAAATAATAGAGTTTGATGGGTCATGATATGGCAGAATTAAAACAGGGAGGAGGGATACAAAGAAAGAAGGAGGAGGGTTTTTTAGCATGACTGAAAACACCCAATTTCATGGTATTCTCTGAGCTATTATTGCAAATACGGCACAGCATCTTGATGTAGAGAGTTCTGTGAACCTTTTGGTTGTTCTACAGGAGCATTGTGCCAGATAAAGAGGAAACAGCTCTATGCTTTGACAATAATCTTTGCTAATACATTTTCCAGCGGGGGAAAAAATAATCCTAATTAAGAAGTTAGTTTATGCCTTACAAAATGGAAGGGCAAAAGGTTACTTGTTCCAGGGGAAGAACAGGAGAGTAGATCTGAGAGCTGACAGTGGGATTGGCTTGGATCCACTTCTCTTTAAGCTTAGTTTTTGCAAGCTCTCTGCCAGCTTGGAGCATGATGGACCTCTTTCCATACCTAATGGCATGCTGGATGTCAGCCCTGGCCTCAAGAAAGCTCAACTGCAAAAGCAAAATTAGGTGTGTTTCTGTGCAACAAAAACAACACCTTTCCCAACAGCAACAATTTTTGTGCTGATCTGAAGGCAGCTGATTTGTAATCCATTCAAGTCCATATGTGAAACACTTGCACTGAAAACACAAAGATAAAGCAAGCTGCAACACCATACAAACACCTGCAATAGGGGTGGATTTCAGAGTTAGAGCTGTATTTATGCCTGGAATATTCATGCCTTGATCTAATCCTCCTTTTCTTAAAGGGGAATTTTTCAAAAGTTCTTAAGGACCCATCATTGGAGCTACATCTTGAAAAGGGCACGTCTTTCTCTCGCACACCTCAAACAAGGTGGCCTGATGTTTCAAAAGCTGCTCAGAATTCAAACGCTTCCTTCGGGTGCCTAAGTGGAAGAGCATCTCTTTTGAAACTTTGGCCACTTGTGGAGGTGTTTAAATGGGAAGACTTGGTGCTAAGTAGGGCATGTAAAAAGTTTTCCCTTGAAATATTTCCTTAGGGAAAATTGGGGTTTTGACTACTGAAATGTTATTTTACAAAGAGCAATGCTTTCTGTGATAATAACAGGTTTTAATAAAAAGAAAAATGACCACTTGAAGAACAAAGAAGATTCCTGTTATAAACTAAAATTTAAAGCATTTTCAATTTAAAAGTTAGCATTTGCCCTTTGGAAGCTTCACTGAATTTTTGTTTTTTAACAGCATTTTCCTCAAAGAGGAGGCTGGGCAAGAACAATTCTTTCCAGATCTAACATAAAATTTTAAGGTGAAACAAGTGGCAAGATTCAAACAAACAGAAGAAAAATGAACCCATCTTTAAAAACATCCCTGAGAACAGCTGAAGATCCACATTCATTCCACTCTGTCACTAAAAACTAGAAAGTTTTCAGACAGCTATCAGGAAGCAATGGGGTACGTGTGCACAAGTCTGTAACTGAAGGTAGATTAAGAATTGGAGCATAAACTTCACTTACCTCTCGAGTAGACTTTGAGCTCCAAGGCCCTTAAAGGTTAACAATAAAATCTCAAATTGAATCCTCATTTTCAATATGAGACAATTTAAGTTATAAAACAATGAAGTGACATGAGCCTAGCGAGGCCAACGAGGACACTTAAACCAGGGTTGTCAGAATGCCCAGGTTTTATCACCCATGAAAGGATGTAACTCTCCATGACATTAAGGATGCAGGGTTTGATGGAGTGTCACAGTTAGTTGACACCAGAATCATCCAAAATCGTAGACTCCCTGTCACATCCTGCCACTGCAGAATAGAAACTAATGACTGTGCTACTACACCATCACAGGCATGCTGGGGTGCAGGTAGCTGGTAAATTATTACACAGCAGTAAGGGTTGCCAACAGGAGTAGACTTCTAGGCTAAGAAAGAGTTAGGGAAATAAAGGGAAACTATAAATGTGGGCTGTTTTACTTCAACAGATTTGGCTGCTGCTCTGAATGTCTGATAGGACAAATGGTTTGGGGACAATACCAAGTCATGCTGGGCCACCTGCATGAGTTGGAAATCTATACTTTCCTGTAGATGTTTTGTGAAAGGGACATTTAGATATGAAAACATGAATATGCACTTTTGGCAATGGAAAATATTTTTGCAGAGACTGATAGAATCAAAACACCAAGGCTCATGTTTTTAAACAAATATAAGCATATAAAATAGAGAAGTGTCTTATTTCCAGAAATAAACTTGCAGGAAAAAAAAAGGTAGATATTATTTACAGAATGTCATTCTGTAAGGTCTGTAATGTCGTATTTAAGAGACTCCAGAAGTCTGTAAATAACAGAAATTTAAAACATCTTTTGGGCCCAGATGCAATAGGCATTAAAGTCTGATGGAAAAATAATTTGATTCTAGATTGATAGCTTTTTATCATTTTCTGCAAAGGAACAATATCAAAAATCAATGTGTAGGAAATAAAGAGGACAGATGCACTCTATCCTCAGCTAAATGATCTTTCTGAACAGACTCCTGCCCAAGTTGCAGTTGAGCACAGAAATACAAGCCTTATGGATGCAAATCAATGGTATTTAAGCATAACAAGCTACCCAATTACACACAGAAAGAAACTGGCTGATTTGATATCACGGATCACAGCCTGGCTGAGGGTCCAGGTGACATCTTGCTGTGTTATGCAGTGTTCAAACAGACCTATCTCTGGGAGGGCTGGGAAGTTATCCTTTCTCTGTACAGGAGGGATAACTCTCTGCCCTTTTTCCGGGGTTGTTCCCTATTTCAAGAAAAGTTATCATTTGTTTGGAGAGGATCCTGAACACAACATCTCAAAACCCGGAGCTAGCAGGACAGATTGGCTGGACGAGGTTGTTTTAGCTTAAATAATAAGCACTTGAGAGGGGACATGTAAGTAATTACAGAAAAAAACAGCGGCAGGGAAGACAGAAACAATCTGTGCATAATGGAAAGGACATGACATAATGGGCTTAAATTACAGCGAGGGATTCCGGTTAGACATCAGGAAACTTTCATAACAATCAGGATAATAAAGCACTAAGGTAGACTGCCTGCAGAGGCTGTGGGATCTCCGCTGTTGGAGGCCATCCAGAGCAGGGCAGACAGACTTCTGAAAGGATAGACAGGAGGATAATTGATCTTGCTGTAGGGCAGAGGGGTGCACCAGGAATAACCTTCCTAGAACCTATGACTACCTTGAACTGTTGATATCCTCAATCCCCACCCTTCTTAAAACTTGTTTCTTAGTCTTACATCTCCATTTTCTTCAGGTTCACCTTTCAAATCTATTTCTGACTTTAAAATAAGGCTTGGCCTTATCCATCTTCATCTTAAAACACGAATTTAACTACTACCTCTGTTCTGATGATTCACAGGTCTGTGCATCTTCCTACCTCAGACCCAGCTAATACTTTTCAAAATAAAAGCTCAGTCTGTTTTCCTGACATATCATTGCAGATGTTTTGCTCACCACTAATCTCTGCACAGCTAAAAAATATTTCATTGTAATCAATTCCCTCTGCTCCCTGGTTTTCCTTTGATCACATTGAGTAACACTGTCAGCCTGCTGGTAACTCAGGTCTAGAACCTGGAAATCATTTTACCTAAGACCTCACCTGGCTCTCTATTCTGGACTATATATGTATTTTATGGAGGAGAGGTAATATTTGCCTTGCAAAAGGAGACAAAAATAGGGGACTCTCATCATCTCCATTCCTTGAAAAATGCAGCACTTTCTCATCTCCCTGTTCTCAACACCACCAGAAGCTTCATTGCTGTCTTGACTGCTGCTTTGACCCTGTCAGTGCGGGGAACTGCAGCTCAACAGAGCAAGTGCCAGGCTTTGCAGGTAGCACACCGTACCCATACATGTGTTCCTGTCTTGTTATACCACTAACAATTTGTTGTTCAGTGTTGAAAACATGCTGAATAATGAAAGATGCCTGGAGAAAGGAACACGGAGCGTCCGTGTACCTGCAGCGCGTTGTCTCTGTTTGTGTCTCAGCCCCGAGCAGAGATGAGGGAGTGTCGGCCTTGCCTGGTGGATAAGCACCCGTTTCTCTGCCAAATGAAACTCTGTGGCTGCAGAAACAGTGTCTGCATTTGCTTTCCAGCAGGTAAATACACCCACTGAATTCCTGCCATGCAGCCCCACAGTGTGGCAAACACCTCTGGGAAGAGCCCATGGAAAGGGAGGGGATAGGACCTCAAGCCTCAGGATCCATCTCTCTGCTAAACCAAACTGACCTCAATTTGAAATCAAAGGGGTGCTAAGGGAGTGTCCAGGCACATCCATGTAACTGATCAGAGATACATTTTGACTACAGGATTTTAGGATGAAGATTGGGTTTGCTTTTTGTCTGTGTTTGTGCAGGTGTCCAGTGCAGCTCCATGACTAAGCTCCCTGGCAATCCCACAGTAAAATAAGTAAAAGCTGCTTTTCAGTGGAAAATAAACAGACAAAACTTTCCTACCTTCCTCCTGGAAATGTGCTGTGGTGTGGTGTAGTCTGGGGAGATGCTGTTATTCCTTTGGGCTTAGCTGTGACTGTGAGTTTTGGTCACACTCTGGGAAGAGCTGCTCTTAATGAAGAACCTTGTGACCACTGTGTTTGAGCCATGGGCTGCTCCATTGAACTGGTGGAGTGATTGTGAGCTAGAGGAGATGAAACCCCCACATAATCAAATCAGGGGAGTAATGAGGTTTGGGACTGGAAAACCAAGAGGGACAACAGGCAAACAAAGTGGGGCTGTGCCACAAGCCTCTGAAGTCTGCAAGTAACTTTGTTATGTCAGCAGCAAACGAGGGAATAGCTTTGCAAAAATTCAGATCCCAAATACCATTGTAATTAGCATTATTTCAAGATTAAAGAAACCACCACTTCCGTGTAACAAATTATCTCCAATTTAAAAGCAAAAATAATGTATTTTTTGTTCATAAAAAATGCTCAAGCGGAAGCATTCTCACATTAATTATTTCAGTCTATTCGGAAAGCATATCCCTGCTTGCTTTTTATTATGCCTTCCAGCTCCTTCTTTGAAAAATATGTTAAGAAGCTGCAAGCTATTTTCCAAAAAAATGAAAAATAAATAATCTTTGAAGCAATTAGAGCTGAACGACAGAATGTATAAATATTTTTTTTACTTATTCTCCCCCTAGATTCAAGTCCTCCATTTTCTGCCACCTCCCATCTTGGCAGCTGCAATTCAAGCATCTTTGCTTGAACTTTGAAGGCAGGCAAGTGTTTCTCTTTCTTCCCCCAGAGTTGAATCAAATCGTATTCTGTAGATTTGACTGGCAAGAGCTTTTATAAGTGAGCTGAGGGCTACTCCTGGAGGCTAAATGCATTATTTCTATAATGCATTTGTCTTCACTCTCCTAGGAGCCTAAATACTTCTGAACCTTTCAC
>NW_005054317.1:1762965-1785447 GCF_000277835.1 Geospiza fortis | reverse complement strand
GAACCTTTCCCTGCAAAAGTAATAATTAGCGAACACATTACAAAAAAACTTTTCTTACACGAGAAAAATCGCAAAATTGAATAATGGGGACTCCGGTTGGTAGTGTGGAATTATCTGGAATGTATTTTATGGTAAGAACAAAGAGCACTTTGAATGTCATGTAAATATCATTACAGAGCAGCTTTTTATTTTAATGAAGGCTTTGCCGCGGTTCAGTGTCGGGCACAACCGCTCAGCGTTAGCGCAACTCCAAGTCAGCCCGCGCTGCGCTGAGGCTGCAGCTTCGTGCCTCCCTCAAAAGCACCTTCAGCCCCAGAAAGCTGAATTTAAAATGTAATTAAGGAACATTTGTCTAGTTGCATTGCCACAATTGAATCAATATGTAGCCCAATTAAACAAGAACAGTGAACTGTACAGCACTATCAGCTACATTAATAAAAGGTACCTGTTTTCAATTCTCTGTAATATACTTTTGCCTTTCCTTCCTTTGATTTTTGCCATAGGAACAGGAGAATGCATCTAAACAGTTTCCTATTTCTCTGGCACTAGCTGGAAGTAGTCACGAGTTGCAGGGAGATAATATATTAATATGAAACTAGCCAGGAGATAAAAAGAGCTTACACGGCACTTTTCATAGGTAAGATGATTAAAAGTGTTATATATTATAGTAGGGCGTGGGGCCACATCCTCATTTGTTTGCTTTCCCAAGAGGTGGATGGGAGGGTGTGCTCCAGGGATCCTTCCTGGAGATGGTATGGAGAATATTCTCTGTAGGGCAGGAGAGTTTGGGATCAGTGGAGGATTGTTCTTATCTAGGTAAAGTTTGAGCTCTTTCTTAGTGCAAAGACATTCTGGACACTGAAAGCAGCCCCTGCCCACACCCAGTGGGAGCAGAATAGGGTGATCATGTGCAGAAGGATAAGACTGATCCTAGGATATACCTACTGTGCAGCATTTGCTGATGATAGGAGCAGTTGCCCAGAGAGGGTGACAGGTGTGAGTTGGTGCTGTGGTCTTTTAATGGGCTTCTTGCAAATCAAAAATGTTCAGGATCATCAGTGAGAACTGGAAATGCTGGGCAGTAAAACACAGGTGAGGACAGAAGGGAGCACATATGCAGCCACTGAGACTTCCTGTGTAACCCAGGCCTGAAAATGTCAGAAACAGACAAAATTTTTAGGTTACTTTCAGTTTTAAAATCACAGTTCAAAAATTTCCAGCAACCTCTGGAGGATCCGCTGCAACCTGAGATGAGGCTGGCGAGTGGTCAGGGAACTTTCTTTAAATGCATTATCCAATTTCTACAGACTGTGATAAAGTTGCTCCGTGATCCCGTCAGAGTTAGGCTAAATGAGCTTTTCCATGAGACAGCATCTTTTTCAATTTCTTTAATGTTTCCTATGACTTTCTACAATAATTGCCTAATTTTTCAATGTACTTTTCAAAGTGAGGATCCAGAACTCCACAATATTCTCACGGAGGAAATAGCGGGCTGAAATAAAAAAGTGCACCTGCTAAATATACTCCTGTCTGAGCATCTTAGAATGGATTTGTTCTTAAATTCACAGCTTAATACGTGAACATAATATTGAAGGGATCATACCCATATCCTCTCTAGAACTAGAGTTCCCCATTTAGAGTCCGTAGCCTTCACATTTTATTAACTAGATGTATAAATTCATACAAAGTCACACCTCTAACTCATAGCTTTGCCTTCAGATGTTTTATGGCCAGTCTTGTCCATTTTCAGTAGCCCCACTCAAGTTTGTTTACCACCCTTCCAAATATTGTTTTGTTCCTGAGCTTTGCAGAAACAATTGGTTTCCTCCTAGTGTGTACTAATGACACATGGTACAAGGCCAAGAGCTATTCCCTAAAAGATTGCACATGTGTTGCCATGTTTCTCTTGGTTTAATAATTAAAATGTCTTGGAGTAATAAAAGAAAAGCTAATGACATTGAAAGCCTACTGCAATGTCCCATTTGTGCTGCAGTATGAGGTCTAGTCTGAAAGCTGCTAGATAAGGTGCCATGTGCTCCAGGATGAACTTAGGACAGTTTGTTTGTTTTCCTAAGTTTGTTTGTATCCTGTGATTCTGTATCTAGCCCCAGGGTTTTCATGCTGTACCTTTGACTAGTGTTTACTTGACTGAGAGCTGAATGTCCTCCCTTTCCTCTCTGGTGTCTTTCTTAATAATGGATTAAGGTTGCTAAATTTTTTCCTGACCTTATCCAAGGCCAGTTGGCATTGTGTCTCCTTACTGCCAAGAGGACATTTTTCTGTTTGTTTGTTTATTTTTTTTTAATCTTTTGTGTCTAAGAAATATCAGCCGTGTACTTTTCTTGGCCTTTTTTTTGACAGATCTTTGGAAATCATAACTGCTGAGAGCATTTCTTACTTGACAGGGAGAGGTGGCATCAAGATTGCTATCTGCAAGCACTCTGTTATGTATTGAAATGTAAAGAAACCTGCTCAAGCATGGTCTATGACAAGCAGGGAGGGACAAGGAATCTTAAAATCAACTGCCAATCTCTTCTTGCTGTGGAAGTTCCTGGGCAAAGAAACAGGTGTTTTAGCTGTAAAGAAAGATATTTTCTTTGGGGATCAGCAATGTAAGAACAACACATATTTGCTCTTCTGGCTGTAGAGCCTAACTAGCTGTTTGTTATATTATTTACTAGGTTTCTGTAATCCAACCTCTTTATGCACATGGGTTTTCTACAGAGTGCAGAGACAAATCTGCTCCCCAAAGATGCATTAAAGAGCGTCAGCTGAAATGTTGAGTAACGATAAATTCCCTTGAATTCCTTTTGCGCATTCTAATCCACCATGATGAAACTTTCATGTTTTGTCAGCTATTGTAATTTTGCTTTCAGAAATGCAGTACAAATTCTTCCTGGCTAAGTAACTTGCACATTTAGCAATGTCTTTCAGAAGAGGATCACTATTCTTGTGTTATAAACGGTGTGTGTTTCAGTAGCATTCAAAGGCTCTTGCTGGTGTAAATTTGGAACCCAATTGGTTTTACTCAGCTGAAGCCAGGCTTACTTCTTTTTATTTCTTTCAGGAATTACCTTATGTTTTATTGCCCTCAGGGAGAGACCCTAAAATGAAGCAAAGTTAAGGATGTGTAGTTGAAAACAAAGAGAAAGGTCCTGGTTCTATGATCTTGGATTATAGCAAGTCATGAAAAAAAAACCAACCTGATTTGGCACCTCTTGTCAGTAAGAATCTGTCTGTATCATGTTTCAGTTTTATTTGTTTTGGAGCTATAGGACTTTTGTAAAAAAAATCATCAGTATGAAACGTTTTGGGGAGAAGAAAAGCCATAGAAGGAAACAACCAGAGAGAACATACAAAATTTTCTCTCTGCCTCACCCTCTTCAAATCTTTAGCAAGATACTAAAGATGCTGGAAAATTTCCAGCAAAAGGTCAAATGGTTTCATAATAACACAAAAACAATCTCCATCTCAGCTACAGGAGTCGCTCTGCCATAACAAAATCCAGTAGGATGTATAAATGCAATATCATATGTTCAATAACAACAGAAAAACCAGCCTGGCTAAAAATAATTATGAAGCTCAGCAGCTGTAATTAAAATAATTTGATGGGAGATAGGAAACGTTTATGCATCTTGGCAGAAAAAGACATTTTGAGGATTTTGATTGATGTCTTTTATGTTTGTTCGATGTATTGTACAATAGCAGATACGGGCACTGCACCAGGATGTTAACTAGGCATAATGCTGCCTGTCTTACTAGGGCAGATAAGGGGTCAAACTGAGAAAAAAATAATTTCTTGGCGACTTCCATTTTCCACCAAGTAGCCCTCAATTGTCCAAAAGTATCAAGGTAAGATGATACAAGTTTTTCACGGGTGAGCCCTTATAGACTCAAAAAATCCAGCTGAATTAATTTGTGTGAGGTTTATTCATATGAATTGCTGTTCACCACAGTGATTAAATGTAAGTAAGGGAAGTTCACTGAGAAGAACAAAAAGTAATATCTGAAGTTATATTAGAGAGAAATATTAACCCCTGCAGTGGGTTTTCCAACACTTCACCTGAGGCTTGGGAAACATTGCAGCAAACAACTGATCTCACAAAGCCAGGCTGCTCCCAACAATTTCCTGTTGATAGTATAATTTTTTCTTCTGTTCAGATAAAGAATGGGCCAGGTTTTTATCAGAGAGCTGACTCCAGTATTTTCAGTGAAGCTGAGGGGATGTTGTCTGCGCTAGTGTGATCATACCTTAGAAAAACAAGGAGCTATCTTCACATCTCAATTTACATTATTGATGCAGTATGAAATAAGTCCCATAGTAGATGAGCACTCTGGGGATTCTCTTGTTTGTCTCAGCATGTTAAATGACTGCAAGGCATTACACATCTGAGATAGAACTGCTTAAGTGCATAATTCTTCCTCGTGGCTTTGCTAGGAGCTAAACGAACCTTCTTAAACTAATAATAAAATAATCTAAGATATAAAAATATGTTTCTTTTGGACAAATCTGACATGTTACAATGACAGAGTGTTTATGACTCACAATCACCACCTCCGCCACCAGCACTGCCGTATTTAGAAGCAGCAGGCAGCAGAGTGAAACAGGCAGCCCTGAAGTTTCACATCAGGATAAAAGTAGCTAAATTCTTACTAAATGGGGATTAGATATTAATGAAGAAAAAAGATGGTGGATTTCCAGGACTACGGCTCAAGGGAACACTCTCCTATTTCACTGAGCCTTGTAGTTGTGTCTAAGTTCAGATTGCAGCTTAGATATAAACAGATGAAGACTTTGGGGATGAAATATAAACATTCCCAAGTTCTTACAGTTCTAAATTAGGTGCGGTTCCAAGAACATGGGTTTTGGTCCTAGTGCTGTTTACATTTGATTTTTATGTGTCAAGGAGTACTTATTCAAAGGTGGAAAAAACTAAATCAGGAAGGCTTGTCTCGTTAAATCTGTACATTAGAGGTGCCTCACAGCGTGCAGTGATTAATTGGGTCTTAGAGGAGACGTTTCTACTCCCCCACATGGAAAAGTTTTAAAGGTCCAAGAACACACTCTTCTGCATGCAGAAAGGATGGATAGGTTATAGTCAGCTCTCAGTGTCCTGCTAGATTTCTAGAAAAATGTAGCATAGCAAATCTGTGTCATTATTGCAGTAAGGTGAAGTAGAGGAAATGTCACTTATAAGCCTCAGAAAAGACTATCAAAACCACTATTTACAAGTTTCTTTTTATTCATAGCCATGTAAAGCCTTTAGCATCACTTTGGACTAGCCCTTGTAACCTTTTCCCTGTGCTCTCTCTTATTTTAACTCCTAATTCTTTTGCCAAAATTCCTGCAGTCATATGTTACCTATTGAGCTAAATTAATTTCCAGCCACAGAAGCTTCTGGTAGCTAGAATTGCTCAGCACCCCAGGCAAGCCACGAATCAGGGATCTGTCAACAGGAGCAGAGCCAGGGCAGAGGGTGAAGCTGGGCCCTTGAGCACACTGGCAGGTAGATGGGGATCTCCAAGGAGCCAAGGAGTGGATCTTTCTTCATCTTCTCTGAAGGTGAAGCTCAGGGATCTACAGAGGCCTGACACACGTGCAGCCCCATCCCAATCTTGCCAAACTTCAGGAGGAGCAGGGAATGGGAATTGACCCCTGTGGGATGCACAGATCCTGCTCCACCTGAGAACAACAAATAGTTTTGTGGTTTGATGGCTGCAATCAAAGCAGGGACTTGCAGGGGCGGTTGTGTCACCTGAGTTAAAAATCAGATGTGACTAACAGAACAAGTGTACTAAATTACATGTCTGTCCAATGAATGTGGAAGCCTTTGTAAAGGAAGGAGAAGTTTCACACTGGTGTGATGCCAGCTCAGGATTTAGCCAGTGTGATGACCAAATTTGACCTAAATGACTTACCCAGTTTACCTGAAGCTTTGCTGGTTTGCTCTAGTGAATCCTAAATATAACGTTTTTCCTCCTTCCTTTTTGCACATATTAAGCATCTGTTTGTGTAAATAACCATCTTATATAATAGACTGTGAAATATTGTAGTATAAAGATGTATTTGACACTTTTTCTTGATTTTGTTCCTCACCCAAAATATAACCACTCAGACATGTTTCTGGAATGACGCACATTTTAGCAGAAAAAATATTTTAGAAATATGCTGAGCGTGTTGGCATTATTTCTTTTTGGATCCCTCTGGTTGTAAGCAAACTATCATTGTGAGTTCCATTGGGCAAAAGAAATATAACTACCACTGTGTAAAATATGTGTGTTTGAACTCTTGGTTAAATATTTTAATGTTAGCTTAGGTCCTTTCCAGTTGCCATAATTTTAGATAAAGAAATTTGTGAACACTAGGATGAATGGTAAGACAGTCCAAATGTTTTCTTCCTATTTATCAGCTATGCTCATTCTTACCACAGTTACTCAAATTTTTAAATCTTTCATGGCTATTGGTAAGATTCCAGGAGGTTTGCTAGCCTTGAAATGGAAAAAAATCCACAATGCCAAGAAAATGTAGCCCAATCTGCATTTAAAACAACTATAGTTAAATATTTAAAGGTTTTTCTGTACCTCTGCAGAGCATTTCCCAGCTTATCCTGAAATTTAGAAGTCTTAGATTGCCTTGCCTTGATCATTTCCTCTCTGTTGTCTTGTACTTTGGTCACCTTACCAGTAGATCAAAAATTTCCCTGCTTTATACCACACTGCCTTTTTCAATGCACTTTTTTTAAATTGTTAACTCAGAAGAATTCTGTTTAAACTGTAATTTCCAGGGATTTTGGAAGAGGAATGGGAAACTTTTACCTCAGCCAACCCTGTTACAGACTGTGCCCCATTTGCAATCTTTAAGTCAGCCAAATGCATCTTGGAGGCACTATTATTTCTTTACCTATAAACCTTCTTAGAACTGAAACACAAAAAATTCCAAGCTCAGAACATGGAATTTGAAAGTCCATCTTCCATTTAAATCTTAAACTAAATACCTGTAAATGTATCAAGTGAATTTGTATCTTGATCTAGTACCTTCTAATCAACTTTCAGACCAAAGATTTGTCTCACCTTTTTCAGGACATATCCAGCTTATTTGCTAAGCAGTACAAGGAAGAAAGTAGTGATCCAGTTGATCCCAAAGAGCTCCAAATATTTTTTTCTTCTCTTAAGCAGAAGGCAGTGCTGCACAGCCACAGGAAAATTGTACCTATTTTGGGGCTGGTTTTGCTCTGTGAGGGATTGTCAATCAGTTCTTAACTGCCAGTTTCTTGCTAACAATGAAAACCTGCTTTTCAGTGGTGAACACTGTGAACAGCTCCAGGTGAAGATGTCAGGAAGGATTTTCAGGGTAGAAGAAGCTGCTCCCAGCTGGATCAGGCTGAGTTCTCTGCTCACGTGCCAGCACATCCGACAAGAGCTCTTTGGAGATGAGTTTGCTCCAAGGGATGCTAATCTAGGATGCTCATCTAACCCAACCAGGCTTGTGTGAAGCTGGTGCAAATTTTCCACTGGTATATTTGTTTTTCTGTGCTGTACCCCTTTTCCATGGTGCAGTGACCCTTGTGCCAGGGCACGATTAATGTCCAAGCCAGATGTGCTAGCTCATTGAGAGTGGGGTAATTTGGTAGGGCTGAGCCTCTCCTCCACCCCTCCATCTCTCTGAGCTTGCCTGCCTTTCTGCACATCATGATGTTTGGCACCTGGTACATGCTCACAGTTCTGATTGAAAGGAAACAGCCTACAACTTTAATTAGCTAATCAGACAGTGAAAAAAAAAACTCTGGAAAAGGGGAATATTAACAAAGCCTCAATGGTTGGTAAATTATACACTTTCAGTGGATCTAGCGCAGCTCTTCACTGTTTTGTAACTAAAGTCAGGTCTACATGGAGTGTATGGCCTCCATTCATTGAAATGCATGGCTCTTCTCATCTCATTATAGGTGTGGGTTTTGTTTTGGTTTATCTTTTTGGTCCCGTGATGTTCAAGCAAACCAGATATCCTCTCAGAGCTATAACACTAGAATCCTGGAAGGAAGCACGCATGCAGAAGTAACAAGATAACAGCGCTATCAGCAGCAGGGCAGGTAACAACAGGTTTAGAGACTGAAATTATTGAGCTCATTTAGTGTTCCCACTTTTGCAGCAGGAACAAGCTGTCCTGTTCTAAAAACCTCCTGAGTGTTAGTGATGCTTTTTTTCTGGCAGTCTGTAGTTCTGCTGACTGAGGAGTTTGTCACATGAGGAATGAGATTGTCATGGCTGAAGTCTGCGCATCCTCAAAAACAACCTAATCTGCCTAAAATTTTGTCCTCTCTGGCCCAGAGATGGCCTCCCTTTCTGGGATTATTCACTGTATTGTCCACTACAGGCTTCCTTGTTCTCTTTGATGACCACACAATCCATTGTCCACAGTCTGAGCTGGTGTCCAGAGGGTCAGTAAACTCTCACTTGACCCCCTTCCTTCTCAACCAGGGTTCAATGGACAGACTGACAGAGGGAACTCGATCAGACTCTATTTCATCAGGGAATTTCAAACCTCTGATAGTTAGGTAGCCATGTACATTTAACATAGCACTTCCCTGCCCTCTCTAATATCCATTTGTGGGTTTCAATGCAAAAGACGTTCTACCTGTTTCTGTGATCAGTCTTATTCAGAGTTTGGCAAATTTCTTCCTCTTTGAAGCTATTGTTTACAAGCAGAAATTAGATGTGCCATCCTGCAGATATCATTGCTAATTCTGCACAGCCTAGAAATTTTTTGAGGCGAGCAACATTGCCTTTGTAAAAAGAAACTTGTAGTCTCAGAGGTTGGGATTACTTTCAAGCTCTGATACCAGACACAATTACAGCCCATTACATAACAAACATATTGGGAGAAAAATTGAATCTTTTAGCAAAATTACAGTCCTTCTAATATCATTAAAGAGATTTTCCCCCCCAATAAATTCTGTGTTGTGTGCTTCAAGAACAGGCTTGGGTAGTCCTGCTGACATAGCATGTCCAACAGTGCCTTCTTGCAGCTCTTTCCAGTGGAGCCAAGGATGTGGCCCTGGGGGAAGCAGGTGGCAGCACTCAGGGTGCAAGGAACACTTTACGATGCCAGCAGTAGTTATGATGCATGCAGGAGCTACAATGATAGCCCTAGAAGACATGTGCTGGTTCAAAGGACCCAGGAGAGGGTGATGGGCAGAGCCCATGCCATGGTTCCTGCCAGCTCTTGAAGACCAGCTCTCCTCCTGCCTGCGAAGCTGAGCCTTACACCCTGCCAGAGAAGAACTAGGCAGACATTATATGAAATCCCATGGAGATGGGGTCAAAAGTTTAACTTTCTACCCTCACTCCTTACCTAGTCACACAAAACTTCAGTTATTTCAGGAGTGAGAACTGAAGGTAGCTTTAAAGCTGTCTTCTGCCGATTTTGCTGCAGGGGTCCCCTTTGCTGTCAAGTTCAGTTAACATTTGTTTAAACAAGAGATGTAGATACCTGATAAGTGGCAGCACCTGGCTTAAAGATGCATTATGGACAGCAGAGAGTAAACAGAACAGCTATAAGATTCCAGTGTGCAGAGGTCAAGACAACATCTGTTTTGCCTCGTGTACATATTCATACATAGTTTTCTGTTCTAGGAGTCACTCAAGCATCTAATAACTTCCTGCTCAGGTGATGTTTCAGCAAATTGTTTTCCTGCTCCAGTTCAGTCAGGATTTTTCTCACTTGGGCAAAATGGCTAAAACACCTACAGATTCCACATGCCACCCTGGCTTAATTGCAGTGTCACAAGCCTTGGGCTGGGAGCCAGCAACAAACAAGTTCAGCCAGGCAGGGAGGGGATGGATAGGGGGCCAGCAGTTCAAACAAGGGATGCTGAACTGGTGCTGCTATCAAATACTCAGAGCTGAGGGTTAGCTGGCCATCCTTTCTACTTCTGTGTTTTGTAGTAGTTACATACTCTGGTAGTTTTTAGCCTTAATGCCATGCCTTAGTCTTTGGTTATGGATGCAGGCTGGAAAGCCACCTTTTACTTTCAAAACTACCAAACCAAATAGTACTGACATGTAGCAGTGCCTCAGCTACCTATTTTCACTCATTTAAATTGGGAGTTTTGGGTAAGGCTATGAGTTAGGCACAGAGACCTTGGATTCAGCCTCCTCTCAGGCAAAAGTGTTGCCATTTTGTTCCAACAAGCATCTAAGTCATTAGTGTTATTTAAACCAAAACCGTTTAATATTCTGCAGATAATGACTTTACGTTCTGTTTCTAAAAATTAATAATTGAACAAGTGTCTCTAATACCATATTTTAGTATTTGTGTTGCAGTAGCAGCTAAAAACCCACCAAGATCAGGGCTCCCTTGTGCTGAATAAAGATGCGGTGAAAAACAGATTGTAGATAAGAAACATACATTGTAAATAATTAACACCAGAGGGAAAAAAAAATTGCAATAATTTGATCCATCCTTCTGTCACACATTTTTTCTTACTTGTCTTCTATATCATCTCAAACTCACACTCATCTAGTTCTGTTTCGCAGTAGGGCTTTTCCATCTTACCCAATTTTTTTCAAAGCTAGAAGAAAAGTAGGTGCAGTGGAAAATACTATGAGCAACACACATTTTTGAGCATGTAGGCTTTAGTAAACTCTTAAACAATGATGCAGATACCAACTGGCTTATATGAGACATAACTTTTTTTGTGCAGTGTTATCTCTCTTTTGGTTGCAGTATTTCCTTCTGCAGTACTGAAATACTTTAATCTTCCTCCAGTTTGGCAGTTGGTTTATGAAATGTTTATTCATTTTCTTTGCATTTGGGATGGAGCTGAAATTAGCACGTCCATTTTCTTGTTTAAACAAGAGAAACTTCAGTGTAAATAACATCTCATCACACAAATGCGTTTTTGTCCTTTCACTGATGTCAGAACAAAATGAAGGATGATATTTGTGAGGAAAACAAAACCAACCCAAATCTCTTTCCTAAAGCCAACAGAGGGAGCACAAACCTTTGCATTTTTGTGAGACTTTTAAAAAACAGGAGGTTGGGTGTACCACAACTTACCTTTCCAGTGAGAGCATGGCAGGTTTAAAAGCTGTGGAAGTATTTTAAGTCTTAGAAACTTCATCTATTGACTACTACAATTTGCACAGATTTGGGATTTATCTAACTGTCTTCAGCGTGTTCCTGCTGCACTTTCTTTATTATTCTTGTCGGTCAACCTCTTGACTTTCCATAGATTTTTTTCATACACAGACATAAAATATACCTTCCTCTCTCCCTTCTCATCACCCTTTGGCCAACCCTACTGCTGCTGTGGTGCTGCCCTGCAGCCCAAAAAGCTCTACTCCCTCCTTCTGTGGAGTGACTCACACTACAGCTGAGACTAGGTTTCTCCCACAGCTCGTAATGCAATGTCTCTTGAAAATTCAGGTAAAAATATAATCTGATAAAAATGAAAAGCTTGAATACTCTGCAAGGAAAATGTGAAGAAGGTCCATTTCCTCCTCTCTCTGCAACAATATTTATCATTTCACTCTGTTTTTACTGATGAGAAAGCACCATTTGTGTTCATAAAGGGACATCTGAGGGGTTATAGGATGGTCTCTTAGAGCTGCGGAAGGACAATGGGCCAGGTTCTCCAGTGATGTATGTTTGCATAACTGTAATTCAGTGGAGCTCACAGAAATGAGATGGGAAAATTGTTGTCACTTACATTTGAGCTTGGAATTCCAGAAGACAAGCTCCAGTTCCAGCTCAGCTTGTTCAGACAGACATAGGTGTGCGGATGTCTGTGATACCCTGACTGCAGGACAGACATGCAGCTGACACTCATTCTCTGTGGTGCAGGAGACCTCCTGCTCCTTCTTACCTGGTGTTTGAGTCAGGCAGACCTCCTCATGCACCAGGGAGTTGTGCAATGCGTGGCTGTGTGGTTTACCATGAGACATTGCCTCTTTTTCCACAGTTGTGCAAGGTTCAGGCTTCTATCTATTCAGACATTTAAAACAAGTGACCAGATGCTGCAGGCTTACAAAAGCACTACACGTAGCCAGCTGTGCCATATAAATCTTAGACTTCTTTTTTTTATCATCAAGCTGTGGTTTGTTTGTGGTGTCTCATTTTTCCATCAGCTAGACATTCCTGTCCGTGCTTCCCATTTATTTGTTGGGATCACATAAAATCGTAGCTTTATTTATGCGTATGCTCTAATCCAGAACATAAACTGCTGCAGCCGACTCATCATGTATTGTCTGAGGGAAGGCACATCGTAAAGCGCATACGTCACACCAAGAGCTTTCTTATAACTCTGTGCAGTCCTTTTAACTGGATCTCTGCTTTGGCCATCTGTTCTTTAATATTATAATGAATATTTCACACTTATCGCTGCTTTTGTTTGAGGATCTCTCACTTTTTTTCAAAGGTGACTATTGTTATTATCTCAGTGTTTCAGACTCAGTGTCACTGAGGCACAGACAAGTTGGGTGACTTGCCAAGGCAATGTGTTTGGCAAGTGTGAGAACGAGACTTGCTCCTTCAGCTTTCTGTTTCCTACTCCTCGTGGCTCTGTGCAGTTGCAAGTGTGGTTTGGGGTCAGCCTGCAGTAATAAGTCATATTGTTCAACTGGTTTTTTGACCTTGACCCAAATGTTATCATTTGAGTTAAACAAATATTCTCTAGTTTGGCTACCAGCATGTCACGGTGTCTGGATATGCTACAAAAGCCTTGGCAGATTTCAGCTCCTGAAAATGCTTTCCAAAAATTTTTGTTAAAATTCTCCAAGTATCTCAAGTCCAGTGCTGACATTTTCCAAGGGCTCAGGTTAAGCACTAAGCACAATGAGGTGATGTTTGGGGGTATTTTTTGGCAATTAATTGTCTACATGCCTGGACTGAAGCAGCTGTAGAACTGGGATAATGCTGAAAGGAAATATTTGTGACTTCAAAACAAATGCCTCTGTTGGATCATTCTGGTGGTTGGTTGGTGTTTCCAGAGGCACCAAGGTGGCAGCTTAGCTGGACTGTGCTTAGGTGTATCTGTTTACATGGGATGCTCTATGCAGGTAAAGACATCTGTACAAAAGCAACCATGTACATGGCAGTCATGAGCAACTGAAGAAAATGGAATTCAATCAATGAATATATAGATTAGGCAAATTGCAAAACATTCCTGCGCAATAATTAGAAATGGGTTTTCAGAACAGCAGCTCCGGCTTTGAAAGCCTCTTCTAAACTGATAAAATCAGGCAAGCTTTGGTTATCATCCCCTCAACAGAAATAAGGAATAAAAATGGAATATCCCAGATTATTCCTGCCAGGATTGGCTTGCTTTCTCCCTTAGCTTCAAAGCTACAGGGCTTTCAATAAAGACCAGATATAATGCATGTGCATCTCAAGGAAAAAAAAGACTGAAGTTGTGCCTCAATTCAACACCATTCTTGAGTGTCTTAAGATGATCCTAGCTTAATTAGCTCTAAATGGACATGTGACAGTCCCCTGCTCTTCTCCCACCTTGGGTTTCCCATCACCTTGTGAACCTTGAGGTCAGGTTTGATGGGCCTTTGAGCAATCTAGTCTCAGGAAAGGTTTCCCTGCTATGGAAGGGGGTTGGAATGAGATGATCTTCCAACCCAAAGCATTCTATCAGCATTCTATCTTTCTATGATTTTGCTTAGTCCTGTTGCCTTTGGATACAGCCAGTGGCCCACTGATTAAACTGAAGTGATTTGGAGATAGGGATCAATAGCCCAAGGCTGGGGCCCATCACAAATTCTGTGAATTAAGAATGGTAGGTGTTGGAAGTGAACATATCACAGACAGTCACAGCTGAAATTTTTCCACACATTTATGAGCATTTGCAAGGCAGTTTTGTGGAATAAACAAGTAAATAGCAGCATGGAGTGCTATTTCTAGAGAATTTACCAATTGGAGAAGGACCAAAACCTGCAGAGAAGTTGGTTTGTGATAAGATAACCGCTTCAAGGCTGGTGAGTCCTCCCTTGCCAGTGTGCTGCCATTCAATTAATAAAGGTGCTCTGCTAGAAATTAACTGTCTTGATCTGTACATCCATCCAGCAAAGAGATGGTCTTGGTAGGGTTCACCTGATGGGTGGCCCAAGATAAATGTGCTCTTTGTGTTATTTTAACAGTCCCTCTTCATGAGTCAGTGCCCTGGCATCTGCTCCCAAACTGTTCCCATCCTGTTCAGAAAACTGACCTGCATATAGATTGGTCTTAATGATCAAATGTTTAAAAATTCATTGCACAAGAACAGCTGAAAGCAGTTGATTGGTTTGAACTTTATTGTATGCACCTCGATTCCCAGATCTGCAGTAAAGGGGAAGGTCAGCTGGTAAACATTTGAGCATTTAAAAATAAAAAGGGATGGATTTCCCGCTACTCGGGCCTTTTATGTTCAACCTCAGTACAGACCTGGATGTGCTGAGGTATTTCTCATGTGTATGATTTAAATCCACCTGGACACTGTGGGCCACATCTTCCCTCAGCTGGCGTAAATCAGCATAGTCCCTTTGAAGTTAATGAAGAAAAGCCAACTTTGCACCAGCTGAGGATCTGGCCCAGTGTTACTGTAACTTATTATTCCAAGAATCCACAAGATATTCCTGAGAAATAGCAGAGTATTTAGAAAGACAAAGTTCCTGACCTGATTATTCTAAAAGCACAGTCTTTCAAGACATTAATTGCCCCAAATTCCCTGTGACAAGCAGAGCTGGAAATCTCAGTATGGGGTCAAACTTAAAGTTACACATAAGGGCTCAGAGGGAATAACATACCAAGAGAAATCAAAATGAATGTTAATATGCTCCCCTCTTCTTGATGGTCCTTCTTTATTTTATTTTAGACATAATCTTCAAATATATTTTAATTTTTATTCTGATTATAATATTGAAAAATCAAAACGGTTTTTATTCAGTGTCATTAAATGGTGGCAGAGTGCAAAAAAGTAACAAGTACTATCTTCTTTTTATCAAAGTACTTGCCATGTTTTGAGAACTTGAGTAAGAGCAAACGTGCCATAAATCAGATTTTTAGGTAGATTGCATATGAAAATTTTGTGTGGATACACAATCAAAGAGCCAATCCCGGGAACATTAGGAGGGCAGCAACAGTGATGGAAAGAGAATTTGCCTTTTGGGAACCCGTTTGTTTTTCCTTGATTTGCCTTCACCGTAGGTGGGAGATACCCAGCATTACCTGACCAGAGGAGGTGGCTGTGTGATAGCAAATTTCTTGGTGCTGCTGTGAATCAGTAAATAAATACAATGTGTTCTCTGAAGACATCTGCAGTTTGTCAGGATAATTGGTCCAGGAGCATTAGGTGATGCCCATTACTCCGTCTTTGATCCCGCTGCCCTAGTGTGCATTTTTCTCTCAAGTCATGGGAACAAGCCTTAATCACAGGCACACCTTAGGACACCGCAGTCATGGCACCACATCCATGGGGACAGAGGGATCTACCCCAAAAGGAGTAATTCCCACAGTGCTCTCCTGCTTTGGCCATGGGGAAGAAGCACCAAGTGTAACAGCATCTCCTCATGCACATGCAGGGGAATGTATGGCATCAGTCCTTGGAGACCTCCTCAGTCCCGTTTCAGACCTCCTCAGGCCCATTTCAGCTCTTCCAGCAGGATTTCACCAACAGCAGGCACACGACTTTCACTAACCCCACTCCCAAGCAATGCTCAGGACAAAATTTCTCAACTTTTTTGTCTGCAAAGTCCCGGTCAGTTCTTACCAGCTTGAGCTCTAGTATTTATTATTCCCGTCTTCCAACAAATACGTAAAATTCACTTCAGTCTAAATCATTCAAGCATGGCAACTCTAATAATGATGTTTTAATAGCGTCTACAGTGCTAAAGTTTGTTGAAATCTGATATCTGAGGCTAGCTAATATAAGCTGTATCATCCCCTTTTTAATAAAACTGTTACTCTAATAGGGAACTCAGTTGTACTTTACTGATAAAGACTAATGATTTTAAGCATGACTTTTTCCTCCTGTATTTGTGATTTTCATTTCAACCAAGATTACTCTGTTGTTTCAGCACACAAGCAGTAATGTTCTGCCATCTAAGTACATTTTGTTCACCTCAGAGAATTTAGGTAACTAATTATCCAGAACTACTGAGGCGGTTACTGTTTGCTTCCTGTTCTATTGCATAGCAATATAAGTTTTCTGTAATGGAACAAAAATAATCCAAATTCTTTGCTCTGTATACCAAGAGCTCCCTTTTAAAATGCCTGGTTCTGTTGCCTGCAAATTTTTTTGTAATGAGGACTCTGGATCAGCTTAACAAGGTTAACATTGTTTTGGGGGTTGCAGATGTGGACTTTACATAGTTTTTAATGAAATCAAGCCCAAAAGAGGCTCAATAAACAAATGACAATGTTTGGAAAAGAGAGGAACTCATTTCCTTTGATAGGGTGCAGGGAATTTAACCAATCTGTGTTTATAATTACTGTCTGGTTTAGTTAGTGTGAAAGAATCTACTTGTTACCAATTTATAAATAAACAAACTAGACCTGCTTTTTCCCATTCTGCAGCAGTTTTCTCAGAGTTTATTTTCTATTTATTTGACTACAGAGCACTTACTGTACGTTTAATACTCAAATTATTTGGTTTTTTGTTTTTTGGATCTCCTTTAACTATATACCACTACTTCTCAAATTTTGGACTGCTTGGCAAAATTTGCACCTTGTCATTATAAGTTCTATTAAATACTTTTACTGTATCAAAACTATCATTGTTAGTTAAAAATAGTCAGGGGGTGGAGGGGTGGGAGGGGAGAAATCTGTTGTCCACATTTTGATCCTTGGTAATTTACCAAAGATATCGTTTTTCTTGGCAGTCTTCTGTATGGGCTAAGTTGCTACTGCTTAGTTAATTGTAAACCAAAATCAAATTAACAGTCTTTGAAGGTTTTGGCTGCTACAAATGTGGAATTTTAAGCAAATTAAAAATCCAACATTTGGACTGCCTAAAATGACACAATTTGCTGTTGTGGAAATTAGAGTCTAAATTTTCAGTTACACAGAGTTGCAGACACTTTAATAGATCTAATTTTTGTATAGCTCTTTGAATCTGTATTCATGACTCATTATTCCATTTTCTTTTTAATTCTTTCCATGATATATGCAGATTTCATTTTAAAATCTTTTTTATTTATTTGGAAATGAAGGTTCAGTTCAACTTTGCATCAGCCATAATTAGCCTTAAGATATTTTTTCGTTTATACGGAAGTAAGTAATTAAAATTGTAATTTCTTGCTCTCTAACAGCAGTCACAGAGGTACAGCATTATTTAGCAAGTGACTGGTTTTGTTCCCCTGCATAAGTCTATGCTTTTATGATTTTGTGAGTTCTTTGTAGTCACCACCAGGTTTTTGTAACTGGGATGTGAGTTTACCTTTGTTTTGGAAATTGCATAAATCTATCAGGAAATTCTGAAAAATCAATAAACTAATTTTATCGTTGGAGATATGTAAAGCAGTAAGCACTTTCCAGATGTGGCTGGGGATAGAAGCAAAGAAAACTGCTCTGTTCTAGGAGAGGAAAAACTGTTGACATTTCTTTGAAGTATAATCTCTTTTGTTTATTTGGGTTTTAATAGCTTCCAGCAGTTAGCTGCATATTTTTAAACTGATGTTGCTTGCATACTTATTTTCTAAGGTTTGTGAGTGGCATTCATTGACTGCCATATGTTTAAAGGCTAACCTGGATGTTGATGAATGAATGAGATTGATGAGGAGAAGGGAGTTTTAACTAAAGATGGACTCAAACTAAAATTCTTGATCCACACGTTACCTGAACTCTGAAGGTATTTGAAATTCAAACAGCCAAGGCTGGATTTCACAAAGGTTTATTTCATTTCTGACTTCATTGCTGCTTATTCAGGATTCTGGCTGCTTAGCAAGAATTAAAATACCTAGGTAGGAAGTCTAACACTTTCAGTCCAATGTTATAAATCACCTTTTTTCTCCAAGCAGAAATTCTCCCTGACAAAAAATTACCTGGAAAGTAGCCAGTTGTATAGTGCCATGGGACTTTCATGCCACTGTACTTTCCTAAAGGTGTCTTATCAAACACATGTCCTTGGCCTTCCCTCTACCCTGGACTAGGGAGCATTTCCAATTGGAATCTGGATGCTGTTCATTGATTCATTCATGACTTTAACTAGGATCTTAAAATAATGTTCTCACTTCCCTGTGCCCAAATTACTAGAATATTATAGAAGAAGTACTTTGTGGATAGATCATTGGAGAGTAGGATTTGTGAATTAAACCTTTCTCTGACATCTTGTGCTTTGGTGGAGCATGAGGCTTTTTTGGCTAATACACAAAATATTTTAGATATTTAACTCCACATGTTTTGGTGTGAAATAGGTGCCTATGTATTTTCTGGAAGGATGGACCTTGCAGTCCAGCACCCACCTGGGTGAATGGGAAGCTTCCTACCCTGGATGAGGCCCATTGTCTCCACCTCCTTTAGCCCATCTGTAAAATGGAGTAGAAATACTTATCTAAATTCATAATGAGATTTCAAACTATTGGTCTGGAAAGTGCTACAGAAGTGTGAAACCCTAATGAAGAGGAGAGCAATTATTCCAAATGTATCAATTTGCAGTGTAAGATTTTTTAAAGAAGTCATTATGATTTCTTAGTATAAATGTACCTATTCAGAAGAATGGCTTTACAAATCATTTATTACTGTAATAACAGCTATTTTGAGCTGAGATATCAGGGTGCAATCCAAAGCCCATTAAAGTCAGTGGAAAGATTCCTACAGATGCTAGTGCATTTTATGTCTGTCTTTAAGCACATGCTTAATATTAAAGTCAAGGAGACTTAAGTGTCTACCAGAAGTTAAGTACTGAAACAGGCCCTAGTCCTTTGTCTCATCCTGGGCAAAAATGCTTCTTGAATAAGTCTTCTTAAGGAAAAGTAAATCAACCATCCTAAAATTTTCACTTCTTGAGCGTGAAGCTCTGGTGCACAAGGTAAATACTCTCCCTGCTGGGAGTACAAGTGTGGAGCTGGCATTGTACCTTGTAACTTATTGGTCCAGCAAAAATGTGCAGCATATTAAATATTAAATGGGTTATTAAAAAATATTCATGTGACAAGCAAATTTAACACACAAATCATTAGAGCTGGTCTAAGTGGCTGAAAAGGGATTGACATTGAAAAATGAAAATTATTTTGGAAAGTAAGTGGAAACTTAAAAAAACTCAAAACACAACTATGTATGAGCTCGTGACATTTCCTAATGATTTATGTAACATACTGTATGAGAATACAATTTAATTTGACTTCAGATGCACTGTTGGCTGTTGCCAAACTCCAGCACACAGTAAGCATTTCAGATTTGAGAGCAGCTTATATTTTTTCCTATAAAAATAAATAAGATTGAAACAAACTTCTCATTCAACCTCAATTTTTTATTATTTAGAAGGATTTGATTGGCTATGAAATGTTTTGTGTAGAAAGAGTCTCTTTATATAATTTCAGTGCTGCATTTCAAGAAAGTTTGTAATTGTCCTGTATACTTTAAAAGTACAAACACTAATTATGTCTGGTTTGATACATTTTAATGGTCTTGGAGTTCTAAAAATTAATGGTCAGGAAGCTTTGCAAATTAACTTTCATTTGGTTTCTGGGTTGAAATTCATCACTAAACAATGCTCCTTACATATTAGTAATAAAATTATTCCAAATGATGCTACTTGAACAGTTGCTCTAGCTACATATTAAGATTTGCTCTGTTTTTCATGTGTTTTCCATCAAGGAAGTCTGTGGTTACCTTCCTGATTCTGCTGGACTGGAAAAACATAGCTAATATGGTGTGATCTGGAGAAAGCTTTGATGCAGGGGCTTTACAAATAAACCTCCAGATGCCATATGGTTTACATTCATCTCTCAATTTATTTCCTATAAATGTCTATTGAATATTCCATTGAACCAACACATGTGAAACTAGAGCTGGAAAAGAGAGTGAGGTATAGAATGCTTTGTGGCAGCATGTGATTATCATATTTCTTTTCCAATATTGCTACCAGCCTTAAACGCACGGTAAATTAGTCAAATGCCAAAGTTCTCAGAGTTAGGGTGGAAAATAAAGAAACAATATTTTAAACCCTACAAAAACAAACACTCCTCTCTCGCATGTTGTAATGTATCTCTCACACTAGAGCTGGTTCTCCTCTGCAGTAAAGCTGACTTGTGTGTTTGGTTTCTGTCACTAGAAAATTAAAGTCCAGGGGAACTCTGTGGGAAAGAAAACGCTGTTAAAACTTTGCAAAGGGGAAAGAAATTAAGGCTAAGAAGGTTAGATGTATATTTGGGCTTGATTAACTAATACTGCGTATCAGAGCTCTCCACCCTTCTTAGTTTCTCTTCTTTCTGAAGTCCAGCAGCATAACTTATACACATCAGAGTAGCACATCTCAGTCAATGGGCCTTTCTTAGGGCTGCATTTACTCAAAAAGAACTCCACTTCTCCAAAAGTTCCTCATGGTAGAGGTTCCATCCCCAAAAGGAACTCTCCATGTACTGTTTTGTGCTTCTCTCACCTCTGTGAACCCCCATGCACAAGTCCCCCAGTCCCTGCTCCAGGCACTTGGCTATTGGAAATTACGTCTGAAAATTAGGAGAAAGACCCCATTTGAGTACAGATGAGGAAAAAAGCTTCTGTTGAGATGGACTAATTTGTTTTACAGAGCTAAACTTTTCCATAACCCAGCTTTAATGAACTTACCAGCTCGGACTTTTAGTTTATGTTGATCAAAGGAACATATTTCTGTGCAGCTTATGGAAGAGCTTCCCTCTCCCTCCAAGACAAGTTGGTTTGCATTTATCCATGCTTCTGTCTGAGACAGAATGCAAATTTCTCACCTACCCAGACTGTCTACATAAGGCTGAAAACCCACTTAAGACCTGCTTATGCTTTACCAAGCTTATTAGCTCAAATACCATAGGCAGGAAATCTTTCCCCTTAACTCATTTCAGCTAAGAATTTATCTGGAGGAGTCAGTACTGCATCTAGTCTGTGCTGGTCTTCTATCTGTAATTTTATTTTAGCCAAGAAACCTTGATTAAGTGAATCTTCAGATCACTGACCAACATATTAGAAAATTACTGTTATTCATCTGTCTTTATGATACCAGATTGAAAAGCTCTAGTCAGCAGCAGAAAGTCCTATTCATTGCAGCTGAAAAACAGGCTTCATTCTAATGTGAGTTCCATAAATAGCAAAAACAGTTAGGAAAGCAACCAAATCCACAGATGAAAAATAAGGTAACTAAATTTTTTACTCCATGCATCATCCTCTTATGTTCCACTGAGACTAAGGCTGGGAAATCCTATATTTAACATACTAAACTTTGATGTCTTCTACAGGGCTACTACTCAGGTATGTTTGATTGAAGAGATGAATGGAAAAAAATCTTTGTTTATCCTCAGCCATAAAAGATGTTAAAGACACTTTTCATGTATTTTCCATATTATTATTTTTATTATTATTATTATTGCAAGGCAGAAATTGCCAGACATTACTGGGCAGAAATCTTTAGAGTTTCCTTTGAGAAATAAGGTATTGGATTATTAAAATTAAAAAGGCCAGAAAATTAGACTCCTACATAGTTGCAATGGCCACGCACAGGTTCTGACAAGAGTATTGAATTGCTAAGAAATTTGTCAAAACAACTTGCATGTAAGAGAAAAACAAACTGCTGGCAAGTAAATTATATTATATACCAGGGTGGAAATATCAGTCCCTTCCTATTCAACTCCAAGAGCAATAAAAAAGGACTTTTTACTGTTCCCATGTACAGTAAATGTAATAATTTTCATTTTTGTGAAGTGTTATCATTTCAACTAAATTTCCTCAGTGACTCACCAGTTTCTTTTCTTGGCAGTTTGTTACTACACTGTCCTCTTGGATTAAAAAAAATAAAAAATAAAGCTTTCAGTATAGGATAGGATGGGACTTTTTCAATGTAGTAAGTAAGAAACAACAATTTTGACTTATCTTTACATGTCCTGTAAGTTTTTGGAGGAATTAAGTAGGGCTGTGAAGCGGTGAGCCCTCTTCATCCCACCTGCCAGCTTCCCTGTTCTCCTCAAGATCTCATCTTGGACAGCCTCTCCTTTTATTTTTTCCTTTAGTTGTTAAAGTGCTGAATAGCTCCCAAATACACCAGCAGCATGACATGCTATATTTTCTAAATACTCTCTTACTAAGTACCAAGGGACTCTTGGAAAAAGCACATCAAAACCCACAGATCCAAACCCAAGTCTTGTCTTCCTTTGGCTTCCTATCTCCCAGCCTCATGATCCCACAGGGCCCCTTGACTGAGATATTTAATTCAACTCCAAAATGTTGCCTGTTCCCTACCTTTCCAGCTCCAGATGTCTGGGTAGCAAACCTGTTTAAAAATACTGCTCCTGTTTGTCCTCACCCCTATTTTCTTCCTA
>NW_005054317.1:1748482-1762809 GCF_000277835.1 Geospiza fortis | reverse complement strand
CCTGCTGCAGTTCCCATGCACTGAGCAGCAGGAAATGAGAAACCATCCCAAAAGTTTGGATGGAGCCATAGATTTTGTGCTGGTGTCCCCAGGTCAGTGAGGAGGGTGACAAGTGACGATGCCATGGCTTTGCTTGCTTCACCCCAATGGAGACACCTTGCACTGCCAAGGGGGCTGTGCCCAGTTCTGGTGTGTCTCATGAAATCCTCTTCAGGCCTGAAGGCATAACCAAGCAAAGTGGGTTAGAACATTATAAATGAAGCTTACAATTTCCACAAAAAGCCCATGTTTGCACCCAAAGCAGTGCAGTTCAGGGTTTTTTTTGCATTCAGGCAGTATTGGGCAGGATGTGAC
This sequence comes from Geospiza fortis, assembly GCF_000277835.1. Classification (NCBI taxonomy): domain Eukaryota; kingdom Metazoa; phylum Chordata; class Aves; order Passeriformes; family Thraupidae; genus Geospiza; species Geospiza fortis. Next base: position 1,762,455 of record NW_005054317.1, on the reverse strand, counting down.
CAGGAGACAGCTGAAGTAACGTGATAGAAAGGCTATGCATGGGGAACAGCAACCACACAGATGATGCTGCTAAAAACAAGGCTTTCTCATCAAACTAAACCTAAACAAGTCTGACTTGTGCAGAGCCCCGAGGTCATGCTGGCCTTCAGTGTGGGTGATTTTTACCTCTCCCAGGATCAACACTGCTACTCTTCTTGGCCAGGAGTCTCTCTCCATCACTGAGGTTTCCAGGGCAGAAGTGCTCTGGCATTTCCTGAGCTGTCGCTCGGTTTCAGCAGTGCTGCAGCTGTTGTTGTACCTCTTGTTTTGTACCTCCTAGGGCTCAGTCATGTGTCTGCTTCTTAGAAATAATTACATGGGTTATAAACGCTTTCTTACATTCTTCCACAATGCTCAGCCAAGTCCTCATATTCAGCTGGTATAATAAAGCAATTCTAGGTATTTTCTTGTTCTGTTCACGTTCAAGGTTTTCAGACACATTCTTCTACGATGGCTCTGCTGCTGTCTTTGTTCAGGATGGAGTCTGCCAAAGATCTCTTCCCAGAATGATCTTATTCACCAGAAGCAGCATGGAACAAACTCTCCAGCCTGCTAGGAACTGGGCACTCATATGGAGAGTTTCCTCAGTCAGTGTCAAGGAAAACCATCCCATGGTCATTCCCTGCAGTACCCGTTAGACACATGGCTACGGGAAGAGCCTCTTTGGTTGCTTCATCCCTTAGGAATGGGAAGGGTGAGCACAGAGATGTCTTCTGCCTCTCAGAGCCATGGAGAAAGGTGGCACTGTGCCCAAAGCAGAGATCTGGGGAGAGAAAGGAGCAGTCTCTCTCTTGACACTAGGCAGATGGGGTGGAAGAAACAGAAATTTTTTTGCTAAGCTTGCAAAACAGGGAATTCAGCCAGGATTTACACTCTTACCTGCCTCTTCCATCACTTAGCCTGACACTTTACTCTCTAAGACCCCAACTAGCTGTTGCTTAAGAGTAGAAGCACTGAAATTCAGACTACATTAAGCCTCTCAATGTTTAGCATATCCTGAAGTTGTCAGATGTTCACAGAGTTTGTCAGCCCAGGGTCCACCTGCTGCAGATACTGATTTCACATTTCTTCTGCTCATCTGGCCTGTGGACCCAGCTATGAAATCTCAGACAACGGCAGATGAAAACATGTAAAAGGAAGGGAGGTGATGGTCATAGCCATGCCCACCAAAACTCTTGTTTTCAGCTTTAATTCATTACACCGCTGATGCTATATCTTCTGGGCTTCTGGGATCACAGAGGGCTTTTTTACTTTTGTGAAGCTCAAGCTGGAGTTAATTGACTATCACAACCTGGTTTTCTGTCTACTCTGCTGTTCAAATCTTCCTTGCCTTCTGTGGTTACAGGCTTTAGCAAATAACTAGTCCATGAAAAATTGGTCACTGCAGGAGAAGGGAGGAAGCCTGTACACTTTGAAGCAATATTTATGCTGAAAGGTGGGATGTGCTCTGAGAGTACTGTGAATTCATCTGTACAAGACGATTCATGCTCAGGACATGGTTCTAGCCACTAACTAATAGGGAAAATACCAGAACTTTAACTATATCTAGTGCCAGTTTTGGGGTAGGAAGGTAGGGAGTGGAAGGAATTAATGTTTGTCTTCTTCTCCCATCTTGAAAGGAAGGGCCTGAACGTTTCCCTTCAAGGCTGTGGTTCCTGAGTAGAGCTCACCTTGTAGTCCAAATTGAATTGTCTGTCTTCCTGAAAATTGTGGGATTTAGATGATAGTTCCTATCAACTGCCCAGTTCTTGCCATCTCTTGAGCTCCATCCTGATGGATTTAAGAAGAACCACAAACATAGCTTCTGTGTTGTAGGTTCTGCTCTGTGGCAAAGCACCCATGTCTGTGCAACAGTAGGCACCTAAATACCCTTTGTAGGGAGATTTGGGTCTGTGCCAGTAGATACTGCTAAGAAAGCTGACAGCACAAAACTCTTCACAGGTACAACACAGCCTCCTCTTCCTCCTGCAGGTATTTCCAGTGACCAGTGCAGGCAAGAGGCAGAGCCAAAGTTTCACTTGGTGTTCACATCAGGTCAAACTGAACCACTGTGATGGACTCACTCATGGGGGGATTTGTAAAAGCGCTAAGTTTTTCTGTGTTTGCATTTTCATTTCAGTACTAATTGAAGGGAAGGGATAATACTTGGTCAGCAGAAACAGGAGTTGTCTCCTGAACACACAGCCAGACAGATCTGATGAGGAGGACACAATATATTTATACAGACCTTTTTCAAAGGGGAACCACACTTTAAATATTGATTTTCACTGGCATGCAAAATGCTGATATCTACAGTCAATTATGTCACCGCTTTATTATTTTATTTTTTAAATAGATTTTCTACATGACAGGGTAGATCCTTAGTTCTCAGCCAAAAGAACCATCTCAGTAACATGCAATGAACTGTGGGTTTGACTGAAATCCAGCTGGAGCATAAATTTCAAATCCAATTAATTGTAAGCAATATCTTTAAGGCATTTGAAGAACTGTATCTTGCTTAAAATTTTCTAGTCTGTAATACATATATGTTATATACAATAGTGCATATTTATATATACACACAGGAGACATAGAAATATGTATATATACACCAGTTACAGTACTATATACAAAATTTTTGAACTTGAATGAAAACTTTTGTGAGTTTTAGGAAAGTGTATTAGACTGTGCCTGCTCACATGATAAACACATGATATGGCAGTTATATAGTTCAAGTGTTCTGTACTCCCAATATTCATCTAATATTTTATAATAACTAGCATAAAACATCCTGTTATCAGGTTGGATTCAAATGTTCAAACTGGGATAAGTCAGGCCTACCCATGCCCATTCACTCTGAGCTGCTGGTAGTTGCCTCATGCATTTTTGAATTCTATAGTATCAAAGACAAGACCTGCAGTGACAAAAAATTAACTGTTTTTTCTTTTGCTAAACTAACCCCACACCCCTGTTTGCCCATGAGGCAAACACTGCCCACGAATATTACTCCAGAAATTCTTGCCTCTCTTACAGTCAGGCACAGGGACTCCACTGCCATGGTGAGGAACCAAAGTCTCACAGCCACACAAAATGCTTCCAAACCCTCAGATCTAGGGCAGCACTGTGGCCACCACTGAGGCTGGCAATGGCAGTATTGCCTTGCTGGGCCTTTAATTTCCCATCCATCAGTCTGGATTTCCAGTGCAATTTAGTTGCCTTTGTACCGAGATAAGCAATTTGTTTTATCTTTGCAAGAATGGTTGTCTTGGACTTCCCCAGTAGTCATCCCAAGGGTGATGACACATTCATATGACATCTGAAACAATGTGTGCAAGATTACCTGGCCACAATTTATCGGGGAAGTGGATGAAAAATGCTTTCATTTAACTGATTAACATTTAATTAACATTGTTAATTAACATTGATTTTAACTTTTTCAGCTGAAGTGTAACACTTAACGCTGACCTTAACTTTTAAAATCAAGGCTAGGTGCTAAGAAAGCTTGGAGAAAACCATGATTGATATTATACATTATAATCTAGCTGTATGAGATCTGTGTTGAAGTTATGGAGTAATGTGCATTGTACCATATAAAAGTCTAATGATAGTTAATGTTAGTTAATTAAGATGAACACTGAATGGTATTACCCTGTCTCATATGGGTATTAACATCGTATTAGAGTCTAACAAAATATTATTTTAGTTAAAACCACATATACTGACTCAGTCTAGATTCTCTCTGAAGTGAATTCTGAATCCAATCAAACTGCCTCTTTCAAAACCATATGATGCTTCTGGATCTCAACACAGCAAATAGGAAAACAGGAATATAGTCTAATACAACAAATGGGGCTTCTTATTTGAGTAAAAATAAAGAGAAAACTTTATACTTATGTTCAGGAATCCTAGGATCTTGGAGCAGAGATCTCTATTGCAGAAAAATGCATTAGATTATTCTCCTCATAAGCTTAGCATGCTCCATTTTCAACTGATAAGGTTTTACTTCTGCCTTTTCACATCCTCCCATCCTGAACTCCTCCTAATGAGCCGTTAATCCAGAAGACATTTCTACCAAGGCATAGAAAAGACAGGACCAGCACTGCTCCAGATCCCAGCACAGCCCGTGCACCTTCCCTGGTCACAGAGCAATGAGCCTGCTCCTGCCTTGCCCCCCAACCACAACAGGGGTGAACTGAGCATTTAGATTCTTGTAATCTCAGGTTTATTTAGCTACAAGAAGTTACAGCCCCCTGAAGTGGGCTGAAACCACTGATGGGTACATTATATACTACTGAGGCAGATCAAAAAGGGCCTCTGATCTCTGTCCATTCCTGTGTTGGAGACATCCCTGTGCACACAAACAAGGCACACAGGTATGTGTGGGATTTCTCCTTTCCTTGCACTCATGAACGTAGCACAGGGCATCAATTAGAGGTTCATAGTCTCAGGCAAAAAGCAGTATCTAAAGAGAAGAAATATGCAGAAATGCAAGAGTGCATATATCCTTTAAGCACATGAATATACATGTGATATTAAATGTGAGAAGGATTTAAAGAGACCGTATTGTACCTTTAATTAGCAGGTGGTGCTTCTTAGCATTGTAAAAGAGATGAGCCCCGTTAAGTGATCTGGAGACGAGCATAATGACTTTAGTGCTCAGGTTATGAAGGGCATTTCTATAAAGAGAGGAGTAGTATTAAACAGCCAAACTCTCCATACAGTCATATTTATTCTCCATAGTCTTATCAGCAGAGCCAGGTGGTCACGGGTTGGTTGGTGCAGCTGTGGAAGTAAAGCAAGGACCAAATTTCCCAAAGCAAATTCGTATTGCAAGAGCCTGTGGAGTGAGAGGTGTAAGAGGAGGCAGGTGTGAGAGCAACAGCAAAATTCTGACTGGGCCAAAAGGCAAAAGCAAAGAGCAGCTTCATCAGGTCAGATTGTATTTGGAAAAGAAGGAGAGGTTCATGGATGACAGGCAAAACTTATTTCTTTCTATTTTCCTTCTGGGGCAGTCTCTATGTCTGATGATTTTTCTTCAATGTCCTTCACTTTTGTGGCCATTTCTGGCTTCTCTTTGACTCCAGACAGTTTAGGGTATGTTGCTGAAATATGTTTCGCCAAAAATGAAATTGCCATTACAGTTCCAAGCTTATTCTTAACTCCAAGATGAATGGGTGCTTTCTCCTGCCTAGTAGGTGGCAGAGAAAACTTTGTTTATCCTTTCATAAAATTGAGAAAACCAGATTTATGGCTTGGCAGGAAGGTGGCACATCCAGAATCCTAAAATATTTCTGCCACACAATGCCATCTACATTTCTCTCACCGTGACCATGTGGTGAAGACCAAAAGAACCCTTCTAAGGCTTTTTTATGGATGTAATACAGAATTTCAGAAATACAAATTGCATCAATTTTGAACGTGTTTGTGTCAAAAGAAGCTTCACAATGAGAAAGGGCAACTGATTCTTGAATGCACAAATATCACAGCAATGTCCATATGAGGTCCTGTCAGCTCTTGCCTCCTCAGACTGTCCTTTGGTGTGGTTTTTGAATGGCACTGCACAGGACCCAGGTGCTGTGCACAGAAGATAATATTCTGAGGGTAGCATCTGACCCCTCTGTGAGCTCCAAAGGCAATTGTGTTGGTAACTTTGCATTTGCCTGTGGGGCTCTCTCATAATTAGGCTATTCATGAGCTATGGGGGTTGCTTTCTACTTGTGAATGCTTTTTTTTCCTTTGACTTATCTTTGATTCCTAGGAATTTATGCACTTTTATTCACTTCAGGATCCAGTAATGTACAAATCTGTTTTTAAGATCTGCTATATATGCATTTGCCCCATGGGATGCCTCCCTGGGCCCATATTTGTTTTTTGTGTGTAAATAGACACAGTGGCCTCACTGCTGCTCACACATCAGAAAGGATCACACTGAGGTGACTGATTATGAATCAAAATTAAAACCACCAATTGGCATTAAAGGTCACATCTTTATTAGAATTATTCCTCCAAATACAATTAGCTGCATACCAATCTGTGGGGAGGAAGTTTCTGTGAGTCTGATCCAATCCTGACCCAACTTACACCAACAGTGTGCCACTATCTTGAATAGAGTTTCTTCAGCTGGTGGTAGAAATACAACTCATCTTCCACAGCCTTACTTCTCCCAAGGGCAGCACAAACAAAGGAAAGAAGATATTAAGGCTCCTGGTCGTAAGGAAACTAGGAAAACTTGGTTTTCTTTTTCTTTCTTTTCTCCCTCTAGTCTATTTTTAAGTGATTTCATTCCTTGCCCCATTGAGGGAAGTTCCATCAGTAAACCTGCTGTGGACGGGCTGCATTTCCACGCCAGTCACTCAATAAAGTGACAGGGTGATGCACTAAGAGAGCAGGGAGAAAAAATCCCAAATCAGTGGGATTAGTCTGATGAGTTCAAGAGGTTATTTGTGCCAACAAGTTAACAGTAAGGCTTAATCCCCAGGGGCTGCACGTAAACCATGGTAAATGAAATCTAAGATGCAAATATGCATAAGAATTTGAAAAACAACTCAGCATCAACTTTAAAAAGTGAAGGGAAAGATCAAGTAGAAAAAAAAAAAAAGTAGGTTATTCACTGAGGATGTGAAGCAGAAAGCTGTGGTGAGCCCTTCACCCAGTGAAGTGTGAGAGTGCAGCACCAAGCCCTGCTTCACCTGCTCCAAAGTGACCAGCACTGGCTGCTCCCAGAGACAGTCTGAGGTTGCACAGACCCTTGTGCAGATTATTTATGTTTCAGAAACAGGTTTGTTGAAGTTTATGTACATAATAATCTTTATTGGACCAACAGATGTGGTTATCTAGGTTCTTCTTCAGGGCTGAAACGGAAGCAGCAAACCTGCATGTGTCCAAAAGCAGGTCAATGTTTTTAAAATATACCAACTGATCTAATAAAAGACATTACTTCTCCCTGCAAACCCTTCCTTGAGAACATTTATGGTAGCTCTTATATTCCTGTAACTGAGGGCTTTAAACCATTTTAAAAACATTACACTAGATAGCATCACATCTTCTTTATTTGGAAGTTAATTATTATTTTTTATCATCTTTAAAATGTGAGGAAACACAATTGAATGGACTCTTAACCAAGATAAAATAGGATGTCTGGAGGAAAAATCAGTTCTGGACCTTCTCCTTAGCCACAGCCCTATCATATGAAGGAGTGAGCCAAATGTCTCTCCAGAAGGGAGTTTTTCTTTATGCTCAGGAGTTAATAGCAGAATTAATGTATTCAGGGCCAAATGATGAATTTGAAACTTTGTCCTCAGACTGGAGGAGATGAAGTAGCACAAAAACTGCCTGTACAGAATGGAGTGAAAGTTTAAGGTGTTCCTGATGTATAATTGCACTTCATTCTTAGATGAGAATTATGATGTTAATTTTAGAGGTTTAAAAAAAGAAGGAAACTTTAATTATCATACTTAATGGACACATATTGTTCAGCGTTCTGCAGCTTTTCTAGATGCTCTGTCATTTCTGACATCTAAAGACAAAATACACTGTCTCTCTCCCAGAGAGACACAGATACACAGGTAAACACAAAATGAGATACAGGTACCAGGCTGCAATCTCTTTGCATCTATTTATTGATGGAAGAAACAAAGGGAGGGAAAAGATTGGGTTTTTTCAGGATGGTTTGGAATGACTTTTCAAGTTGGTTCTCGAAAAAAATATTTGCAAGCCTATCATTTGTTAACTGAGTCTGAGCAAGCAGCTTGGCTCTCAAACAGTTACTCCTTATTGTCTGCCTGAATTCATCTTTCTAACCACAGGGCTCTTAAGTAATGCAATTCCCAGAGCTAAATGCACATACTGAGTGTCTGCAGATCCTCATAATGAGTGTTGCTACCATGTGCAATACCATGTAAACACCTTTCTTCCTCCAGTTTCTAGAAAAATAAAAAAGAAGGAGATAAAGTTCCTATTGGTACATTTTAAATGCAAGGAATGTGTCGAAAGTCTCCCGAGAAGTCAGGTTTCCTTTATGCCACAGCAATGAAGAAGCAAAATGTGTTTTCTTTCTTTCACTTTGTCAGAATGCAGCGCTAAAGTCTGGGGGTCAGGACTGGTGTCAAATAAACAACTTTACTGTTTTGAATTTTTTAAAGGTTGAAGCTCCAGATAAAACAACTGCCGTTTGCACACAATATGCCCTGTGATCACATGACGTGATTGATGATAAGTCAAAACAAATTTTGTTTATTCAGCTTTAAAGTGAATGTGGTGTTCAGATTTTTCTGCGGTTTTGAGTGTTATTAGACAAACAAGGTGCACATGTGGGATGGAGTAAAGGTAGAGGCCTGTTCCACCAAGAACGTGTTTCCTTTCGGCACTGCTGCGTCATCCACAGAGCCACCCTGGGCTGGAGGCGCCTGGCCCTGTGGGGTGACCACAGTGCTCCCAAAGCCTTGCCTGTGGTTTTGGCTGCCCTGCTCTCCCAGGAAGGCTGTGCGCTGGGGCAGGAGGTCTTCCAGGCACAGGGGACCCAGTAGGTGCAGCAAACATCAGGGATAAGGCAAAATGTTGCTTCTCTTAGGGTGATGCTCTGGCAGGCACGGTGGTGTTGTTGGAGCATCTGCTGTGGTGAGTCATCATGTGAAACGTCCCTTCACCCCACATCCCTTCACCCCACATCCCTTCAGCCCCATGGCCGCTCCTTGCTCCAGGAACTGTGATGTCATGTTTCCCACAGACCATCCTTCCTCTCCTCCCAGCCCAGGCACCATTTTGGAGCTCTCCTTTAAACTGAAGTTCTCTTCCAGGAGCTCTTTTCCTACAGGGCTGTGTTCAGCCACTCTTCCTCATGCTGAGTAGTCTCTTCTTCAGGGTAGGATATAAAATAATGAACTCATGGAAGTGAGCTAATTCAGGTCTTTATTGCCTCCCCTGGTCAGTGGGACACCCCCATGTGATGAGATACCCCAAAGAGAGGCACAGCCTTGTTGTCTGTCTCCTTGTTGGAATTTGTATTTGGGTCCTCATTTGTGTGCAAGAAGAGCAGGGAGGAGGCCACAGCACTTTGGATGGGAGGATTTTATTATGGTTTTACTGCTGGGCTAAAATAGCAGGTTGAAAGTACGAAGCGACAAAACATTGAAGTGCACAGTTATTTCTCCGGTGTCTAAGAAGGCTGTGATATTTGTTTTCTTTAAAAAAAATCAAACTTTCTTATGATTATGCTTGAAAATAGGAGTAAGCTAAACTTATATTTTTCAAAGAGGAAATCCAAGGGGTTATTTTTCCTATAGCAGTAGAGTTCAGCTGAAAGCAACAATTGTTTTCAATTTTTCTTACAGGAAATATCATACCAATTCATTGGGAAAATACAAATGAGGTCATTTTTTCGAGAGACTCAAAGATTCCCTGGAGAAATATCAGTAATTTCCTAACACCACTATCGTTTATCCTTGGCCTTTCTTAAACATATTTTTCAAGCATTCATAGCATAGCCCCTTCCACTGAAACTCCTTATGTTAGAATAAGATATTTGTTACAAATATTACTGCATATACTTAGATTTTATTTTGAAGTTCTACATACAAAACTTATATATTGGGGTACCAAAAATAACAAGCAACTGAATTTTTAATATTTTAAATTAAATGTTAATTTGCAAAAAGAGTTAATGCTACTTAGAGCGGGAAAAAAAAGTTGATGCCTAATTTCATCCCACTTAGTGTATTGTAATTATATGATTACCTATAGAAACTTCAGAGTATGGGTTTGCAAAGATCAAAGTTAGTGAAAAGTCAGCATGTAATTAGTTTCTTGCTTTGGAGCATTAGGTAGAATTACTGCAAAGAGGCAAAACTATCATTTTATAGAGACCCTTAGGAGATTTATAATGATGGTAGACAAATATATGCATACAATATCAGTTGGTGTGCTAAAATTTAATTTTAGTGAGGAAATGTGGTTGAAGGTGATCACAATACATGGGGATGTTCTTATTTTAATATTGGTGGATGTTATTATTAGAGAATCATATCAAAAGATATGTCACCAGGGAGAAAATATCATTTATAAATCACTAATGAGTAGCAAACAGTGTTTAGCTTGGAGGTACAAGACATCTTTTCACAATGTGCATTTATGATCAAACACAAAAGATCAACTGGGGGAGAAAAAATGAACAGTAGATCTATATTTTATCTTTTAGTTCTTGGCAACATTTTTGATGGTTAAATGGGGTTACACAATGGATGCACTAAATCACAACCTCTATATAAAGACAGAAATAGCCCTTTCCATGTGCAACAAAGAGCTCACATTTTGGCCCCCAGATGTTGTTTTCTTTAAGAAAAATTCTTAGTAGATAACACCCCAGTTTTAAGATGGGGTGCACTCCATATTTCAAGGTATTCAAGTCCCTTGTACCCTTCTACATCACAAGCAGGGACAAAAAATGTTACATTGGGTCCACCTGTGCACACGTGGAAGTTTAGAGGGATTTTGTGAGAATTTCAGTGGGTTTGTAATTGATCCTATTACATGAGAGAAAATATTTCCAAGACAGAGCCCTCACAAGATCATCCAAGACATCAGAACCTCTTTTCCCACCACATGACATGAATATGATTTTAGCATGGCATTCAAGGACCTTGTGGCTAAACATTTAAGATCTAATGGAATTAATGACGAGGGAGCTAAAGCAAAAATGTGTAGGTGAGGGATTGTCATGAGGCACACTCAAAAAAGGAAAAAGCAACAGAGAAGCTGAGATGGGAGTCAGGAGTAATATACATGGAAAGGAAGGAAGAATTTGAGAGCAGATATGGAGTAAGAAATAGCTTAGTGTTTCAAAGAATAGAGAAAAGAAAGTGATGGCCAGCAGTGGCAGGGCAGCATTTAGAGGTGGCATTTTATCTTTCTGGAAAACATTACTCATTACATTTCCTTAGGAAGAAAAAAAAATAAGAGGAAAGATAACAACTTTTGCTGGTTACAAAAATATAATACTGATGAACTACAGCAAAGAGCTGAGCCATTACCCTAAATTAATGTAGACCCAAAGGTCTGAGGGAAGATGGACTTATGTAAATAATTCAGATATTCATTTTGGTGTCTATAACTGTGAACAATTATTTCAGTATTCTTGCTGTATTTGTCCAATATGTATGCACAGTACAATATGAGATTCATCATAAAGTATATAGGACATAAAAAGTTTATTTGTGGATAAAGAAGTGATTTTTACTGTTTTATTTCATGTATATTAATTTGATCTAAATGTCTTGCTCTTTATTCTTTCTCCTTTATTAACGTCTCTTTTCATGCTGGAATAAATTATCGCTTGCTGCACTCATATAATAAAATAAGTAAATAGATATCAAGGGTTCCAAAATTAAATTCCCCTTCAGAGTAGATCAGAAAGTGAAATATCTCACGTTTGCCTTGTCTTGCAAAACAAAACACAAATTTTGCATCTGCCTCTTTGGGTTTTTTTAAATGGCCCTCAACCGGGTCTGGAAAATATCCTTCATGAGCCATTTTCCCAGTCACCCTATTTCTAATGTCTGTAGGACAAACCAGGGCAGGGAGGACACTCAGCCAGCATCCAGCCCCAGCGTGGAACAAAAGGATGCACACCCACCCACACATGGATCAGGCTGCAGCACCATGAGGTTGCTGTCACAGCGAGCAAGGTTCTTAAACTAAGATTAACCTTGAAGCTCAAATGAGATAAAAACAAATAGAAATTTCTCCACAGGAATAAGAGCTTATTATAAAGGAAAGTATTTCATAACTTGCATAACTTTAATTAAGAAAAAAAGCTGGCAGGATATATTCTATCTCAGCAGCCATATGCTTAAATGTGTGCTCAGTGAGGTGCACAGAATGTGTTCACGTCTCATTATTAACTAAGTAGATCTGTGTGTGCAACTTCCTAGAAGTGCTGACAATATCACTCATGCATTTGCATGATGCTCATCCTTTTGCCCATTATGGAGCATCATGTCTGCACCATACTGAGAGGGCTGAGCTGTGCTGGTGTAAACTGAAGCAGATCCTGCAGCAGACCCAAGCTGTTGCAATGGGATTTCTGAGACAAAAAAGTGGATCTGGAAGGGGTAAATGAGTGGCTGAGCTGAAAGTTGAGAGTTCCTTTAGATAAGGAGGCATCTGGGTGGCCTTCTTCCAGTGAATGAAGCAGGCAGAAGAGGTTATGATAACAATCCATTGCTTCCAGACAAATTCAGGTCACCTTTCCAAGGGGCACTGGGGTTTTGAGAGGCTTAGGACTATCCAGGATTCCAGGTGCCCTTTGGAGCTGCAGCTGGGTCAAATGTTGTAAGCTGAGTCTGCAGGAGATGTTATAGAGGATGCCATTGGTAAGAAGTCTGCTGTTGTTTCTTACTGAGGAAATCTGCCAAGGTTGCCTCAGTGGTATCATCAGCCTCTGGCTGAACACTGAGACGGACAAAGGCATAAGAAAGTTGTACCTATTACTGAAATTACTCTGCAAGCCAGGACCATCTGCTGGAGTCATAGTCCTTGGTCCCTGAAGCAATGAGGAAATACCCAATTTTGAGTGAACTTGTCTGTGCATGCATCTTGGCATAGAGTAGAAAGGGAAACTGGTTTAGGATTGACCCAGCTTGGATAAATTGGTCTCTGGAAAAGGGGAAGGATGGAGGAAGCAGAAGCAAAGGAGTGCCTGGTTTCTCTTTGGATAGATACACTGATCCTGAGTAACTTCGTATGGATCCAGCTGCCGCCAGGCAGAGACCATGGCAGGGCTGCGTGCTGCCATGAGGTCAGGGAGCCTCTGCACCTCCTCAGACACTCATGGAAGGCTGCTCATGGAAGCATCTGATGAGATTTTTTTCCTGTTAGAAATCAATGCAGACATAGGCTTGTTCTTATCTGTATATAATCTGAAACTGCCCCAGTAAATTGTATGATCCATGTAGGGCTTGTAATGGGGGTTTCTTTGTTGATCCAGTGACCTTGCAAATAGAAAGGTGAATAATTATATGTACTCTGTCAATTACCTCACTTTGGATCAGCTGATAGTCTACATATAAATTCATAATGAATCCAGAATGAATCTTTGGCCTCTTACAGCCTGGACTTCACTAAAAAATTCTGAATTCATAGAAAAATTGAAGAGAGGATACTGCATGAGTAATATCTGCTAGAAACGGAAAGGTTTGAAGTGGTCCCAAAGTCTTGAGAGCTATCACAGTGGTCCCCAGCTCCCATGACACTTGGAGCTCAGATAATCCAGCCAGCAGAAAGCACTGGAAGAATCCTCATTACCTCTTGTGTGGCAGAAAACTCAATAGCACAGAGGTCTTGGTTTTGCCCTTCCGTTAAGAATTGGTAAAAAATACAACAATTTTTTCTAATAAACATGAAAAAAATGAAAGCTGAATGAACACAGTAAACAGGGGACTATAAAACCTTTCTAAAGGAGCCACTGGACATGGATGCTGCATTTCCCCAGCTCCTGGAGCTGGATGACTGCTCCTTGTTTAACATTTTCCCTGGAAAGTCTCATGAAGATGTTTCTCCATTTAAAATTAGATATCCTTTCACCAAATCCTTGTCTGAAGGATCAAGAAGGAAAAATATTTGGAGGGCAATAATGCAGCTAAAATATTCATACATTCCTACAGTAACAGAAAGTTCCCTAATCACAACAGCCACATGGAGCTGGATGTTGTGTCATTTAGGACTGATCGTGGGATCTGGCATTCAGAGTCTGTCACCAGTTTAGAGAAGTCTGTCTCAATCAGTGTCACTGCTGGCCACAGCAGCCTGTGTAGGTCGCTGTCAATCCAGCTGTCTTTGTTTTAAAATGCTGTTTTGTTTGGGGCTTTTTTGTTTCTGTTTTCTAGGGCAACTACCACATCAGTGTCAGGGTCTGACGCTGCCTCTTACTCAGACATGAGAGATTCACACAGGCTGCTCATCAG
>NW_005054317.1:1731417-1748427 GCF_000277835.1 Geospiza fortis | reverse complement strand
TCCTGCAACGCTCAACAGAAAACATGTCTTTGCCAAGTTATCCCGACTGTGAGGCTGAGCAGAGCAGCTGATGGCATATAAAAACCTCACTCATCCTGTATTCTCACCTTGCAAGCAGTAAAGTTTGCCTGTTAATTCACAAAGTTTCAGCTGGTTTTGCTCTTTATTGCACTGTGCTGTGGTGACAATGCTTCTGGAGGGAGGTGGGAAGGTGGGGAGTGCCACCATCTAAAGCAGACCTTTAGGAAGGGCTGGGCCTCCTGCTAAAGCTCCATTGCACATCTGTTGTTTGTGTCCCCTGCCTTTGCAGTGATGCACTGTGTCCCTGAATAGTGGCTGTAGCTTGGTCATCTGCTGAATGAGAGTTATCTCCAGAGCAAGGGGAGAGCAGGTTATTAGTGAAGCTACACTGGTGATTTCACATTGGAATCACTGCACAGAGCTGTGGATAAGTACTACAGCACAACAGGGTGTAGCTGGCAACTTAAATTTGATGTTGTGTGTATTTTTCTTCCCCAACCTGGCACCTTTCCCTCCAATTTAGTTGCAGAGCAGTTCATGTGAGGTTGTCTTTGGCTGAGTGTTGAGCCTGGGGTGCAGAGAATTGCAGGCACTTTCATGCTTATATTTCCTCTGTTGAGTTTGGTCGTGCTGTGATAGCATTTGGTGGAGGTGTGGGTAAGCAGCAGCCACAGGTCACAAAAAAAACCTGTATTTACTGTCAAAAGCAGAATTGGGGACACACTCTGCTTAAAAATAGGACAAAAACTTCATTGCTGTCATTTACATGAGACATGTTTCTGACCTCGAAGTCATGCCATACAGGGGAGGTGGCTCATCCCCATCTGAGTCTCATACCTCACATTGTTATTTCCACGCTGCCATTTTGGGCAGAGGAACAAGTTCAGACAAAATAAAAATTGACCTCTGGCCGTTGCTTTGACCCAGCCCAAGGCAGTGCTTTCCTGCACTCTGAAAGGCTCTCTCAGCTCTATTTCCATGCTCCTTGGTGCCTCCTGGCCCGTCAGGGATGGGAACACCAGTGCCCCAGCACTGTGAGAAAGCTGCTCTTGACCTGAACCTGACCAGAAACAGGAAGTAATAGAAATCTCACCAAAAAAAAAAAATCTTTTCTCCTGAGATCTTCAGCCAGAGGGTCAATTTCTGAACTCTCTCTTTCCCTGGTGTAACCACTGACTTTGTTTACTCCAGTGTAATGGAGCACAGCCTTAATTATGGAGGTTCCCCTACAGCTTTGCACAAGAGTTGAGCTTGAGTGTGTGTCCAAACCAAATCTACCGAGTTTTTGAGCTTCTCCCATCCGTAATTATTTGTGGGTTTTGGACATATACCAAGAAATTAGTTCACATCCATCTACAATTTTCTCTTTGTTTGATTGGCTTGAGGGCTGGAATTAAGAAAGAGAATTACCTAGAATAATGCCGTCTGTATTCCACATAAAGAGAATCCAACCAGAAGCAACAATGCAATGTTTTTTAAATTGCATGATATGATAATACATAATGACATGCTGCACAAACTGACACATGGTTTCCACGAATACCAGTGAGGTTTCTCTTCAAGGAAAAAGTAATGAAATGGAGCAGATCTCAATCCAGCCACAGCAGTACCAACCTGAGCATCCACCAGGGACATAATCAGAAATCACATACTCACTGCTGAGGAGCTATAATTAAACTAGATTTAATTTTAATGGAAATTCTTCCAGAAAAAAAAATATACCCATGTTCCCCACCCCCATCCCCTCTAATGTTGTTCCACCGTTCCAGGCTTTATGGAAATAGTTACAGGATTCATGTGTTTTGCAACCCCAAATGTTTTCAAAACAAATAGAACATCTTAAAAATGAAATTAATAAATCTTTTACATTCATGCTCAAAAGTCAGTCATGCTGAGGTTGTGTGGGTTCATCAGCATCAGATGCTTCCTGCCGGCTGGTGCCTCCACCCAACACATGTTTTAAATAATAATCAAGTTCAGCCTTTGCAATTATATTTTTGACTTAATGCTGTTGTATGGTAATGGCTCTTTTATCCTACTTTTATCTCTCAACTTTATGTCAGGCAGTACTACTCCTATCTAGGGATGTGAAAACCTGATAACTTTAAGAGGATTTATACTGACAAAATGTGCTTTATTAGTTTGGATTTGTTTTATTAGTACCCTGCAGTTTGATTAGGACTAGGAAGCAGTCAGGATATTGTTTGCCCAAGCAGAGAGAAAATAACACCAAGCAGAAAGTTAAATACATATCCCTTTATTGGGCTGGTGCTCTCACAAGCACACCAGCTCTTCCTGTGCCTCAGCCCCTCTATTTACAAAGGGCACAGGCCTCTTGGAGATGTAAAACAGAAACCCAGAGCAGATTCTGCAGTGCAAACACAAGCAGCTCAGCTAAACCCTCCACAGAGGGATCACCCAGACCACTGAGACCCTTTCTGCAGCCTGGTTGTGTCACTCCAGTGGTGCTTGAAGGAGCAGCTGTGCCCAGTGTGGGGCTGCCCCTGGGACGATGTCCCTCTGGGGCCATTTCCCCAAATTCCCTACCTCTTTCACATTTCCCTCCATGGCCACACTTGGGCACACTGTGGTCACGTCCCAGCACAGCTGCGGAAGGGAGGGCACAGGCTGTGTGATGTTTTCCCCATGCTCAGCCGCCTTCTTCCTGGGATGGGCTTGGAAACCCTTCCCGGGGGAAGGCTGGGCAAACCTACCTGGCAGCAGCACCCTGTGAAGTGTCTTTGTGTAGAAGTGATGAAGGGCTGCTCAGAAATATCTGGGTACCTTCTCCTTGGGATAAATCAGCTCAGGCTGAGGGAAGCGCTGTTGTGTGTCGCAATCAAACCAACCAGGTTGAAACCAGGCAGGGTCTCATGGCACGGCAGCCCTGGGATGGTCCCTCTACCCTGGGGGCTCTGGGATGCCCATCAGAGAGGGTGCTTTGGTGGGGAGAGGGGGTCAGGCATGTTCCTGACAACTCTGACAGTGAGGCTGGCATCTGTAAGACTAAGAAATGTGGCTGAATATATTCCTACATGTGATAGGTGCATGGAAAACCCATTTTTTAATTTTTTGGCAGAAAGGAATTGGAATGCAACTGGGCAAGCTACAGACCCATGCTCGCCCTGCCAACTTTTGTAATAATAGGAAGCTAGTTACAGTAAACAGTGGTAAATAACACACTCATGAAATCCAGCAGGGAATAAATGATTTGTTCTTATATAGGAAAACAAAAAAGGAGACAGCGCTTTATTTTTTAATACTGTTGTACTCCACCCACACTGTCTCCAGTATATCCCATAACAGTGTTGGCTTTTGAGAAAAATGCATATAATGACTGGACTCAGCCTTCTTGCACAGAAGCATGACTAGATAATAAAACAAAGATGCTGGCTTACCAAAAAATTCACATTCAACTCTTTGTGACACATTCATTCACCACTCACTTTCTCCATTTTTACACGTAGAAGGAGTTTGGTGACTGGATTTTTTCCTGATTTGTGAGAATGAAACCAGAATGAGCACAATGCTATTTCTATCTGTGCCCAATATATATAGTACATTACTTACAAAATATTTATCTGTGTTTCTTCCCACCCACTACCTTGTTATATTCATCACTGGGAGGATGAACTCATCACATGGGAGGAGAGGTAGAAGACAGAGCAGATATATGAAGATTGGAAAGGATGTTTATCTGAGGGAGATTTGTTGTAAGTTATGAAACAGACTTTTAAAAAAACCCTACTTTCCAATATTTTTCTGGAAGTAAACAAGTTTAGTTATGCTAATAGATTATTCCAGTGCCTATAAAGGGTCTGTTGCCTTTTCTAGTATGAGCTATTTTTAAACTTAGAAAGATTTTAGGCTCACTTACTCAAGTGTAAGCCTGTGACTCTTTCTCATATCCCCCATGGACAGGGAGAATAATTTATTCCCTGCCCCTCAGAAACAGCATTTCACATATTTGATGTCTCCTGTTTCTCGCTGACCAGTCCCAGCTCTCTCCTGCCCCCCATCTCCCAGCCCTATTTCTGGTCTCTACTGGATTGTTTCCAATCAGCCCTCACTCATTTGGGCACCATGCTGAAGACAGGGTGATGATGCTGAAGCCAAGCTTTCCCCTGAGCATGACTGCTCCTTTTCCAAGGCAGGGTGAATTCTAACACAGCTGCCTCATGACCCCTCCCCATAAATCAGAAGAAATCAGAGTAAGCAGAATCTGGGCACCATGAATACACAGTCCTGCTCTAGGCAGGGCCAGTGGCCAGATGCCTGGTGGGACCATATCTGGGGACATGGTGGTGGTTGGAATTCAGCAGGTCAGCCTTTTCTTGAGGCTGGACTTTTGTCTGAGCACTAAAATGGCAGTCTTGAAACAACTCAAAGCTGCATTGCAACTGCATTGCAACTTCTACTGCATTGCACGTAGAAGAAGCCTCTTCTGCTTCTCCTTCTAATTTAGCCTTGCTGTTACAGCCAGGGTCTGATCTGAAAACATGTCCTTCCTGTGAGGTTCAGACCACAAAACTGACTGCTTGCCACATTCCCCTGTTGTTTTTTTCCTTGGGTCTCTGTATGAATCTAGTTTATCACATCCAGCCCTGTGTTAAATATGCTCAGTGTTTGAGCAATCTATGAAATCACAAGCTTCCCATGGAGAGTTTTGCTTCGCTTCATCTGGAGCCCAACAACTCCTACAAGTGTACACAGCATGGTCCCCAAAAGGTCCTTCCTTGTCACCTCTGGAAAATTTTGCTACTTCTTGAGCTCTTTCACACAGAAACGTGTGGTGTCCATGGGGAGGGCAGGTCACGCCGCTGACCCCCAGGCTCCCAGTGTGCTTCTGTAGGTCAGGCAGTGGAAATACTGCTGGAAATAGAGCTTTCCTGGGCTCTTCCCAAAAAACAGGGGAGAAGCCTAGGAGATGGGGAGATGACACTGCTGTGGGGAGTGGGGGCACTGCCCTTGCTGCTGCAGACAATGCAGTCACTTACTGGAAAAGAGGGCGAAATGTTTGCCTGGAGTTAAGGGAAAAACTCTGGGTCTGGGTTTTCATCCAGGTCATGTAGATAGTGGATCAAAAAGAGCAGTCAGGACAGTCTGTGCCTCATCATCCACTTGGAGCAGGAGCAGAGAAAGGGAGATGAGGGTGGCTGAGCACTGCCAGAAAGGTCCATGTGTCCCATCTTAGCTGTCCACGAGTTCTATCCCATCACAGCAGTGTTTCCCAGCACTCTGATGTGCTCTGGGTGTATTCCCTTTCCTCAGCTCCCATCAGGACCATTCACTGACCCCACAGGTAACTGATCTCCCATTGTATGAGGCACAGGAGACAGAATAATAAATAAATAAATAATGAATAATTCAGAAATAATCTTTTCTCACATAAAAATCCATGTTCCTGGGGAAAAGTACACAAAGTTAAGGCCAGGAATAATCTGTTCAATTCCAGCAAAAGCTCCAATTCCCCTCTTCTTTTGTGTAAGTCACAGACTCCCTTTTCTCCTCCCATAACAATCTCATGCATAATAAAAACAGGGCTTCCTCTGAAAATCTTTTGTTTTCCAAAAATATGAAGAGTTCCAGGGAGAGTCTCCAAGATCAATTTGCTATCTGATTCCAAACAGAGCTGAACAAAATCTCTGGTTTTCTCCACTGCCAAATATTTGTGGTGACATGCAGGATCTGCCCCTAATGTCAGCAGGAATATCAACAAAACATTTCCAGCATGTTTTCACAAATTTGCCATCAGTTCCCAGGCCATTTGGTGAAACTCTACAGACGTCATGGGTTGACTTTGTTAAAACCATCCATGCAGTTTTAAGGAAAATAGCATCTGATGACTTCCCACCACCTTTCTTGTCTTTTTACAGACTCTTAAAATACTATGTGATTCCTTCAAAATGTTCAAATAATCACTCCTGCTTTGATTATAAACAAAGAAGACTTTAATTTGTCTCTTCAGCCAAATTCAGAAAAATCAGATCCCACTGCTCAGTTGGAGAGGGAAAGACAAACAAATGTAATGAAGCCAGGCAGCTGAAAAAAAAAAAAAGCAGCACTGATTAATGGAGAAAAACAACTCACATTGTATTTTTTTTTTCCAACCTCACTCATCCTTCTCCCAACAGCCTAAACACAAGGCAAAAGTGAAAGTGCAACTACTGGTTTCCTGTGCTCCTTCCCTGCCTGGGCACCTGCCTGGGGTGGTGGAGCCATGCTTGGACCCTCTCCCCTGGGATGTGGGTGCCCCTCCAGCCCGGGTGGTGCCACTGTCTCCAATCCATGTGCTTTCCAAGGCAACAGCAGCTGCTGCTGCTGCATTTCAGGTGATGCTCAGAGCAGCTGATGCCCCTCGCCCGCTCCTGCTTCTGGGAAAATGCACTCTGCACGTCCTTCCTAAATACAGAGTGGTAGGAGGTGAGATTGATGGGAATTAATCAGCTGCTCCCAGTCTTAGGAGAGACTGAGCAGGGACACCAGCGCTTCCTCCCCAGCCCTCTGTCTGCTCCCAGTCTGTGTGTCTTGCCCATGATGTTCTCAGCAGCATCCCCAAAGGTGCTCTCTGGAAATCATGGAATCCTAGAATGGTTTAGGTTGGAAAGGACCTGAAAGATCATTTTATTCCAACCCTGCCATAGGTAGGGATGCCGCTCTAGATCAGATTTTTCAGTACCCCATCCAACCTGGCCCTGGACACCTCCAGGGATGAGGCAACTACTGCTTCTCTGGGGAACAGAAAAGATGTCATGGTTTCAGGAATGTTTTCAAGGAGGGATTTTACCATTTCAAGGTCTCTTTCTAAGGTCAGAGTCTCCCCTCATTTGTAACTAATTTTTAGTGGTTTTGCTGTCCAGTCTCTTACAGACTTGAGCCTAAGAGACTTCAGCTTAAGAGACAGCACATGGTAAGAAGTTTACAGATACCCTAATGATTTCAAATATCACTTACATCACTCTAGAAGACACCAGGTCCATAAGAGATAATGTAAACTTCTTCCTTGCTGCAGTTTCTCTTGAGCTACAGCTAAATGCTGCAGACACATTACTGTGACTTGAATGCATATAATAGGTATTTGTGCATGCAAATGGCCGGTTATATGTGAGCAAGTAATTACCTGATTTGCATGCCCAGACATGGTAATTCAAATGTAAATTAGCTGCGCAGTTGCAGATATATTTTGCATGTATAGTTGCCTATTTATAAAAATATGTATATTTTTGTCTAGCCAAAAGGGCCTTTTACCCCTGCTCCAAATGAGACATAAGTGGGCACATTAAGTGGCACATGCTCACATCTGCCCAGGGGTGAATGTCATCGGTCTGAATATATTTGTGAGAGCTGCTCTGCCCAAACTGGAGCCCAACTTTATTTATAGAAAACAGCAACAAAGGGTTTCTGTCTGACGCCCACCAAAATCAATGCAAGTCTTTCTGATGACTTCAATGGGCTTTGAATCAGGCCCAGATGGAGCAAAGATATTTCTTAAATTATTTTTAATGGAGGAAGTGTCGTGCACAAATATATGAATAGATTAGCAGGGAGATCTGCAGGTCTCTGTAAAGAGGGGCTGATTATACAGCTTCATGTTCGTGGCTTTAAAGTTCCCTTATCAAAACCTGTGAACTGATTTTGAGGATACAGAAATCAATAAAATATTTACTTAGAGGAACATTTTGCACCTGCATTTGCAAACTTCAAAACCAAAGTAGCACATGAACCACGATTATATTTTCTGAAGTTAGTAATGATGTGTTTTTCTCCACGACACTATTGGTATATGCAAATAAGTACTTTTTTTTTTCTTTTTGATACAATTTCATTATTTGCATTGCTACTAGTGGTTCACCAATAAAGGCGAACATCACATTAGGATTCATGACAGTTTTCACATTGTATTATCAATATGTGGAAATAATTGTCTGCTCCGGGATTAAATTACATTATTGTGTATCTTTTTCATGCCTAATAAATAATGATGGATGGCTTTTATTTTCATCACCACCTGCAACCATTTAGTCACCCCTTGATTGTTGAAGATAAAATAATAAAAAGCAAGTGTTATGTTGCAAGCAAAAGAATGCAGTCAAAACAGTTGCATGCCTCGTGTCTCTGTCTACCTTTTTCCAGTCCCTAAAGAGTAATAGTTGGTGTTCTGGGAAGGCTGGCAACCTGCAAACTGGCAAACAGTTCTCATAAATTGGGCAAGGGGGAAAAATGTCGAAAACCTTTTTTTTTCTTGTAAAACAATAATTATTTCTTAGCGCATGATTCTTAATCTGAAAATTAGGTTTTTGTTCTGCTGTGCAAATCAGTTACATGCAATTAGAATGCAAAGCATAGACACATTCTTGGTGTTTAGCCCTTTTAAATAGAAATGAAAACAGCCTGCAAATTGTTCTAAAGTTGAAAATGCATTCTAGGTAATTTAGAAATTCAAAGAAATAAAGCCATGCGTAATAAAAAGCCCACTCCAGCTCATTGCATTTTTTTTAAATTGCCAATTGTGAAGCTTTATAATAAAAATAGATGTTGCATATTTTGAAAAACTGTGAGGCTCTTTGCCAGTGTTGACATATTTATACACAGGCACACAGATCCACATGTGCACACACAGAGTCCCAGTTCATGTCACTTTTTACACGATCATCTTTTCTACTAGGTCAAGTGTAATCTTGAAATTGTTCAAACTCCTACCTGCACATTGTGATCCAGAAACTCTTTAAAGCTGAAAACAAATGGAGTTGACATTTTTAGTTAAAGCTTACATTAGCTATTGTCACAAGTCTTTAATCACACTCACCCTCTTCAGATATCTGGTATTGTTAGCTCGGGCTGCCCTGCGTGGAGTGCCATAGGAGCCTTTTAAAAATAGCACAGCAATATTTAGAATGGAAAGTTATTGCTGGATAATTTCATTAACTGCCAGTGTATCAAACTGAGCTCAAGACAAAGTTGTCTTCTTTTTTTTTTTTTAACAAAATATTCAGTTCTGAGTCAAAGGTTTATTCTCTGTGTGCAGTTTCACATGCTTGGCTCTATTATCTTTAAATCACAAGACGACAATCTTCTCAGGCATACCAGAGAGTCAACCAAAATCCAACAGTAATAGATAATCCTATCAAATGTCAAGACACTGAGGAGAAGCGGTTTGAAAAATAGGCCAACAGTCCATTACTTGATTTACCTTGAGAGGATGTTAACATTTCTGTAGCCTGCCTTCAACAGGGTATACTTACTCTGCATTGTTAAATTGTTTAAAAGCATGTTTCAAGCATTTAGAACTATTTCTGTTGTGTGTATTTAAATATATACTTTGAATTTTCCATCATTTACCAGCAGTGCTGCCTAAGTGGGGAGGTCCCAGCTGGCTGGAAGTGAGCAAATGTGACACCCCTTTAAATGAAGGGTCAGAAGGAGTCAGGCCTGTTTAATATCTTTATTGATGATGTGGATGAGGGGATTGAGGGCGCCCTCAGTCAGTTTGCAGATGACACCATGTTGGGTGGGGAGTATTGATCTGCTGGGGGGCAGGAAGGGTCTGCAGAGGGACCTGGACAGGCTGAATCAATTGGCCAAGGCTAATTGTAGGAGGTTTAACCAGGCTTGGCAGTGCTGGGTAAATGGCCGGACTTGATGATCTAAAAGGTCTTTTCCAACCTAAACTATTCTGTGATTCTACATGAGTAGAAAGTGCTGTTTAAAATAAATGCTTTTCTTTCAGGGACAAAAAACAACTGCTGGTTGATGTAGCTCTCCTCCTCAAACACAAAATACCAACAAAATAATCCATTTACTAGCCCAAATTTATGAATGAGATTATAAATTCATTTTACTAATGGGTAAAGAGTGGAATTTCTTGGGGTGTCCCCTCTCTTGACCTATGGAAATGCCTCAACCACAGAAAACTATCCTCAGAAATCATAAGCAGGGACTCAAAGGGCAGTTCTGAGCGCTGATGTGCTTGAACTGCTCATGTGGCACCATTCCACACACCTTGAACACATCAGCCCTTGCTCACAGCACAATTCACCATATTAAAGCTCCTCTGTAGAGAGATGCTGTGCAAAAAGTCCCTCAAAACCAATGGCTGTGTCAAACAGAAGAAATTGGGGAAATTCCCCAAAATTTGAATTGGCAAAAAATTGGGTTATCCTGGAGAAACTTCCCATCTGGATTGCTGGTGCACTGGAAGTTAAACAGAGGATCCTCTGCTGACACCCTTCCTTGCCCATTTTGCTCAGCTGTAGCACTACCAACACTGCCTACAGAAAGCAAAGGAAAGGGAGAAATTGGGGTCAAAAATAACACCTTCCATGATAACATTCCCATTAGCTACAGCAGTTGAAATGCAGGAGACATTATTCTTTTGACGTATTTGCAGTCCTTTTACAGTCAGTCAGTATAAAGCAGCCACATTTTTCCTGCCTGGCACTTTTGGTTAAAAACCATGCCTTGCACACACATACACGCAGAGCAAAGGGCTCACTACAGCTGAGGCTTTTCCTTCTCATGCCCAGACAGATGCTCCCTGGGACAGGATAAAATCCTGCACCCCCAGAGCTGGAGCTGCAGGGCTGACACCAGTGCCAGGCTGCAGGCAGCTGCATGACTGCGCTTCTCAGAATTTCACTGCCCTCTCCAAAAAAATCGTTCAATTCCAAGTGATAAATAAACACTCTCTAAGTTCTGCCTGCAGCTGGAGGCAATCACTATCTTTCTCATCTCTGTGCTCCATCCATGCCTCCATCAATAGAGAGGTAATTTTCAGACTCAGTTCATTAACACCGAGCTGTTGATGGAGCTGTAAACACTCCACCCCGCTGTTGTTTCAAGCCTGTTACCAACTATTCTTTTTTGTTTAGCTGACCTGCCGTGGCATTTAAGATGAAAAATATTTGGTTTAAATTCACAGCAGTTGCTCTGGTCTCTGAAGAGGGCTGACGCTGGTTCTGACATCCAAAAGCACCGCGGAGCCAAAAGGGAAGCAAATTTTTTGGCCAGAGTTCTGCAGAGAGGGTGAGATATGTGGCAACCATGAGACAAAGGCAATGCCATGTTTGGCTTCAAATGAGGGTTCCTACTTGTAAAACATAAACACATATCATGTAAATAGGCATCAAGATAAGGAAATTACAAGGCAGAAGGAAAAAGGGTTTAGCCAGCAGATGTCCCAGTGAGGAGAGGGGACAGTGTCCCATCTGCACACAGTGGATACATAATCCTACCACACAGGCAGGCTTGGGAGTGCTTCATACCTTGATGGATGGTTTGGACCATGGTGTGACTGGTGCAAGAAGGAAGAAATGAGCTTACAGCATGGCCCAGCCTGATTTTTGCACTGCTGAAGAAGGATGTTGTTGATGGGCAAAGACACCCTGGGGCATTTCCTTCTGTCCCACAGTTCATCAGGGCATTTTGACCCTGGTGCCAGCATGTGTCAGGCCATGATTTGCAGACTGGCAGTTCAAAAGCTCAGCAAGAGCAAAGCGGGGAGACAGACAGCACCCACCCACAACAAACCAAATTAGTCCCTAGGGATAGATTATTTCAGCAAATAGAATGACCAGGCTGCACATGAAATTATGTCTCTGCTCTCAGCAGTGCTGTCAGTTCCTTCACCCCAAGGTTGGCAGAGTCACCCATGCTGGAAGCAGGGGAATGATTACAGAGAGCAATGGTTCCAGAACTGCAGTCCCCATGTTTTTGAAGGCTCTGTTGTGGTCATGGTATATATAACTCAGTATGGAATTCTCATACTTTACAGCCATAAATGTATGCTGCTGAGATGCAGCGAGTGGCAGAAACATCCCCAGAACACCATGAAAAATCTGTGCATCTGAGAGAGGATGTGCTGCCTGGCCCAAAGGAAGCTCTCTGCACTCAAGGAACCAGCCACCAAGATTTTTTGACAATTTTACATGGTACACAAGAGGGAACTCTGCCTTGGGCAGGTAAGGCTTGAAGTTTTAATTCTGTTTTTCCTCCTCTTGGGTTTGACTTGATTAAAATCAACCCGAGGTGGAAGGGCCAAGGGATATTCACCTTCACCCTGCAGATATGGAACACATACCTGGCCCTGGCAATGTCTTCCCCTTCAGTTGTATGCACCAGGCTGATCAAACAAGAAACAGCAGCAAGAGCCACACAAACTCAGTGGTGTTGGGAAGTAGGTGTCTCCAAAAGGGAAAGAATATGGCTCAGGGATCTTGTAATTCGGGGTGAACTGAATCCGCACAGTTTAATGAAAATGGCTATTATCCACATTTTGTTTTCTTTATAAACATTTGCAGAGTGTCAGTAGCCAATCTAAATGTCTCAGCAGACAAGTACATACTGTACTTTGTCTCTTTTTTACTAGAGTGCTGGAGAAAACATGTGAGCTGGAGCCAGCTGATGTGCTCTCCATGGGTCTCAAGGGCAAACTCATTCAAACTGAGAATGATCTTCATGTCCCTTCCAAACTCGCTTTGTGCTCTTTTTATTACATCTTCAGAGGTTCATCAAACCATTCCCTCTCCCCATCATGCTCAGGGACATTTTCTTTGCCAGCCAGCTCAGGAGGGTTCCTGACCACGAGGCACAGCCTGGCTCCTGAGGTGTCTAACAACATCTTGGAGTGAATCGTGCCTGGGTCCAGGAAGCATTTAGGAACAAGCTCTTCTATGCAGGGCTATTGCCCATTTTGCTTTTCATTGATATTTTCCTCTTTTAGACGAGGATCATCTTGTCTAGAGAGCGTAGTGCGTGTGTGGAGGTAGTGGGAGCTCTGGCTGCAGGGCTGCGCAGGCTCAGCTGTGAGAGTGCAGGCAGCTCCTACAACAGCCTCGTTATTGGAAGGTGAGCCTAACAAACCTGCTGTCAGACGATCTCTTGTCTCTTTAAAGCAAAGGTAAAGGATCTAAGAAAGCTCTTTCTTGCTCATTCTTTGGACAGAGACATTTAGATTGAGCGCCGCGGCTCTCCCTCACTACAAAGACTACAAAGGTATTTTTATCTTAATTATAAAGTTTTGCTGCCCTACTTTCTGGCGAGCCCTTGTCCAGCCAGCCTGTCATCTCAGCCATCACTCAGGCCCCTCAGAACCAGACCAGCTGGTTTCAAAGCAGCCTTGGCACTGTGCTACCCAAGGGCTCCCACGCTCCGGACTGAGTGGGAGCATCAGCCTTCAGAGGCCGCTTTGAGAAGGTCCTCGGCTGACACGAAGAGACCAGAGCACAGCCCTGTGCCTGCCCTGGAGGCTGTGTCACCCTGCCACACGGAGGGACAGGCTCGCTCCCCACCCTGTCAGCATATGCCAGCCAAGGCCTTGCCACTTGTTTCTCCAGGCTAGCGCAGGCAGAGCGCCCAATTCATTGTGACAGAGCAGTTAAGTAAGTGGCACAGATTTCACATGTCAGCCCTTGCCTGCCTAATCCCAGAGCTATCCCACAGCAAGTGACTGGTGAGGAGCTTCAGCAGCGTGCACAGGCAGCACTTAGTACACTTCAGAGCATGTGCTGCTAAACTAAGTGTTGTGCTGCTCTGTTTTCCACTGCCTGCATCCAAACTCAAAGGACTTCACGTGCATGCAAACCTGGAGACAGGCTAGAACAAGCTTCCCAAAGTGTGGTCTTCTGCAAAAGCTTAAATATTTTTGTGTACACTGATCTTCATATCTGTCAGGGGTAATTACATTCCAATTTTCCACAGTAATGTAGTTGGATTTTTTTTAATAAAAGGAAAAAACCTATCTTCCTCATTGTCATGCCTTAGCCTTGCTTTCTAGAGTAGTTATGAAAAGAAAATTGTCAGCAGAGTTTCCTTAACATTTCAGCCAGGGAAAATGTAAAGGCTTTAGTAGTTTGGTAAATATCTTTATTTAGCTGACTCTTGCTGTTGTGATATTTTTTGGGGCCTTGAAGGCACTGGTAAGTCTTAACAACCTTAACCAGCCTCACATGGTGCCACCCCCCACTCCAGCAGGCCTGGGAGCCCTTTTAAGCTCACCCAGGGAAATTTGCTCCTTTTTGCAAGCTGAGCTGGAGGCTGCTGGTCTTCAACTGGGTGATGGACCCACTCATGCTGACCACACACTGACTTCCAGCCTGACCTCCCTGTGATGCTGCCTTCTGACCTGGCCCCCATCTGCAGCTCTGCCTGCTCCTCTCACTCAGGTACTGGAGAAAGGGGCTGTGACTCTTGGGGGGCCCCACCCCACCATGGCAGTGGGGCATGATGTTCCTGTTGGAGCTTCTCTCCTAGGGAAAGTGCAGGCCTCACTGACAATATCCAGGGGCGTAATAATAACCCCTGTAGTCCCACTCTGCTCCTGGGAAGGATGAGGTGCTGTTGCCCTCACTTGGCACACAGGGGGAGGGAAGCAGATCCCTCTCAGATCTCATGGGTGTGCCACTGGAGCTGGAGACATGAGAGGGAGAGAATTAGAAGAAATGACTCATGGTAACTCCCTTGCACCAGCGGTAGTGGTGCAACTGGTTCTGGCTTCTGGATACAGTTAAACCAAACATCTCATGAGTGCCAATTGCTATGTTGTTTATGGTAAATGGGATTGGGTAAACAAAGCAACTGCAAAGACTTCTTCCAGTAAAAATGAAAGGTCAGGCTGTATGACAGAGTAGTAAAAGGATGTTTGTGTTGCCAGTGTCTCAAATCTTCTGTAATGGGCATTCAGCTACCAGAACAATAGTTCTCATGGCATTACCTTTGGTGAAAGAACAGATATGAAGGCAGGATGCTTCACACATACACAGCTGATGTGAAAGTAAGCTTTGCTGTTGGTGATACTACAATACCCATGCTATAGGAATGGATGCTGAGCTGTGTTAGGCAAAGCTAAGTAACTGCTAGATCATATTATTATCAATGCATAAGTCAAAAGAAAGAAGCGGAGAGTAACTTTTCCCTCAGAACTCACTCCCTCCACAAAAGGTGTGACATGCACAGTGGGGTACCAGCATGATCACACCCATGTGAGGCCATGGTTTTCTACCTCTACACTGTTCTTAAAATCAGTCAATCAGTCCAAAATCTTCTGCTGAAGTCCCTGAGTATTTCTTTATTCCCTGGTGTAGTGTGTTGAAAACTTGTTTGGAGGAATGCATTTTTATGTGATGGTATGACATGAAATCCCTGTTTCATGGAGTCCCCGTGTCCACCTTGGGAACAGATACTTTCAAATTTACTTATAGGCTCTTACATCCTCTTTTATCCAAGTTTTTTCCCTCCTTTATGAGAGTAAAATGCTGCTCTTATAAAGTTACAGAGAAACCTGACTGCTTCTAGTGCTTCTAACATCTCAGCATAGGATATCATAGAATTGAGGCAAAACATGGCCCAAAGGATGCTCATTTGTGCCTGATGCTATGGATAGAAAGCCTAGGGGAATCTTTGCATCCTGTGTACCAGGATTATTTGTTTTGCTTCAATAGATTTGGGATTTTTGTGGACATAAACATTATTCTTTTGTGTAAAGTTGTACTTCCACCAGCATTTCCTATCTGATTTACCAGTAAGTACCAACAAATATCCTGATTTCAGTAAAAAGTGACAAAAAACTGCATCCAGGATTTCCTCTCAGATTTTCCTGTGCACATTTCTGATTTTTTTTCTTGTTAATGGATTTAAGCAGGAGTGTCAAGAAAGATCTTGCTGATATCATGTGGTTCCAGCTCAAAAGGTTCAGAGACATCTTAAAAGTTTGTTGTTTTTTAGATTAGGGCTTCCATTTGTTGGACTCCACTCAAGTCAGTAAGAGTTTTTCCTTAGCAAGAGAACATAAACTCTTATTTTGACAGATGCAAAAGCTTTGTCAGCCTTCAGGCTTTCCTATTGTAAAGCCCAATTGCATTAGGTAAATTAGGAGAGTTAAAAGAAAATAAGTATTACATTTTAAAGTACAAAGCAGAACAAAAGAATAAATTGTTACTTTGCATAAGTTAATATTTAAGGAGCACATCTCAGGCAAGGTAAAGCCATAATCAACACCAAAGCAGGATCTCCCTTAAACTTTTTAGTGAAGAAATTAATAGAAGCTTTGTGCTTTTCTGAAATGTTTGTGTTTGGTTGTGTTAATATTCTTTCCATGATGGTGTCTACGTGAGAATTGGAGATAAAATAAGACAGATGTACTGACCATGGTTACCAAGGGAGCAGTTTCCTTAGCAATGGCAAAGCAGTTGTCAAAGCAGTCAATGTTCCCTCTCTCTCTCACATGACTTGTTTTTACTAGTTTGCATAGCTTGGTTACACAAACAGCTCATCATAAACCTCTCCCAAATTTCCAGGCCCAGGCAAACAAGGCCTAGGTGGGTCATTCATCAGAGGATCCCAACCTGGTTTCAGTTCAGTTCCTACCTGAACCTATTCTTATTCTTTATCATTTTTCATAAAACATTTGCCATCTAAAGAACATGAAAGTCATCCAAATGGAAACATAACCACACAGTGCACATTCAGATAAAAAGATATGGAGGTGGGTGAGTAGCATAAAATTGCCACCTGTCCAAAGCACCAGTCCCTTCCTGTTAAGGATAAAGATGGCAGCTAAAATCATCCCTATAAATAGGTCTTGTAACTGCCTCCATGAAATGGTTATTATCTGAGAATGGAAGGCAGTATGATCCCATCTTCCTCATTGAGGCTGAAGAGTGGATTATGCTGCACTTATCACTCTCTGTGGGTGTTTCTGGTGGTGGCCATAAGAGTGTGAGGTCCCTGGGCCGCATCCAGAATGGCCCAGCTGAGGCCATTACCCAGCAGGCAGCCCCTCCACCCTCCCACACCCTCCCCAAGCACATCAGGCTCCCAGGGACAGCAAGGAGGTGAGATGGGCTTATGCTGCTGGATGGAAGGTGTCAAAGAATGGTTGATCTCACAAACTACTTGGAAAACCCTGCAATGTGTAGCTCTAGGCACAGTGACTACCAAACCCAAAGTTATTTAACCTGAGTAGAAAACAAAAACCATCAAGGCAATGATGAAACT
>NW_005054317.1:1730112-1731407 GCF_000277835.1 Geospiza fortis | reverse complement strand
TCTGTATTTAGGATATTCAGTTTGTTTTAATCAAAATGTGATTAAAAGTGGTGTGTCAGTAGCCCAGTAATGCAGGGACAGATCTGTGCTGTAGTGCTGGCTGCAAGAGGTGCAGTCTTCTGGTAACTGGTGTTAGGAAACAATTGTTTTCCTGCCTCTGTTTCCAAACAAGGGCTGAACTGTTTCATATCAAATATATCTAAATTCCTATTTGAAGACATTTCCAGGGAATTCCTAGTTGCTATCAAGGGGCACTTTTTAAAAGTCATAAATACTTCTATGAAAAGCAATATTAATATAACCCAGTACTATCGACTGGAGTGTCACATACAGAGAAAATACTGACTAGACCACTTCTGGATCAATTCTGGTTGGAAAAATCCCATCTTGATGTCCTTGCTATCATCTGCCATTTAAAAACATTTGCTATCAAATAGCACCTGAGAATTTTCTGATAATTCAGCTACTCTGTGTGTATTCTTCTCCAACCCATGACTAAAACCCATTCATACTCATTTTCTAACACATCCTTATTTACTGCCTGCAACAGGTATGGATTTTTGTTCAGGTTGACTGGAATTCAATTAGACACTGATAAAGAGAAGGGAAAGTGTGGGGTGTGTGCACACAGAGCAGCTGAGTGCTGCTCCCCCCCTGCTCACAGCTCGGTGCCCTGGGGTAGGTGACAACCACATCTGTGCTCCTCCTTGAGGCTTTCACTCCACGACTATAATGCTCATCCTGCACTGCTCCAGGCTGAGTTAGGAGTTTTCTCAGGCTTTGTTTACAAATACCTCTAGCAGGAATCTGACACCTTAGACGGGAAAGCACAGAGCAAGCTGGGAATGCAGTATCAGGTAGAAGCGTTGCTGGCCTCTCATGTGACTCCTGTGTCCTTGCTTACAGCTCCTGGGCAGGGAGAGGGTTAGGAGCACTGTGACATCTATGAATGCTGTAAGCAAAATCTGTCTCTCATCTGCTTTATTAGGAAAGCTGCATGGAAAGGGAGGAAAAAGGCTGTGGCATGTTTCTCAGTTATTTCCTTTATTCCACATCAAGGCAGTTTCAGATTCAGAGAATCTCACAGTCCTTGAACTCAATAAATGTACACAATCCTTGTGAAAACCTGTATTTTTGTGTCAAGAAACATAGGGACAAAAAAGGAAGGAAAGGTAAAAGCTACACAAAATTAAATCATGTTCAAAAATGAGACACTTCCTTTAGAGGAAATAGCGGAAGCTGTTTTTTCTGCTGTGCACAAAACATAAATGTGCAGCTTGTTTTTGAAAGTTTTT
>NW_005054317.1:1726795-1730070 GCF_000277835.1 Geospiza fortis | reverse complement strand
GGAGGGACTCAGATTGCTACTGCAAAGAGGAAGTTTGCAGTTTTACTCGTAGGAGGAGCACACCCTGAGGCCAACCACAGCCCTGAGTCACGTCAAAATCCCATAGCATGTATGGCCACACTTCCATCCCCTCCACAGCCCTGTTACCTCAAAGACAAGCTGATGAAAAGGTAGAGGTGTGAGTCACTCGGGTGTGCAGTTCTGCCAGGACAGTGCTTGGTCCCCATGTCCCAGCCCCAACCCTGCCAGTCCCTAATTCAGCAACCCCCAATTACCAAAGTGGCAGCTGTGCCCTTTACTTGCCTCTGGTTGAGCTGATTTTTTACCATTACTGTCCCCACCGCCTGCTGTGCATTTGATGTAACTTTTCAATTAACATTCCCTGAGGATTTGTAGCCTTCCCTGTGAGCTGCAGCCCCAGCCATTCCCGCACCCAGCACCCCTGGGCCGTGTAAACCTCCTGCACAAACACATCGGGCTCAGATGTAATGGCACCCACCTAAATCCCTCTGGTTAGAGGCGTGTAAACATGCCTGCAAAGGCTGTGCAGAAGAGAGGCCTAAATGCAAGAGCAAAGTGTTATTGAATGTGACTAGTGCCACTCACACAGACAGGCACAGGATTCCAGCCCGGCAAATGAAGGTGGATACGATAACTGCACCAGGCAGGAGCAGAAGCCGAGCTGTCCTTCTCGATATCAGGGGACCACAAACAGTCCAGGAGCAGAGTAAGTTTTGCTGACAGGTTACATAAGAATAAACAAAACTAAAGCAGTAAGAGTCACATAGAAAAACCAGGCCATTTGCACCACACTGAGATGGTTTTCAGATCTGACATCTCAGCTGAATACAACTCGTGTTCAATTGCCTGAAGTCTTGCTGGAAATCTTTGCGTGGCTCAGTTTTGTGGTGTTTGCTCTTCTACTTGCATCTTTATTTGAAGCTCACAAAAGAAAACTATTTGTTGTTGTTTGTGGGTCCAAGTGCATGTAATATTTGGTAATTATCTTCAGTAGGGTTTAAGACTTTGGGCACATACCAAAAGGGGTAAAGACCTGTTTCAGACGGAGTTTCATTTGTGTGCTCGTTCCAGAGCTGAGTCATCATCAAAAGGGTTTGAAAGTGTTTGGGTTTAGTGTTTTGGTTTCTCTGCTGATGTGTCATTGGGTGTAAAAGCAGAGAATGCCAGCACGTTGCAAGAACAGAATTCAGCAGAAGGAACTGGAATGAGGAGGTGCTCTTGGGTATATTATTGTCAGAAATGGGAGATAAACTGAAATGTGAGAACTAAATCACTTAAAAGCAGAAAGGATGATTGAGCTGCAGGGAGGAAATAACTGAGAAGAGGGAAATCTTTAACTGAGACATTGCATCCACGTCTTGAGAGCGTAAGGGTGCAGCAACAGAGCAGGGGAAAGGAGATGGAACTGACTTCTGCCACTTCTGACTTGAGTTCTGCCGCTTTTGTCTTCAGATGGAAACTGAGGACAAAAGTGGCAGAAGTCAAAGATGATATGGAAAGAATAAAATCCATGAAAGCAAATGCTCATTTTAGGGCGTTGTATTAATGTGTGGAGGAGAGGGAGAATTGCAGAGAGCTGGCTGTGAAATAGCAATACACCCCGGCAGTTCTGGGAAGGTGGGTCCTGGCACAGTTTGGGGATAGATTCTTCAGTTTAGAATAAAAATTAAATCAGTGTCATTACTAATGCTAATACAATTCCACAAATTTATCTCAGGGCAATATATTTTGTAGATTTCTGAAATAAGTAATGAAGCCCAATAAGTAGAAAAGCTGTGTCCTCACTATTGCTTGTGGTAAAGGAACCAGCATTCATTTCCAAACCCATGAAGCCAGCCTAGGACAAAGCTGTATTACCATCAGCCTACAGTGAGTAATCTTAGAGATAGCAGGAACTCAGTAAAGGCTTTTATTGCCATGGTTAAAAGTACTTGCATGTGATGTAGAGCATTTTTTGACATGATAGATATTTGTTTATGCTTCTATTTGGCAGAATGGGTTTTTAAGTTAGCTCATAAATAGCACTTTGCTAAGGACATACCTTAGGAAAATACCATCTAATTAACTGTGTTAGCTCAAAAATAAAAATTAAAGTCAACTGAAATATTAAGGAGTTCACATTTTCAACGCTTCATCATTTAGCTGTACAGCTCCCATTAACAACAATGGGAGTCACGCAGCTAAATCACCTCCCATTGCTTATAAAATGTACCCCTAAGGTATGCAAATCAGCTGCTGTGCCCTTGCTGTAAAGGGAGTTGGCTTGGTGGTGGGTTGGGTTGTTGTGTTTTTTTTTTTCAATTAAAATTCTGTGAGGATTTGTAGCTCTCGTGGCACACGTTCAAGTGCCTGATGTTCCCACGTCTGTCACCTCTAGGGCGCACTGCTGCAGCTCTCCTGCTCCGTCCCAAAATCCTGGGTGCTGCAGGACCTGCTCCTACCCCATCCCAAAATCCAAAATCCTGGGTGCTGCAGGATGGTGCAGCTCTGGTGGAGGCAGGCCTGGAAAATGCCCAAAGGAGCCAGGAGTTTGGGCTCAGTGCTGAGCTAAGGATTTAAGAAGGATATCCCTGTTCTCTTAAGGGCCCTAGAGATTTTCCCTGGCAATTAGTCAAGGTTTACCATGGACTGGAGGCAGCTGCTCCAGAGCTCACACAGAGTCTGACTTTCAACATTGCAACTTTCACTGTTTTTCAAAGCATCCCCTCATTTACCTTTTTGGAGAAGAAATTGGGTTTTAAAAGGCAATTATTTGCTAGCCCTGACCCCTGAACATACACACATGACCCAAAATGCCCCAAAAATGAGGTTGTAGAGTCACAGAGCTTACTTTCACCTAGCATTAATCAACAGAGCACCAACCAAAGTTACTGGGATAATGATGATTTATTTCACTGTTAATAGCTTGCTAGGTAGAAAAATCTCTTGGCACAACCAGCAGCCTGCTGGGCTGCCATCTCAAAAATAATTTTGGGGGGCTGGAAGTGTGCTGAGGTGTCAGCATTTGGCACCATCAAGGCTAAAGGTCTTGGACTGAGCTGTCTGGTCCTAATTCCCAACCTTAGGAAATCATTGACATGGGGACTTTGCAGAGAGCCATTATTTAACATACAGAATTGTTTAATATTAGGCTGCAAGGGTTTCCCATGTCATGACTGTAATAGAATCTGTTTCATTATCAAGTGTAGTGTATTAATTTATTTGCTGCTATTAATATGCTGCTTTCACATCAACAAGAAAAACACAAGTTACCT
>NW_005054317.1:1701795-1724295 GCF_000277835.1 Geospiza fortis | reverse complement strand
AGATCTTGGAAAAGTGCATGTGAACACAGGGTTTTGTAGAACCATGTCATTCCTCAGTGCAAATTCTGCTTACATAGGTGAATATTTTTGTATCTGTTTTCTTATAAAATATTTGATGTTAAAGATGGTTATTTATGTGAT
Organism: Geospiza fortis; assembly: GCF_000277835.1. Lineage (NCBI taxonomy): Eukaryota > Metazoa > Chordata > Aves > Passeriformes > Thraupidae > Geospiza > Geospiza fortis. The sequence continues at coordinate 1,724,154 of NW_005054317.1, read as the reverse complement.
GGTTATTTATGTCGGTGGTCAAACCTAAGTCTGTGTCACCTGTGTTTGGCTGTAATATTCAGAAATTCATGGGCACAATCAAATAGGAATACCAGGAAGACTAAGAATCATATAGCTTTATAGAAAATCTGAGGATTCAGTGGAAGGGCCTGGATGAAGTTTCACAGTAAAATAAATACATATGCTTAAACTTCATTTCTAGATTTCGCTTTATTTTATGCATAAGCCCTGTACCTAATCAAAGGATAGGTAAAAAATTATAGATAACTTGCTACAAAATAAAATAAAGTAGTTCTTTTAGTTCTTCTGGTCATTTTTTCCCTTGTACTAAGTCTTACAGTAGTTAATTTCAATATTCATGTTAAGGTTCAACCAGAGAGATAATTTTGAATCCTAGCCCTGCTTAATCCAGTGCTTAGTCTAGTGAAGTTTTGCTGGCTATACATTAGGATGAAATTAGAATTAAGTGCAAAATATTCATACAAATTTCTCTGCAGTGCATGGGATGAGGAAATAAAGGAGCTTGAAAAGCAAGCTACTTTCAAAGATGATAATTCCGTATGATAAGTTTTGTACTAATGTCATATACAGCCAGCAAGGAAATACTTCAAAATCGGAGGCATCACATTTCATGCTATTTCATGTCAAAGATGCATGACTGAAAAATTCCTATTAAAAACATGAAAACATGCCAAATGCAGAAAAGTGAACAACTGAGCAAAAAGTGAGACAAAGTGTTACTAATGTCTGCCAACTGGTATTATTCACAAGTACCATCAATCACACATGAGCAACCTCCAACGCTGCCCCCCCAGAACATGAAAACCCAGCTCACCCCTAACTTCTGGTAGCGTAGTTGTCCTGTTTGTGGTTAAGATTTCCTTTATTGTTCAGAGATTTTCTCCAGTTCTCTGCATCTATTTTAACCCTAGCCAGTCATGTTGACAAGGAAAAGGGAAGAAAAACCTATTCAATTAAAACATCTTTACTGCTATTTAGAATGCAGATGAGCCCCTCAGCAATGAGGAAATTAGTATTTTATGGTGAAGCATTTATATAGTTTATTCTATATTTGAACCATAATAAATTACATCCATTTTTTACAAGAATTATAACTGACATGCTGTCAGAGCTGTACATGTACAGCCTTAGAAATATACATAATACTTTGAAAGCTGTCACATTCAGTACAGTTGTAAACATCACCCTGGGTTACCAAACTGTTATCTTTAGGTTTACTTCTTCAGATAAACCATGGGATCTTCGCACATTTCAACCAGAAGAAAATCAATTCTCCCTCAAACAGTTGCACGGCAGCTTACCACTCGTGTTTAAATGCACAGCCTTGTACTAGTTTGGATCCCAGTTTGGGTCTGTTTGCAAAACAGCCTCAGTTATGGGCTTTGAGTTAGGTCTGGGAGAGCACCAGAGTGACTCAGTGTCCTCCCTCATGTTGGCATTCCTCAAGCCAAAAGTTCCACTGTGGTTCTAAATGATCCCTTTTGTGGAATATTCAGATGTATGTATTATATTACAGTGCTGTTTCTGCAGGGTTACTTTTGTAGACTGATCCTTCTGAAATACGGTGTATAAACCTGTTTTCATGAGTTTGCTGAATTGTTTTAAAAATATTATTGGAGAATCATAATGTTGCAATGGGATTCTCTAGGAGGTTTCCAATTCTTCAGAAATATCATTACTCTTGCTATCCTACTCTTTAGGATTCTGACAAAAGCTACCTCAGATGTTACCTAATCACTGGAAATTTCTATAGTTTATTCCCTTGTATGCATTATTTTCTACTTCACAGTATAAACCAAATGCAAATAAGAATAAGGGTTTCCAACTAGAAATTTTATATAATTAATGAATGAACTCAGGCCTCAAATGAAAATGATTTTAAGCAGAGCTGTGATTCAGCTTCAGCTGCAGGAAGATGTGGTTAAATGGCATTGCCTCTGCATTCAGAAGGCTTTAGCCACAATCCTGCAGGGAGTTCTCTGCCTACAGACATCTGGCCCAAAACAAACCCAAAGGCTTCAGTGGGACCCAAGGTACTGCCAGGGTCCTGAAAGACTCATGGGGATGGAGAGCAAGCAAGGCTAGATGAAGCTAAGCATGGGAGAAAAGTGCTTTAACAGCTATTTTCATGCAAGAGGGATGTGAACTCAGGTTTTGTGTCCTGAGCAGAGCCTGAAGTCTGGGCACTGGTGGCTTTTCCCCATGAGGTGGAGCAGGAAGGAGCAGGTGCTGAGCCTGACAGCTCCATCTAGATGAGGCTTTTGGGTCTGACTGGAGCCATGCTTGAGACACCAGGAAGCCAAATGGTCAAAAAAACTTGGCAGAGCAAACAGATTAGTTGCCATCAAAGCTCAGCAGTGGTGGACCTGGGAATGGGTGGAATTCAGGTGCCTACACCCCATCTCAGCTGGCTTCATCTCCTTTTGGGATAGTCCCTTAGAGCCTGCCAGCACTGTCAGGAAATGTAGTTTTTTGGTTTTTTTTTTTCACTTCAAGTGCTAGAGGTCTACACCAGAAAACTCTTTGGATGGAGTTGGATGCTTTTCCATCACAGAGCAGGAAGATGCCTTCCATTCTTTCTGATCTGAGGTCTGGTAGCCCCACATGCCATCGTAGTGCTGGTCTCTATGGTACAGAGAGGTGAGGAGCCCCAGGAGCACCCACCACTGTGCACAGCAACACTTATGCTGTTGTTACAGTTAATTTCCTCCTCTCTTTGAACCATCTAAATTCAGCGCGCATTATCCTTCTGCTATTTATGTAAATGTTTAGATTAGGTAATATTTTATTCTACAGTGAATGACACCATAATCCTCCTTATTCTTCTCGTTTATCATAAATATTTAGTTTGTTTTTAGCTTGTGGGACTAAACACAACATCGTTTTCATTACTGTGAAATCTTCCCCTTTTCTTCTCCTGCAAGCATTCGTGGTCCCCTGGCAGTACTCTGCCTCCCAGAACATGCTAATATTGCTTGCATTACTGCAGGATTACCACAATGAAGTATACACTTGGTATTATAATTCATAATGTTGCTTTAAAAGATTAACCACTCCCACGGCTGTGTCTGATAATTACAGAGCAGACTTTCTTTCTTTTTTTTTAAAACAAAGAACAGCGTGCACAAAATGACTGGCAAGGAGGTAAGTGTTTGGGGTGTGCTTTGTTTTTCAGCCTCAGAGAAAACCAGATGCAAAATTGATAAAGGAGACTGAGAGTGGGTTTTAAGCTGAGATACTTCAGTATATTAGTAATTTAACAGATTTATATAAAGGAGATGGCACTGTCGGCCCCTGGAATGTCACAGACTGATGCGATTGGCAATTGCCAACTCAGATGACTCTCATGAACAACCCCAAAATAATTAATAGGCCTTCTGGAGTTTTCCAGGCAAGTGAGTATGCTGGTGAAAGAGCAATAGTTAGTTTAGCCTGTCAAGGTTCATTCTTTTTCAAAACTCCAGTCCTCCCTTGATGCCCTCTAATGGTTTTTTGAAACACCAAAATGTTTTTGCGTGAACAACATTGCCCATTGTGCTTTAGTTAAATGCATTTCGATGTCAGACATACTCCTGGCTCAAAAATGGCTGTTCCCTACCCCTTCCTGGGGGGATCTCCAGGGAGGGCAGACAGATTGACTTTAATCAGCCAAAGACACGGGATGGGCTCTTAATGTGATAAACCAATCAAGTGTGCAAAGTCACATTAATATGTGAAAACTTGATCAGCTTTTATTAAGGGATCAAGAAATGCTTTAATTGCTGAGTGACAAGAGCACTTGTTTGTTTAATTGCTTGTTTGTGTTTGTTGTAAAGCCTTGGGGGATGTGGTAATTTGTCCCATTGTTGTTTGAAAATATGGGTCTGGTAGCCAAACCAACAGCAAATGACAGACACTGGTCTGGTACCAAGTGTTGCTTCATCAGCGTTTACTACATTCCCAGTTTGGAGAGGATGGCAGCCTTTGGAGCAACAAAGTGGGATTGTCCTTCCAGTCTATCCTTGCTTGCATTGTCCTGAGCTTCCACTCTGTGAGGAGGTTGGAATTCTTGTACTTAAATGAGGAGTTAGTCACTGTCTGTTAAATGAAAGTAGCATTTGAAGACTGCTGCATGGTAGAGCAGCACTTAACAGGTTGTTCTGTCTTTCACAGCTGGGGATGTAATGGTTGCACGATCCTACATAAAACTCCTAAAAGATCTCAGAGCCTGAGGCAGAGTCCATTGAAACTGTTGGTGTCTTGTTTGTTGGACTGGCCTTTGATCAGATGCTAATGCATAGCGATTGCTTTTCTATACCTTTCCTGAAAGGGGTTTTAGCATGGAATTGTTCTCTGCTGTAGGACTGCAGCAGGCCTTGGGATAGATCTTTCGAGGCTGGAGCTGACCACAAGCCTCTATGGTGCAATGGTGCCTGGCATTCTGTGCTGGGAAGAAGTATTAGGTTTGCCGTGAATTTACATGAAAAGTCCCTGGCTAGCAATTATTCTAAATATAAAGCTTCCTGAGATCCTAATATTTCTTTCCTCTAGATTCTTGCCTTACTTTGGAAGTTAAGTTTTCCATCAAGGACCACAACCTGGAAAAGCTTTCCTTCCTGTTTTCTCTAAATTAGCTTTTTTAAATACTTTCTTGATGGAGGAAGATAGAGGGTCACTGATGATTAGGGTTATAACTGGCTTTCCAGATTAGTATCCAGCACTGTAGAATGCATCTACTTCTGTAGAAGGAGCCTAGGAAAAGTCGTATCAATATACATTACAGGCTTGTCATAACTCACTCATTTCCTATTTCAAACAGGAGGAAATATACTTGAACATATCTGTTGTATCTGTCAAGACTTCTCATTTGTCAAACTATTAGTGGTCCCTCTGTCAACATAAATAAATCTGTCCATAAATCTTGACAGGTATAATCATTTGTTGCATTTGAAAGGCAAGTCTCTAACATTAGACCCCTTTTGATTCCTAACATGATTATCTTTAAAGAAAGACATTTCAGATGCCTTCCGAATCTGGCCTCTGTCAAATGATTTCTCCACTCTCGCTGAGTTATCTACTTGTACAAAGTAAGCAAAGGCATAGTTCCTGCTGTCAGCTCTCCTGAGGACCCCACGAATCACCAGCCCCGCAGCAGCGCCGAGGCCTCATCCTGCAAGTGATTATGTCCTGTTTGTCAGAGCAGGCTGCTGATACACTTATTGTTCTTTACAGCTAGGTTTCTCATTCCTATTCTGAGCCATTCTTCTGGCACCAGTTGTCCTTTCTTTACTTCTGGGAAGATATCAAAGAACATTCTTTGAAGGTGTTCCATCGGATGCTGCCGATCTTTTCAGCGCTGTTGTTGCTGGCAAACAATCCATACCCATACAGGAGAATTAGGCCTCTGAAATGGCTGCTAAAATATGGGCTGGCATAGCTTAAGATTGAATTCCATAAATCCAACACAAGCTTCACTAACTCTCCCACTGCTCTGGGGCACACTGAGCAGCTCCAGCCTCCCAGGGCTCTCCTGGGAAATATGAAGTGACCTTATTTCTATGCTTGATGGCCTAGTGGTATTAATTTTTCCTGCCTGATGAAGTTAACAGCTATCTGGCATCCACCACGCTGGAATATGAAGTGAGGGTCTTTGGCCAGAGCTCAGTGTCTCAGCAGACAGCTCTGGCACACGACCTGGAACCTGGTCAGTGCATGCATACCAAAAGGCAGCCAGTGAGTCCACAGCTCTCATGGCTTCATAACATTCCCTGCCACATGGAAAACCTAAAGCACAGGCTTTGCAAATGAGAAGGAGTCAGGAGGTTGCTAGGGTTGGGTTTGTGGGAACTGCACAGTGAAGAGTGGATCCCCAGGGAGCTCCAGCAGGAGCCAAGGTACTTGGTATCTAAGTTCCTGTGGTGTCATGGGCATGCCCAGTTTATACAGCCATGGGAAATTAGCTGGTGAATGCTGGAGGAACCCAAGTCTAATGTTTTCCCTTTGGTCTTCTGACAGTGAAGTCAGGAAAGCTCCAGTGTTTTCCATAAAATGTATTTAAAGTTCTAAATCTTCCCTCTTTCAACTTTCCATTCCTTCAAATCATCTGCGGTTTGCTACAGGAAAGATTTTTAATTGACTGAATTTCAACTTGTGCTCCAAAGAGACTCATTACTTCACAGATTCTTTAGCTTCCTGGGACCTTGACGTCATGGGGATATTCCTTGCTTTCTTCAGTGGTTCCTTACCACTGAAACTAATTTTTCAATGAGCTGCAGAAGAAGCCTCTGTACCAAATGATGGCTTGTACAGGATGTCCAGATGCAGGGTGTCAAAATACATCTGTTAGATAAGGTTTTTGTCTGAATCACAGCTCTCAATGCATTTGCTCATTAAACAGCTTTTTATTCCATGTCGAGTCACAATTTAGGATAATATTCCACTGGAGCAGACAATATACCAGAGCCATAGGCATCTAGTTTGCTACACCCTCATGGTAATCTGGAAGAAAATGGGAGTTCAGTCCTTCGTTTCAAGGCAAGGATCCTAGAGAAGTAGTTAGTTAAGATGGTGTTTGAGTTAAAATGTTTGAGTTAAAATTTCTAAATACTTAGAAATATATAGTCAAAGAGGAAATTTGTCTATAGCTTTGCTGACAAAACTCTTGGTTTGTGAATTTTGTTGAAGTCAGGGAGATAAACAGCTTGTTTTTATGAGTCTCCATGATATGGGACATGTGCTTTAAAAAGAATACAAGTTCATCTGGGTTCACACAGACACCCACATGCGTTGATACCATTGGAGGGTCTGCAGGACTCTGCAGCCCCCAGGTGAGAGCTTCTGAGGGGCTGAATTCTGGAGGTGGATGCCTAGATTGATCTACCCATGCCTTTTGCATCTGTGCCTGTCAGTGCCCCCCGCACAAGGAGCTTCCACGAGCTCCCACTGCTGTTTCTGGTTCTCTTTTCCTGGGCCAGGAAGGGTGCTGGGCTCTACAGCTTCCTTTTCTGTTGACTGGCAAGATGGTGCTTTGTCAGGTAACTGCTGTTGCCACCAACTGCAAAGCTCACTAGAGTATAATGACACCTTCTGAGCCGCTTCTTTTATGCGTTAACCTACTTGGAAACAGAGGCTCATGTGCAAATTCCCACTGTATTTTGTGAAGGCTGGAACATAAGCCAGATCTGAGCTGAATTTCCCCTTTCCAAGAGCCAGCTGAATCAAAATCCCCTGATGCAGACATCCCCAAATTTCATGGGTGCAAAAGATGTCTTGATCCAAATTTTGCAGTTTGCTCCCATCTCTGCTTAAAACATAAAATGTATGTTTTTAGGGAAAAAGGATATAAACATCTTGTTCATGTTTGAGCTGAGAATGTCTTTTTTCTGTAGGCTGTCAACACAACTTCAAATGCATGCAGCCTGTCCAATCTGACAGACAATTTGCATATTTGTGGAATGCTAATGCCAAGTTACTGTATACATTTGTACATGAAAGCATTAGAAAGTTTGAAGGATTAAAGGTGGAAATGTATCCCCCTCGGCCTCGATTAGAGATCAAGACAGCACATCAATAGATGGCAGACAAATAACTGCTGCTTTGCCGTTTGGAATGGCTTAACCCAAAAATAATAAAATCCAAGCTATTTCCTAGGACATAAATAGCTGAGGGCTTTACACGTGCTAATTGCCAGAGCGTTGTTTTAGCCTTTTGAGAGTGTAATGTGAAGTCTGGCACATCCAGTGTGAGCCCTCTGACACAGTGATTGTCCTTTTGTTCTGCTCCAGCTGCGTGCCTGAACCGCAGCTCGAGCTCCCACAGCCACCCCAGCCTAAGGCATCCATGCTGATGTCTAGGGCTGAGCCTTCCTCAGTTGCTCTCAGGTCCTGGAAGGTTCTTTGAGGCCAGATGGAGGTGCTTGGCCCGTGCAGAAATGACTTAGTTTGCCATGAGGAGAGCGTCAGGAGGAGAAGCAGCAGGTGCTCAGCGGTTTCCTGTAGAAAGATGATTGCTTTGCATGCGTCAAGATATATTTTGGAGCCTGGCTCTAGACCCAGAGATTTGAAAATGGAGACTTGGAGTCTTAAAAACAAGATATGCTAAAGAACGGTTTTGCATGGTTCCTCCTAAGGATCAAAACCTGATACTATTTATTTTACTTGTGCTAAAAAATAACCTCAATAAGATGTTCTAAGTTGGCCAATGGTTATAATTTAGGCCCAGACATTGGCAGTACAGGACAGAGAATGCAGGAGCTAGTCAAATCCTTCCCCCAGTCTTTGATCCAAAACATGAATATTCCTTTGATTCAGAAAGGGTTTGGCCAGCCTTTTTCGCAAACGGTTGCACGTCTCTGCGTTTTCTGGCTGGGGGAAGTGGAAGTGGCAGAGCCTCAGATACCTGGGAACCAAGAGCTGAAAACTCTCCTGGAAACTTCTCATGGTCTAACGAAATTCCCGGGCCAGCTTCCAGCCTGAGCGGATGCAGACAATGAGCCAAAATGAACCACCAAATCTGTCGAGATTCAGCCGTCATTTACGAAAGAGGACTGGGATTTGCAAGGGAGTTTGTAGGAGCTGAACACCCAAATCTCTTTAAATCCCAGTGGGACTTTTGTTCCTCTCTTTCTTGTACACCACTGAAAAGCCTTGTCTATTTATTTGAAATATTTTGAAGACCTCAGGCGGCACTTTCATTACAGACAAACCTCTCCACCAAAATTAGAAAATCACAAAGTTTTAGCTGCAGTCGCTGAAAATCTGTTATTTAACACACCTACCCAAAAAGCCCCAGGCTACACCAAAACTCTTGACCAGAGATAGCTCTGTGCTGTCACAAGACAGATCTATCTTTAGGTACCCCAGTTTGAAAACTTCACCCTTAATGCGTTCAGAAAAAGTACGTTGTTGTTTTAAAGTACATTACTCAAACGCTGAGATGCCTTCCTACTGGGAGCAGCGTTACAAAGCCGAGCTCTGCCTGGATGCCTATCCAGCATGGATCTGACAATTCACATGTAGGAAAAGGCCTCTCATGCATTCATAGTTTAGATGACCTCCATATATTTGTTTAAAAAATAATTAGGCTTGCTTAGCTTTTGTACTGTTGCATTTCTTTTTTTTTTTTTTTTAAAGTAGCTTTTCCTGTAGCACTCCCAGGCCAGTACAATGCTGGCTTTTAAAAGTGATTTGTCTGTTACCAGGCCGTTTTAAACTTTTACTTCCTAAGTCCTTGCAAACCAGCAATACAAGGAGACTAAAAAAAAATCTCCTGGGGATTGTTTTTATAGTAACAGTGAAAGCTTAAAATGTTGCAGCAGCAGCCAAATTATTTTTCTTTTAGTGGAAACAATACCAACAACTGGGGTCTACGCACAAAACGGATTAAAGCTACCCATAAAAATGACTAACAAATGAGTGCTACATTTCTTTTTATCATTTACTCTTTATAAAAAGTGACAGTTTGAAGGCTACTAATTTGGCAAGTTATTTCCCCTCTATAGTCATGGTTGTTCAGTAATTAGAGGATATATAAAACATGAACGTAGACATTCTAGTGCAGTCCAACATTTTTGTGTGCTTTAAGATAAAGTCCACTTCCTTTCTTTCCAACTAATGGAAACCAAGGTAGACATACCCAAAATTAAACTGCTGGACAAAGTTTGTTTTCAGGCAAAACTTTCAAGAATAGTTTCATGACAAAAGTCCAAGTCCTATTTGTACTCCTAAATTGTTCAGAATGAAGATGTCCAAAGAAATCTAGTAACCTCAGGGCACACAGGAATGTTTTCTCCCCTGACTAAACAAATGACTTCTTGAGCGCAGCTGAAATCAAACATTTACAATATTATTAATTACTAATGCTAATTGTTGAGAATTTATTTTTAAGTCATACGTGCTCTCCATAGGTAGGTAATTATTTTTTAAAATCTATTGCTAAACATGGTACTTGTTGTCTAAGCCCTCCATCACTTGAAAATAGCATGTATGTTTTTAAGTCACTTAGGTGGGTTTTGAAATCTTTGCTGGCTATTTCATCATGTATTTTCTGGCAGTGGCCCTTTCTATACCTGTAAGTAGTAAAAAATATATTGCTCCCTCTGAAAGCGAAGAGCTAAAAATAAAACAGGACTTGGTTTAATCAACATGAAGGCAAACTAGAAAGCCATTAGTTGAAGAAACTGAAATAAGAGAACTCAAAAGGCCTGGGTGGAGAGCAAGGAAATGCTTCAAACGGAACATGCAGCAGTTGCTGGTGAAATTCTGTGTCCGTGCCTGTTGTGGTTGGGTTCCGGTAGGCTGGTACAGGGATGCTTTTTGGGGCACATGGAATGGTGAGGCAGGTCCTTGGCATGTTTCTGGATGCTGAGCCCATGGCACATGGTCCTCTGTTATGTGTGTGATGCAAGACCAGTTACTCCAGTAATTACTGGTTTTCCTGCCCATTGAGGTGCTGAAGGCAAGGCCAACTTCTGATATGGGGTGTGTGTCTCTGCTCTAAACCTGGCCATTTGTCCTTCTGATCCAAAATGTGAGTGCTTGCCTGCTGCACGTCAGTACAATAATTAATAGATTAATGTATTACTAATACAGACATTATGTATACTACATAATAGTATAATAATAAATAGGTGTATTATTGTAGAATGAGATAACATATAATGCTAATATACTGATAATATATTAATATAAAAATAGAGATGTTGTAGCAGTATATTCAGAGTCCTATAGTATATATCAGTAGAGCAATATATATCAAGTCCTAGAGAAAATGAAAAATTACTTTTAGGCTGAAGCCTCCCCAAAGCCTGCTAACTAACTAATAATTACCTACTAACTAATAGTTACCTACTAATTTACATTAATACTGGCCATGAGAGGTAGACCAAAAGCCCTAGTCCGCAACATTGAGATTAAGCCAATAATGTTTCAAAACAAAAAATTGTCTCAGTTTTAAGTGCTTTTCAAAATGGTCACCATTACTGTGAGAAACTCTGTTCCAGTGTATATAAAACAGAGTGGAATAATAACATCTCATTTGATTATACAAAGCAGTTTTTTTCTTAGTGTTTTAGTTCTCAAAATTCCCAGAATACACCACATGGAAACTGTTCACTTGAGAAATTAAGTACCGTATGTGATAAGACAGTCATGTGAAATTTTTAAGCTGTCATTAAAAATGATTATAATTAGGACAAACTATATGAAAATGCTTTAAAATTGAGACCCTGGTGAATTAAAAATTAAGGGGTATATTATGTATTATCATGTTGAAGGGCAGGGATTTAGGCGTGTAACTCCCATTAACACTAATGTGAGTTGCATTCCCAAATCCCCACGCCTGGCGATGAGCATCCGCCCCCGCGTTTGTTGTCACTGAACAACCTCAGCTTTTGCTGTACTCCAACACAATTCCTCTGCCTGCTGAGAACAAGTGGAATGGCAAACCAGGAGTTTAAACTGTTTTCCCTCACAGATCTAGGCCCCCAGATAGAGCCAAATGTAATCCATCTAAGCAGTAGCTGCCCTCCCTTGAGTAAGATTTACTTACAAAAACTGTCACAGAGTCTCCTCTTCCCTACAACTCTTCCTGTGCTTTCCCCCACACTTAATAACTGAGGGTTGGGCTGCAATCATTTTATTATGTCTCCTCAAAATGCAGGAAGCCAGTTGCTGGGGGTGGGCTTGTAAAAGCACTTCAATCAGGAGCCTCCAAAAGGAGCTGCTGTATCCACGGAACTCCCACGTGAGGAGTGAGCATGTTCTCTAAGGACAGTGCACACAAGTGAAGCATCTCTCTTATTTGACAGGGCCATAGGACTGTCCAGAGCACTGAACAGGTGTGTATCCCGTGGCTGTGCTGGGCTTTGGGTCACACTCAGGTGAGGGGCGAGCTGCTGTGGCTTGGGCTGCAAAGTGTTGCCAGTTCATTTAACTCTCAGGTGCTTTCCTCGTACCCCAGAATCAGCAATTGTGTGAGTTTGCATCTTGACTTTCGTTGGAAAAACTGTAGTCCCTGTTCTTAAAAGAGAAACTTTCATTATTGTACCTTAAAAGTTAATTTTTTTTTTTTTTCATATAGAAGTACATCATTTTCACATGAGTGGTTGTGGAGTCCATCTTGTTGCTCTCATCATTTCATCTGCTCTTTTTACACCCCTGGATTTGGGAATGCTGACGCTACTAAGGTAAGACAGTTCATCTGTTGCTTGGGCTTTGCTGAGAGTCTATTAATAGCACTCATCAGAAATGTCCTGTCCTACTGATTTTACAAAGGCACCCATATTACTTCTTTTTAAAACACATTAAGAAAATGGTCATATTGCCACGCTGTAGCTCTCAGTGAAGAAAATCCCACAGAACCACAGCTCATACCTCATACCTTTCTATGGCATTGCGAAATTGTAATTATAGTAACACACCACATTCTTAACAACATCTTTTCCCTGGGGCAAAATATATAAATCCAAATAAAATAGATATATGTAGAGGCAATACTTCTCCTATTTTATTAATTAGCACCTGAGAAAAACATTTTGCCAAGCTAGAAAAAGCACTGATGAATTTTCAAGGAAAGTAATGAATTCCAGGTTTTTTTCTTTATTGGTACCTGTGGATTCTGTTGTATTGCTTGTTAACAGATGCAAGTGGGCAATATAACTATTACATCAGTCAATATTATAAAAACCCAGGCAGTTTCTAAGCAACAGCCCAACACTGATTCTTCCCAGCTATTTTCTAGGATTCCCTCAGACACAGTAAGTGAAGAGGAGTTGGACAATATAGTCTAATTTTGAGAAAGGAATAAAGCATGAAACTGGTGATTTTGAAAATCATATTTTTGCAGATTTCTTACCAAATCAAAAGAACTAAAATTGAAAACTGTCAAAAACATTTCAGCTCAAGAGCTGCATAAACTTTTCTATTGTTCAGACAGCTAAAGAGACACAGCTATTTTGCTTCATACATTGCCCACAAAAATAATGAAAATAAAGATCATAATAATAGAGCCTCTTCAGCTTGTAGGGCTGAAACTGGATTTTGTGGTGTTTCCATTTGCAGATTCACTCATCAGTTCAGCCTGAAAGAACAACAATTCTTTTTCTTTTTTTGTATGAATTCTATGGTCAGTCAAATCTGGCTCCTGATGGAAAAAATCATAATAAATCATAGTGTTTAAGCCACATAGACTATGTGTGTGAGCACACATGATTTTGTGCGTACACAGATAGAAAGGTGCATTTCAAAGCAGTGTCACCCTCAGATGTCACTGGCTTATAAAGTTTCTTAGCCTACATATTGCAAAGATGACATCTGCTTTATATATAACTGGGGATTCAATGAGGCAGCAAAGCTGGGATCTTTTTCATTACCCATAACTTTTCATCCAGGATTCTCTCAGAATTTGGAGAACACTCTTTCCACAGTCCAATATGGTGCCCAGTGTCAACTTCAGGTTTTGAACCAGACTTCTAAGAAAGACAGTGCTCTTTCATCTCCCTATGAATAATGCCCTTTCAGAAAACAGTTTATATTTAGAATAAATAAGAACAGACATACGTGCACACCCGCACTTGTGGACCCAAATGTGCTTCCAGGAGCACAACCATGAAAAAGCAAGAAGAAAATATTGTGAACCAGATGTTCTCTGGGTTTGAATGCTCCACTGGTTTCCATATACCATGCAAGGTTCTGGTCTGCTAAGGGAGTAAAAGCAAGTTCAATATAGGAGCTTGGAGCGCCAACAGTTTTGCCTTGCTTGGAAGGTGGAAAGCAGGGGCTGTCTTCACTCAAGTCTGATTTTTGGAAAAAAAAACCACAAAAACCCACCTGATGACATTTCCAAAGCAAAATTCTCCGTTGTGATATTTGAGTTATGGGCCAAAATACTTACCCTTTTGCCAAAAAACACCCCCAAGTTCATTCACAAGAGCTGTGGTTGCATTCTCTTCTTCATTGTCTTGTTGTCTGGGCTTGTCCCCTCTTCTTGTGTTAGAGTGGCACACTAAGAGTGTGCTTGATGGAAATTCCAAACTCCTGGGTGCTCTGGGGTGCTTGGCTGCAGGATGGGAGACAGCCCAGACAGCCAGGCTCTGGCTCCCACCAAGGAACTGATGCAGTGCTCAGGATTCAATGACTCTTCTCTCTTTTCCTTATTAAGCTGTTCCTATTCTTGGGTGTTAGATATTTTTCAAATAAACATCAAAAGATGTTTTGAGAAACAGACACTTTCTGCTCCCTCAAAGGGGAAGGGAAATATGCATCTCAATGGAAACCCCGTTTTCTATTAAAAGCTGGTTTTGGTGAAATGAAGTCACCCAACCATACAGCTCAGTCCACACAATTTCTGTGTGTTTCCATCCATTCCTCCTTTCCCTCCCAGTCTCCAAACCATTCTCTGCCTGCCTGATACATGTTGACATGAGAATTAAATATCTAAGAAGTATGAATGCTTTTGCTTTAACAGAAGGCCAGGTTACTATTCCTAGCATGGAAAGTTAAATGAAATCATGCTGTGAGTGAATTCCTATTGATTTCTTCAGGATTGATCAGAAACATTTGTCAAATTTTGTTTTCTTTCTGTCCTACATCTTCTTTAGACACATAGTTAAACATACTAAGGAACGTTTACATTTTAAAAATGTGTTCTAAGGTCTTTATATAAACATACATGTAATAAAAGTGACTGGTGATTTATATTTTCTATATACATTCAGGTACTTTATTTTCAAAGCCAAGGTTTTAAAAAATAGGTGTCTAAATTCAGACACCTAAGTCTATCTTTGCAGCCTTTGGTTGCCTGATTTTCAAACATGTTAATACTCAGAAACATTTTTTTTGTTGAGTTGTCTCTTTTTGACAAAAATTTACATTGGGCTGGTTTTCATCTATTACAATCAGAAAGGGAAAATTAAAGATTATAAATTTTCAAAGGATTTAAAGGCGTAAAGAAAAAAAACCCTAAAACTACACATCTTTTTGCATATTTAATTGCAGAAAATGATGTGCATCGGTACAAGGCACATGAGTACAACCCAGCAGATTCATCCTTGCTCACTGAATTTGACCTAAACCCGTTTTTTGCAGCATTTGTCTTTTCTTCTTTAGGTTCACACCAAGGCCTCCCGTTTGAAAAATGTATGTGTGCTCCTGCACCTAATGTATATGCATATTCAGTGTGACTGCATATGGAAATGGAGCATCCATGCCAAGAGTTTTCCAGCCAAGAGGCTTTTTGCATGTGTGAGTCTGGAGGGTTGTGTGCTTTTGGGGTAATTGTGCGTGTAAATCCAGCGGGCAGTCACACACTCAGCTATAACCTGTACAGCTGCATTAATACCTTTTTTAAAACATCCAGCAAAAGCTGGTGAGAAAAATGATACCTTTTTAGACACCTGGTCCTTGAAATAATAATAGAAAACCCCTAAAAGCTGATTATGGATCGTGAAATGATGTGGTTCAGCTTTCAAAACCTGCTCCTGGGTCCCCCTCATAAACACAGGTCACTCTTACATTTAGGCACTATTAGATTTGCAGGTTTAATTACAAGCAAATAATTTTTTGAAGCGGTAAAAATAAATTGGTGCTGTTCTAAAATCCAAAGAGAGAAAATTAAAATTTTAAAAAATAGGAAGAAATAAATAAGCATATAGCAAGAAAAAGTTAGTGGAGCAGCTGTGTAAATAATACAATGTTAAAGAATAAAAGGAAACAGCCAAATCCACTTGGGATGAGGAAGGAGCCTAAAATCCCTTTATGCTCTAATGAGGTCTAGCTTGTTGGTTGTGCCTTTTTTTTTTCTGCCAGCTCCAGGTCTGCTTTAGAAAGGCACTGGAAGAAAGGAAGGAAAATGAGGTTATCCCAAAAAAATCTACTACTATTTGGTAAAGGCACAGGAATAGAGAATGAAGCAATGGTTTAATATTGGGAGTAGAAGCTGCATGAAGTAATCACCTGAACATTTACTTCATTCATTAGTGCAAAGCAAATGCTGGATTGTGCAGAAGTCAATGAAAATTTTCCATGGTTTTGCTGCAGGCTTTGCTGAATGACACCACTTGTCCACAGAAGTGCTCTGAACCTCAGACTCAGAGCCTCAGCGGTGCACCTGGAGCTCTGCATGTGGAATCCAGCAAGGTGAGAAAGGCATCTCTAATGTCCTGGGAGCAGGGAACCTGTGGCTTTGCACCTAGAGGGTGAGTTCTGCACTCTTCATCTGCATTTTGTAACAGCTCTCAAGATCTTGAAGATAATCTAGGATTAGTAAAAAAAACCCTGTAAATCAAGTAATGCACATGTTCTTGTTGCTTAGAAGTTAGAAACCATGGTTTATTCTAAGTAGAAATCTGTTGCTTGGATATGTAAGGATGTAAATTAAGTTTGCGAGACTTTACAAAGGGACAAGGTGCTAGGAATAAATTGTTAGTTAATCCTAATTGTTGCTGCTTGTCCAGTGTAATTACCACTTTGTACATGAATGCAAGGCTTCAAAAAGGAGCCAGGGAAGCTCCCTCTGCCCAGGAGCTCCACATTTCTCTGCAGACACCCAGTGCCATGAAGCATGTGGAGCCTGCCTGGCGCCTGCTCCATCTCCTGAGTAAGGGCCATGGGGAGAGGGAAGCCAACACAAACTGCGCTCCAGCAGGACTGGGCTCTCAGTGTTTCTAAGGAAAGTCCAACTGGCAGCAGTTAAAGCTGCCTTGTGGGGCTCTGGCCCTCTCCAGCTGTGCTGGGCACTGCCACAGGGCAGGAATTCAGGGATGGTCATGCTCTCTTTAACTCTTAGCTCAGACTCTTGACCCAGTGCCTGGGCCACCTTGGTGAGCTTGCAAAGCGTTTGCTGGTCCTTTCCAATCCTGCTCTCATGTGCTTGGTTCATTGGCACAAGGGCTAACACTTGGTATTTTTGCAGGATTGACTGGCTGCAAACCCACAAATTTCAGCAGGGTTTTCTCTAGTTAATAGGTGCCCTATTGCCATTACTACCATGTGCCGTTGCTGTATGATGTCAGATAACTGTTATGTGGGATTTGGGGCTCCTTTCAGTTTCCACTGCCAAGTCTGAGCTCCTTTTTGACAGAGTTGATTTTTTACCTTAGATTTTAGAACATACTTTTTTAGTAGCTGTGTGACTTTGTCACATGGGAAAATAAGGGCAAAATTAATTTCATTTCTGACTGAAATCTATCCACCTACCAATCTATTATATTATTTTTCTATTTTTCTGTCTACCTCTTCATCTTTCTAAATATGAGCATAAAGTAGTATCTATTCACTAGGGCAATGGTGGTCTTAGAATTTAATTACAACCTGAGGTATCTGGTGTTCTAACTTGCTGTCCCATCCTGCATCAAGGAGACCTATAAGACCTACAGAAAGACACGTTCAAGTAGTTTTTACCTGCTAATAGCAGTTCTATCATTGCAAGATCTGGCAAGACGGTCAAACACCATGTTCTCCCAAGGGTATGTAGAGCAGGCAGAGCTGAGGGAGAGATTAGCAGGTTTTCTGTGGAAGGAGGGTCCATCTGTAAGAGTGAAGAGAGCCCTCACTGATGTGCCACTTGTAAATGCCTATGAACTCTGTAACAGGTGTGGTGCTTTGTTCAACAGCTGCAATCTTTTCATTGTACCTCTCTTTGTTGAATTCAGATACAAGAACTTCATCGTCAACAAATCTAATATCTGTTCTTGTCCCACTTGAAAGGGTCAAATGAAATTTCCCGCCAGAGAATAAAAAAATTCTGAAGCTCCCCAGTGAGTTTGGGTGGCAGCATGCCAAGAGAGAGGGGAGGGGAGGAATGGATGGCTGGAGAGCAGTGATGCTCTCAGAGCATCAGCAGAACAGTGATGTCAGTGAGGGTGAAAAGGGCTCCCCAGGCTGGCAGTCCCACAGCAGGAGAGGCAGGGCTGGCATGGCAGCCAGGCAGGAGCTGTGAAATCACTTCTTCCTGAGATGTCAGGGCTGATTGCCCCCAGAGACTCCCATTTAGGAGATCAGGTGAGGCTCTCTGGGGCTGCTGTCTGGTGGTGGAGGTGGTCCACAAGCAGGGATGCTCAGGCTGCAGTGGGAGCTCATGGCAGCCTCTTGCTGACCTCGTGGTCATGTCAGTATTTCCAATGTGCCTGGCTCTGCAGAGAGGAAAGGAAGATGGAGAGGGGGAGAAGCCCAAAATTCTCCCGAGTCTCTCCAGTCAAACATTGCTCAGGATGCTGGTTGGATACTCTATGACATGTTGAGAGAAGGATTCAAAAAAGCTTCCTTTTACAATAACAGCACTAAACCATTATAAAAATACACCTACATCTTCAGCAAAACTGCAGCATATGTTTTCGAGTCAAAGACATTTGCACCAAATGCAGTCTAGAGATGTCTGGCAGCTGAAGCGGGGAGCAGGTGTATATTTAGCCCTTTCAAATGTGCACTTAAGTGCATGTAAATATTTGCTAGGTCAGAGCATCAGTGTGCTAACAAGCCACATGTGACAATGTCCATTTCCCAGGAGCCTGTGCTTTGCACATTCTCTCAAACCTCTGCACCGTTAGTGCAACGTGTTTTTACTTGGCTTGTGCTAACCCTATCTCCTTGTATCACTGTAGAGGCAGCTCCACCTCTGCTGCAGTAAACAGCTTTTCCTGACAGTGGCACGTTGTAGGGACAGGGACACTGTCCCAGTGCAGTGCTAGTCCTGGTATCTTCCAAGAGTCAAAGCCTCAAACAAACACCTAGAAAGAAATCAAAGAAAAGATTTGGTTAGAAATTAGAATTTTTCATCTTTCAAGGTAAAACTATTGGGCACCTCTAAGTTCTTTGGATTACTTGCACAGGCTATGGAATAATAAGACCTCAAGAATTGCTGTGCTGTAAACTTGGGGAAAGCCCATGGCCTGTTCAGAGCAGGGGATGGCTGCTTTCACATAAAGGACATGGAGTAACCCATCACCAACACCCTCTTCCCATATCAGCAAATGGACTCAGTTATGAGAATAAAAGGGACCTTGGCTGCAAATGACTTAGGGCAGCATAAATATGTATTATGAATTTTAGGCTCAGACATAATTAAATGCCATTTGTCAGATCTATGCTTGTTTTTCATCTCATTTGAGTTTTACAGAATGAATTAACTAACAAATGTGCCTCTGATTCTACCATAACAAATCATTTCTCAGAAAAGTTGCCTCCAAGCAGCAGTGAGAGAGTGACTGGGGGGAGTGACCTTCTGCTGTGAAGTTGTCACGTTCCAGCAGAGCCCTGAGTGGCAATGACAGCCTCAGTAATGGGGAGCCCATAGTGGCCTGGCAGTCTTGTTGATAACTTGTTAATTTATTTAGTGCAGTGGTGCAGAGGCAAAGATCTGGAGTAAAGGGTGGGGTGGGCTGAGCCTCAGGGCTGAAATATGTAAATATTCTGGTTTGGAGAAAAAAAAGTAAATTTCTTGTTCATTGTCACTAAATGAGGTTGGTGACAGGAGCCACTGGTGAGCAAATAGGCTCAGGTTTGTACCAAGGCAGCTTTCATTAAACACCTGATACAGCAAATGTATGGTCAGCGTGCGCACAGTTTGGGTAATAGAGCTCTAAGTGCTCCTCTTCTGGCCGTGTGAAAGCACGATTACAGCACACCAAGGGACTTTCATCCTGAGCTGAGTCATAGGATGAGAAACAAAGGGTCTGTGTGCCTTTGGCAGGCAAAAGGGAGACAGGGTTTAAGAGCATGTGCGAAGAAATCCTTTCCTTGCAATTTAACTGTATCTTGTAGAGCCATCTCGCTTTGCTCCATCATATTAAACCAAAGCTCCTTCTTATACTTAGCAAATTACTATAGCAAATGGATGGATTTGCTAACCATGTCTAAAATTCTGTTCTGGAGCGTTAGTAACTGCTCAGGAATGGGTGATCTACATCCTTTAAAGGATCTAATGTCTTCTCCAAGGGACAAGCTCCTGCAAGACCCAGATCTGTTGGTAATATCATAAAAGAGATACTCCAAAATCAAAACATTTATGTTGTTTGGAGAGTCCCACATGTTGTCCCTAGCAGGTGGCCTCTTGCAGCTGTACTCTTCATGCTGTGTAGTTCATGCATTTATGAAAGTAGTTTGTCATATCAGGTTAATGAAAATATGCAACAAATGCTCTAAATTGAGCTGTAGGCAAACAGGTGAGTCAAACAAATAAAGCTGATAAGAATTGTCCTGTGTACACCTCTGCAGAATTATCCTTAAAATATCTTAAAGAAGATGGGGTAGAGAGTATTTAACAAATAATGTGGTGTCATTTGAAAAACAAATCCAGATGGTGGTGTTAGCATATCCAGTGACTTAACCATAATGCCATGTGTCTGCAGGAAAACAATAACCCCCACACAGCCCAAGCCTGCAAGCGCGAATTCATACACACTGAGGAGTTTCCTTATAAATATGAGGAAAGAAACAGCACCTGGTGGCCAGGTACCTGCAGGAATACTGGTAGCAAGTATTGGATCTCACCCATGAGCACAGCCATTCTCATGGCAGGCTGAAGAAAAGCACATTTCCCTCTTTCCCAGTGAGGCAAGAGGTGCACCAGGCTGTCTGCAGGCACTTGTCATCAGCTGTGGCCCCAGAGGTGTCCATGGAGCTTGGGCAGCCTGCTCCCATCTTCTTCTTGCTCTTCCCAGGCCCTGAATGTGTTACTGCAGCTGAGCTGTGTCCTCCAGCTTCTGGAGGGCCTGGAGTGCCCACGGGACACCTCTGCTCTTGGCCTCAGTGCATGAATGTGCACGAGGAATTTCCCCAGAACATTTATTATCCCTGGTACCACAGTCAACAGTTGGCTGGGTAACTGAGCAAATTTACTTGAACTCTTTATTTCCCAGGTCTTATTTTTCTAAGGAAGGCAATAAATCAATGACAGGAAAAGTACTCACCAGGCAGAAATTGGGTAGCTTCATGACTTAATCAGCACTGATTAATGCCGGTCGGGAATCTATCTCTGCATTTCTTTGGAATACATTTTGGAAAGTCTGGTAGTTCCTAGCAGAGTTTTGCATGAAAAATTAAATTACTTGCACATTCCTGTCTCTCCTTAACAACTAGGCTCCTGGAGGCTCGCACCCATCTTTTCCCGTAGGTCTGTCTGTCTGGGCTCTCCGTGGAGCAGCGCTCCCTCCAGAGCTGGAGGCAGATGGTCGCTGGGGAGCCCAGTGCCAGGTCTGGGTGACAGGAGCGGAAAGGCAGGGACAGCCACAGCCGGATGAGACACTTCTCTTCCTCTCTGGATGTCACAGGCTGAAAACGCCAGAGGTACGTCAGCCAGAGATGGGGCTGGGGGCCGGAGCTGCGTCAGAGGCAGCGCTTCTCCTGCGGGGGTGGAAGAGGAGCCCTGGCTCCCCAGGAAGGTCAAGGCCGGCCAGCAAACAACCCGGGCAAGAAACCCCCAGATGGATAAACAATCCAGACATCTGGTGAGATCCCGGCATTGCTGCAATCAGGGAGGTTTTGGCACCGGCTTTGACACTGCCAGGATTTCCCTTGTAATTAGCAGCGTGCAGCCTGTCTGGGGAGGATGTTCCCTCCGGAAAGCTGCTGGGACCAGGCTGCAAATCGAGCTTAATCTCTGTGAAGCAAAGAATAACACCCAGTTATTCTCTGGCTCCCCAAATATCAGAAAATTGATAACTGGAACTCAACAAATAGTAGATGCTACTGATAACTAACTGGCTTGGTTGCTGCCCAGATTTCATAAGGGACTCACAGTGGGGCCACGAGGATAGCAGTGGAACAGACTTGGAGCAGCCATGAGAAGGGATTCAGTATGGCAAAGGGAGCATAAACCTCAGAGCATGTGGAAGTGCCTGGATCCCCTTCACAGCATCAGAAAGTAAGGTGGGTACATATAAACCAGGCAAATTAAACCATAAATATATTATGATAAAAGTCTCAGTCTGGTAAGATTATCAACACAATAGATTTTTCAGTTTCTACACTGATCCAGGCACACAGACACATAAAATACCTCCACAATAGGGTTTTTCTTGGAAAAAAAATAAATCTGTGTTGTTAAAGACCTTAGCTACCTGTATTTGAAGATCGTTGTCTGAAAAGATGAAAAACATACATTTTCATTTCATTTCAGATTAGCATGGTAAACAGCTAGATCTGTTCTTTCAAGTGGAGCATTCGGCTCCATTTGTTAGCTTTGTTGCTGATATTTCACCTCTCTTATTTACTTAACATAGTTTGACAAGAAATTCTCAGTGAGATAATATATCTGCATGAAAGACAGTCTTGGGGAACAAGTCCAGGGGTTTCTGTGGGACAGAATCAATTATTTATGCCTTTGCCATTTTGGTCTGCCTTCATTCCACAGAAAGCACTCGGAAGA
>NW_005054317.1:1641839-1701743 GCF_000277835.1 Geospiza fortis | reverse complement strand
AAAAAAAAAAAAAAAAAAAAGGGACATCAGTATAAATCAAGATTGCACCCACTTGTGAAAAATATCAAATCCCAAGTGATGGAAGCTAACACCCTGCAAAACAACACCCTCTCCCCAGCCAGGCAGGATGGCCCCTGCTGCAGGGAGCAACCAGTGCAAACAGAATTAGCAAATGTTCCTGTTGCTGTTTGCCACACAAAATTAGAAAAACTGTACAGAAGTCAACTTTCTTTTTCCCAAACAGCGCAGTAGAAATGATCCTTACACAGCAACCAGCTGGTGCAAGGAGTTTCTGAGGCTGAAGTAAGGCAGGTGATGGAGGACACCTCCATTCTTCAACAAATATCAGAAAGG
This sequence comes from Geospiza fortis, assembly GCF_000277835.1. Taxonomy (NCBI): domain Eukaryota; kingdom Metazoa; phylum Chordata; class Aves; order Passeriformes; family Thraupidae; genus Geospiza; species Geospiza fortis. The sequence goes on along the minus strand of NW_005054317.1, from coordinate 1,701,389 downwards.
AAAATTGCTTACCCATTCTGGATAGCTCAAAAACATAAACCAGAGCAGTCTCACATCCAGCCCATCCCAGCTCAGAGCAGCAGGCAGACCCTGAAGAGACCCAAGGCACTGGAGTTCCTGTTTCAGCACCGTGTGATGGGACAATGCCAAACATCAATCCAAAGGCAGGCAGCCGTGCTGTAGCCAAAGGCTGCAGGGACAGCAGAGTGGCTCCAGTTCCTGCAGCAGCATCACAGTAAGTGATGAGGGGAAGTTTCTGCAGCCCATGAGCACTTTGTCAGTCAGAGGTCAACGAGAAAGGATAAAGAATACAAAAAAAAATATAGCATAAATAAAAAAATAAGTGGGGTAGAGGAATGAAAGGGAATGGGCAGTGAATTTAAAAAAATAAAGAGAGAAACCAAAGCATGCTAAAAACTTACCCAAAGTAAAAGCCAGGCCTTCATGATGTGCCTGCAGAAGCCTAGGTGAAATCCCCCCCTCACTTTGATGATGGAGGGTCAGGTCTTTAGGAAAAAGGGTTAGCCTGGACATAATGAAAAGAAAGAATGTAGTGCAAACGAAGGAAAATAAGTGAGTGGTGCTGTACAAAAATAACGATTCTGTAGCTACTAGGCAATATTGTCATCTCTGCACACATCCAAGGACTTAAGTGACCCACTACTCTTGCTGAGGATCTGCTCCATTAATAATAAGAAAGAGCAATTTAAACTATGGCTTTTTTCATTGTGTTTTATACAGGTTTGGGGAATGTGTTATCAAAGGCTCCAATTCTGGCCAAAGTCCACGGGAATCATCACCTGTGGTCAGGCCCTGGATAGAAAGATCAGAGCTATCTTTGCGTAGCCCTACCACCAAAAACAGATCAATCAGAAGTAACTCAAAAGGAAATAGTCTACAGGGAACAGATGAAGATGCATTTAGAGGAAATAATCCCCATTCAGGATGCCATTATTAAAAGAGAGAGATAACTATCAGAGCTAAGATATGTCAGGGCAACCTCGTTGACATGGGACTGGAGAACTTCTACTGTAAAAGCAGAGAAACTAGGTCAGTGCTTTTTGAAGAGAGGAAAGCTCAGGGTGGACATCATTATTTTATACACGATTCTAAGGGGAATAGCTAGGAGAGATGTCAGAAAACTAGTGTCAAATACAAGAACAAATGGACAGGCTCTAAGAAAGGGAAATGAAGAGAAACTAAAGGAGGCTTGAGCTCAAGGGATATAAACATTTCTGTACACACTAAGCAGTTGATGCAAGGACTGGGTTACAGAAAGGGCTGCTAAGAGCAACCAATAAGGGTTTGGAAAAGGAAAAGCTTTGTGGGGTACAGCCACCTGAGAGCAGACAAATCTGTCTCTTGATCTTGTCTGTCCCTAGAATTGCCCAAGTTTCAATCTCAAAATTACTACGAGGTTCACATACAGTAAATCTCTGTGCAAGCGCAATAGATTGAAGTGAGAATTCAGTTTATCACTCAAAGATAAAACTCAGAAGAGCGTTTGCCTTCTAATTCTATTAATATAAATGTAATTACAAGGGATAATTCCAATTCAAATGTTAACTTATAAGGACTGGTGGAGGTAGCAGCCTACAGAGAAAGAGATGATGCTGGAATCCCTGATTCTTATGTTTGATCAATAGTTCAGTACTAATAGACTTTATTTATTAATTGGAGCATGTGGTTTGAAAATGAGCCTAGTTTTTTAGGTGGCATGCTCTAACAACTAGAATTTTTGCATGTTGCCGTTATCTCTATACAAGGAAAAAAACCTCTCTGTAGTGTTGTAACAGATAAGAATTGTCTTTATTTAAAAAAAAATTAAAAAGGCAGAATGCTAACTATGATGCAAGTGGCTTCCAGAACATGCTGCCTTAAACACAGATCAAAACAATACTCTTTGTTCTAAGTACCTGAGATGTATACCAGTCACTAGGGGAAGGGAAAAACCAAACAAGTAGATTGAGGTAATAGCTTAGGGCAAGGGGAATTGAAGACAGAGAAAAATCAGTGGACTGTACAGTCTAGAGCTCTTTTAGGGCATTTTCTTATATCCTCTAAAATTTAAAGGCAAAACTTCATATGCTAGAAATAAGCATGGCTTTACTGAAGCTGATGAAGCTAAGCTATGGATCTGTTTCCAAATATAAATTCTACTACTGTTAAAGAAGAAAATAGGAAAAAAAGTAGCAGAAACACAGGAGACGCAACAGTCCCATTGAATATGTGTCAGATTCTGAGTCCTGTAAAAAGTGTAATGCCAACCTTGTTCATTGGGAGTTTTCCATGTTTAGAATAGTATGGTTTAGGATATGGTATAGGAGTGATTATGGTAGTATGAGGTTGACAGTTGGATTAGGTGATCTTGAAGGTCTCTTCCAGCCTTGATGATTCTGTAATTCTGTAATTAATTTTTTCTGCTGTCTTACCTTGGCCTGAAAAATGTCACAAATCTTCCTCCTTTCCAGCCCAGTGGTTAAACAAGAGAGATCTTGAAGTGAAATATGAGGAGGAAAGGGTCTGAGCGTGCTGTAGCCCTCTCTGCCTCCATTCTGTACTGAGGTAGTAGAAATGTGCCTGTGCCATCCAGGTCGTAAAAATCCCTGGCAATGGGATGCTCATAAAACTTTCAGAGTGTGCTCAGATCAATTGGGAACCACCAGGATGTGATACTGAGATGAAGTGGCCCATCTCAACCACCGTTACAGCCACTGAGACATTGATGCTGACACGGAACCAAAAATTTGTCACGACGCTGGGGAAGAGCAGGGATCACAGAGTGAGTGATACTGATCAAAGCAGATGAGAGTCAGGAATGTTTATCCAGAAGATGCAAACTCAGACACATACCTCGGTGATCTGAAGCCGTCAGAGTTAATATGCTGTCTATTAACATTTGTTCAAATACGCACCTGTCAGAGCACGTAGAGGAAAAGGCTTTTTTAGGTCAATCTGACACGTGAAGAGTGAGATGTTGTCAAGGGGAGCTAACCCTGGCTGGCTGGCAGTGGGTGCTGTGTTTTCTGTGCACCTTGTCTTCTTCTAGACACCAAACCCCAAAGTTCAGCGCTCTCGGTGGACTTCGGCTTTACTCCAGTATGACCATTTCTCACACTCTTAATAACATTTGAATATCTGCTGTGCTAATGCACGTGTCTTCTGGCAGGGGAATGCAATGCTTGTGGTTACTGGTTGTCTGCAGCAGAGGTGAGGTTGGAAAAGCCAGAGCTTTTTTTTTTTTTCCTACAGCCAGAGCTCTCCAGAGCTCACCACCCAGTTGCAGCCTCATGGATCAATGCTCTCAGGAGGGAAGTGCAGCATCCCGGCAGCCCAGCAGCCTCAAGCCTCTGTGCTGATCCTCTGCTGATGTTTGGGTATGTAACAGCCACCCCAGGAGCACTTACAATAGGTTATGTAGTGAAGAAAATAGGGTGACCAATAAGTTTTCACCTCTCACTAGGTGTTTAAAATGACATCCCGTTATCAAGCAGCTGGGCACTCCCTGGGAAGATCTTTCATATCTGTTTCATATACAGGCTATCACAAAATGTTACTTGTATTATTGTGCATCCTTAAGCAATAGGAAAGCAGAGAATTTATGTTTTGGGCAGTCCCCAGATTTAATGTCACTGCTATTGCCCGTGCCACGGTTGCATATCTTCACCTGAACTTTGAAATCTCACTGCATATCAGGCAGTTTCAGAGCAAACCCATGTTCTTAATGAGTAAATGAAGTTACTGTTACTTTAGTTTATTCTAAGTGTTGAACCCAGCATGGGATCTAACCTGGAACAGTCATCTCAAGAATATTGCAGTGGAAAGTAGAGCGTAGGATTTAACATTGGAAATTAGAAGTTGATCCTACTTCTTATACAAAATTGAGATTGACAAAATTGAGGTTTATCTACATAAACCTTTAAACAAAGATGTGGCTCTGAATCAAAATTAGGGAACTGGAGAAATGAAATTGAGGACTTTGTGCTCTTAAAGGAAACTTGCCCAGCAAGACTGTCAGCAGCGGAGAACTAAGCACAGACATTAATGGAGTCAGGTCTTTTTCTGGAGGTCAATTTTTAATAAATCAAGATTGTTTAAAAATTATAATTATTGATTAATTAAATTTATACTTGGAGCTTAGCCCTCTTAGTTTTGAAGAGTCTGTACACCCAGTTGGTATGAATGAATGAACTGAAAGAAAGGGAAAAAAGTCATTATTTAATTAACTGTTATTCCAACTGGATTTAGTGCTAGCAGTAGATTTGGGTGTCTGTTCCCCACAAGTATGAGTAAAGGGGTTTTGCAAGACTCTCTCTGCAGTCAGATTCCATAAAGCAGCCTGCCCTGGATCTGACTATAAAGAAACTAAAAAAGGGCAGATTTGGGTTAGATACCAGGATGAAATTCTTTGCTGTGAGGGTGGTGAGGCACTAGTACAGGTTGCCCAGAGCAGCGCCCAAGGCCAGGCTGGACAGGGCTTGGAGCTCCCTGTGACAGTGGAATATGTCCCCGTCCATGGCAGGGTTTGGAACAAGATGGGCTTTAAGCTCCCTTCCAATGCAAACCATGCCATGATTCCATGAATACTATGTTCACCTCCAAAATGTGATCCTCAAAGGACAGAGTAAGATTGTTTATAAGCATATTATAGGTCCAAAAGTCCAACAGCAGAGTATGCAAAGCTGAACTGCACAGCTGTACAAGCAATTTCTGGGCTTAGATGAACGTAGCTGGAAGAAACCAGACAGGGCTGAAGCCTGAGAGAGAAACAGCACAAAAGCAGGAGTATCCATTTACCTAAACTGGAGCTTGTAAGGTGGGAGCAGGCAGGATTGGGCCCTCTGCAAGCAGAGGGGAGCCAGCTGAAGAGGGAAAAGGAGCAACACCCAAGGCAATGTGTGCCAAAGGCAGGGGGCTGGAGGTGAGTGAAATAAGAAATGAGGAGGCACCATGTTGGCATGAAGTGATACACTGTCACAGGCAGCTCCCAAGCTGATCCCGCACTTAAAAATAGATTGACATCTATCCAGGAGATGAGTTTGTTATTCTGTAACTACAGCATTTTCTATTATGTTTGATAAGGGAAAGAAGATTGCATCTTGGTCAGAAATATAAAAATTCGTCTCCTAGCAGGGGATAATAGCAGGAGAACAGGGGCAGATGAGAACTGCAGATTTAAAATAGTTCAGTGCAGTCCCTGGTAGGGAAGATAAGTTCAGTGCTGGGCTGAGATGTCGTCCCACACTCAGAGCCAGGCCACCCCTGTGGTGTCCCACAGGCAGTGCCCTGCTCCTCTCCCCTCCAGATCTGCTCCTCTGGGGTCACTCTGGGCAATTCTTCTGGGAGTCAACTTGATATTGCACAGAAAGACACTGGAGGAAGAAAGGCAGGGCCAGTGTGCCAGCAAGGCCCTGATCCAGGGGAAGTTTTGGGGCGGAATTAGTGTAAAAGAGGTGTTGGCTGTCAAGGACAGGGGTGTGGGGGTGTCTCTGTCTGTTGGGGGGGCTACAAGGAAGATGGAGAGACCTTATCTGCAAAAGCATGTAATGACAGGACAAGCGGGAATGGCCAAAATGAAGAGGTTTAGATTTGATATTGGGAAAAAATTCTTCTGTGGGAGGATGATGAGGCCCTGGCACAGGCGCCCAGAGCAGCTGTGGCTGCCCCATCCCTGGCAGTGCCCAAGGCCAGGTTGGACAGGGCTGGGAGCACCCTGGGATAGTGGAAGGTGTCCTGGCCATGGCAGGGGGATGGACCAAGATGATCTTTTAAGGAACCTTCCAATCATAGCCAGTGTATGATTCTATGAGCATACCCCAGACAGAGTGTATGCACTGCCTGACTTCTACAATTGCACGGTAGGTAGTGCAAAAACCTTAACTTTGCAAAAAATCCAAACCCCTTTTTTGTTTCAGTGTGTAACTGTTGATCTAAAATGGGAGTTCTTGTTTTCTAATTCAAAAAGCTTAAAAGATGGTTCATTTTATATTAAAATGATAGCCTTTGCAAGAGACCTTCAATCTAATTAAAGCCAGGAGATTAGCATCCCTTAGAATATTTGCAAAGCCTGCAATGCGAAGTTAATGAAATGTGTACACTTTTACAAAGCTTTAATTTTTAATGAAATAATTCAGGACATGGACCTTGCCCCTCTGCCTTACCTACTTTGTCCAAAACAGGGTTTGTTTGTAAACAATGCAGAGTTTTGGGCTGAAGAAGACAGAGGAGAGGATAATCTAAAGGCTTCTTTGTAACTACTGCAAGCCTGTCTTTTGTCTCTTCTGTTCAGCCTGAGAATGTGAGTATTCCTGATTAATAGTAATGACTGAGAATATGATTTCAGAGTGGCAGTTATTTCTTAAGGCTATGTATACGTGTCTGTATGTGTATATATGTGTGCATGTATAAATATATATGTGTAGCATATACTATATTCATATATAAATGCATGTGTAATAAATTAGATATACAACTGTATAAAATCACAGCGCCTGTTAAAGGGACCTTAAATAAAGAAAGTAAGGGAATATGTTTCGAGGGAATGTTTCCTATTTGAAGAAATGGGCTGAGCTCAGAGGCATCAGAGCAGCCAGGGCTGGACCAGTCTAGTTCAGAGGGGATGACCAAAGGAAACCCTAAGCAATTCCAGCCTCTTTTCAGGTCAGGCTCTTCTAATGATGGCCCCACTCCTCTGTTATCGGTTGAGAAGGAAGAAAAGAGGAAAAAAGCTAAAGCACAGAGAAGAGCAAACCCTGTTCAGAGTCATGGCTGCTCTCACAGTGTCAGGGGGCAGTGCATCCCCAGGGCCACGCACGCCCTGTCCTGAGCTGATTTATAAACAGCCACACCATTAGAGCTATTTACTGCATCTGCTTCTTTCACCCTTTCCTTTGCTGCCTCTCCGTTTTGCCACAGGACAGATCTGGCTGCTGCATTCAAAATAGTAATTCTTTTATAGAGCCACCCCCCTACTTTATATTATGCTTACTGGATCCTTCTGAAACCTAAATGTTAGAATATCCTAATCTTGCTCTACATTTTAAAGCTGAAAGATAAACGTGTTGTTTAATGAAATCCACAACACTACAGGAATAGTAACCATTGTGTTTCTTCATTTCAAAGAACGGCTGAAATCTAACATCTGGTGTAACTGTACAAACCTGACCTTAGGTCACAGTAAGTATTGTATTGTTGATGATGGATACGCTTTTTTCATTACCATGCTGTCTCCATTCTTTCAGCATCCATGCTGTGAATCTCCAGTTATAGCTGAGACTATTGATAAATACTGATTTTTAAAATACAATTCCTTTTTTTTTTTTTTTACACTTTTAAGCATGCATTGTATGGTATTTTCTTTTTAAATAGCTCTTCTAGTTTGTTGTCAACAATATGCTATTATTTGAGCAAACTTTTCTGCATGATAGCTCTAACACACAAGGATCAAGGATTATGTGTCTGAAGATGCTGCTATGATCCTGAAAGAGCAGTGTCACAAGAAGGTGATCCTCTGCCTCTAATGCCTTCCCCTGTACTTTCCTCTTTGGAAAATCGTTTCCTTAAAGCCCTTGCAGAACCAGGGCTTAAGGTTTAAATTGGGAAGCAGATGTGGACACCTGTGAATGTGTCTTTGCACATCATTGTTTCAAGGTTTCAGCCCCTGTGCAGGAAATGAGGCCCTGCACTGTCCTGTGTGATTGATGTCCGTTATTCCCCAGAGCTGGGTAATTCACACTAGGTCAGTGACTGAGCAGGAGCAGTGCTGGAACCAGTGCTCCCAGCAAGCCCAGTGAAGTACCAGTCAAGAAAAGATGTTGCCCTCATAGCTGGAAGTTCTAGTCAGATCTTAAATACATAAAACCCACCAGAAGCTCCAACACTGAATTGGGAGACTGAGGCCAAATTTAATGTTTTCTCTTTGTTTGCTTTGCTGACTGTATCTACCCCCAGAGCCTTTCCATTTTTTGCACCTCTCCAAAAGTGTCACAAGACTCTTAGCACAAAGCTTGAATTTTTTTCTCCTAAAGCTGTGCAAAGACAAACCTCCTTTCCAATCCTTTGGGCAGCAGATGCCCAGGCTCATTCAGACTTGACTCTTTTGGATGGAAATCCTGACTGGGATTGCTGGATGTACTGTCAGCAGAGGAGAAATGTGTCCTATCCTAATCCTGTGGTTGTAATGCACATGCTGTGTTCTCACTGGGTGCTAATATTCCTTCATGATGTTACTGCATCATGCAGTGGAGGGAAAGCAGAATATCCTTGGCTCATCCTGGTGCTCCCTGAAATCCTTATATTTTCACCAAACCAGCAGTAACCAGCATGGAAAACGTCTGAAGGCATGGCTTCTACACTTTTAAGAAACATCTATTCACTTCAGTTCTGCCAAAGCTAAATACATTTATAGATTTGTTCGTAATTATTTTTAGAGTAGAATTCTGTTTGTTTGACAATATCTGAAAAATTAAATACCTGGGGCAACATTGCTGAGTGCAGCTGGTACATTGGAAACATGGGGAAATGCTTGCTGCAATTGTGAAGGTTTTATTTAATGGCTCTGAAGGCAGAGTTAACTCATTCAGTGAGGACAGGTTGTTTTTGTTTGATCGGCTGGTGGTGCTGCCCTCTGTGTCACAAGCTGCCAGCCCTGTCCTGTAGCACAGGGATGGCTCAACCGTGGAAAAAAGACTCTGGGGACACCTAATTTTGGCCTTCAGTACCTGGAGGGAGCTACAAGAAAGATGGAGAGAGAATATTTACCTTAGCCTGGAGTGACAGGACAAGGAGTAATGGCTTCAGACTGATGGACAGTAGGTTTAGATTAGCTATTAGGAAGAAATGCTTCCCTGTGAGGGTGGTGAGGCTCTGGCACAGGTTACCCAGAGAAGCTGTGGCTGCCCTATCTCTGGAAGTGTTGAAGGCCAAGTTGGACAGGGCTTGGAGCAGCCTGGGATAGTGGAAGGTGTCCTGGAAGGAGCCTGGCGCCAGGTTTCTGTGCCACGAGGGTGCAGAAGCTCTGGACCTGCCTAGCTGTGAGCTGAAATGCATTGGCAGGACAATTAACAAATATTCTGTACTCTTCCCACCCATTCTGCACTTTCCATGACCTCTTCCTTTCATCAGTACAAGTAAATTGAATTCAGCACATTTAAAGACCCTGTCTGGATCCATAACATTCATAACCATGCTGTAACCATGAATGAAAAGCTGAGGGAGAGTATGGTTTGTATCCAAGGGCTCTTTTGCTTTTTATATGTTTACATATACCAGCCAATGGTCAGCAAATAAGCACCATGGCTGGTAATGAAATGTTCAAACCATCTGTTTTAATCTGCAATTTAATTTCACTATAAAATATTAAAGTTGTTCCGATGGTTGGGTTGGTACGGCTGCTTTATATGAAAAGAATTGAGTATCCCAGAGCAATTACATCGCACCAAGCACATGCTGTGGATATTATATTCTGTATTGTTATTTTGTTCCATTAAAAACATTTAAAAGCCTTCTTAACGTGGTATGACAGAGTTTTAGACCTCTTTTTTTTGTTAGAAACAAGTAGCAAATGATGAGGACTAGTGTAGGAGGAAGATACTGGCAAAAGAATAAACTTCTTCATGATCCTTCAAGAGGAACAATGGAGCCATCTTCCAAGAGGGGTCAATGCCCCAGGCTGGTCAGTGCCTTACAAACAGACAAAGTTGTCATTAACAGGCTTTAGCTTTTGGTCAGCACTGAAGTGGACTTGATGATCCTGGTAGGTCTCCTCCAACTGGATTTCCTCTGTCCTGTCCAAAATAAATGTCTGTGGAAATGCTGAACTGACAGAACCAGAAAGTGGTTTTGACACTGCAGCTGTTGGAATCTGTGGCATCTTTGGAAATCTTTGCTACGTTTTCCACTGGCACTGGTTTCTGTTGTGGGATTTTAGAGAACATTCCTTGAGGGGCTGGTGATAGTTGTGCTCTGGGTTGTGGCCCTTCAGGTCTTGAAAACATCCAGGTTCAGGAATTCCACAGCATAGTTGGACAACCCACTCCAGTGATTAATGATCCTTACAGGGATTTTATTTTTTCTTCTTTCTCCAGATTGAACTTCTCTCATTCCAACCCCTCTGCCACAGGCAGGGACACTTTCCTCTAGACCAGGCTGATCCAAGCCCCACCTGACCTGGCTTTGAACACTTCCAGGATGGAGCAGCCGCAGCTTCTCTGGGTAATCTGTGCCAAGTTCTCACCACCCTCACAGGTCAGAATTTCTTCCTAATTATTTCTACTTCTTCAGAGTCAGCTCAGTGTGATGCTGGGCAACCACCTTTCTTATTTTCTTCTGGCATGAACATTTCTGCTCATGTGTGCCTTGAAATACCCACATGACCTCAAAAATTCCCACCACCCTTGAGCAGCATCCCCTGCCATGGTCCCACTCTGCCTTGCTTCTGGGATCTGTCTGTGCTTCTTTGATGGCTGAGAGGGATAGAGGGCAATCACAATGAGCTTGAGCTGGCACTGTTGTTGAACCCATAATACAGAGCCTTTCTCCATGTGCTGGGACATCAGGGAATGGTGAGAGGGACAGGCACATTTTCCCTGGGCAGAAATTCTGTGTGTCAGAGGCAGGAAGCATCCCTGTGAACATCATACTTTAGCTAATCCAGAGCCCTGTGGGGAGCTGGGGCTCACTAACTCAGCACTGTGGCATCCTGACACAGATGTGTGGCATCTGGAACCCAAGCCAGTATTTCTACCTGGTCTTATGCTGCGCTCGATAACCTGATATGTCTGATAACCTGATTAATCTGCCTGGCCAAGGCTTGCTTGGGGGTGCCCACACAGGAGAGGCAGGGATTGCACACACCAGCTGCCCCCACCCCTGGATGCTGCAGGAGTTGTTTTCCATTGCACCCACAGCCACATGTCACCTGGTGTTATTTGGAGTGTGTGCCACTTTCGATGCCTTTTTCCTGAACATAAGCTGGAAATTACTGATTCTTACCTTACACAGCTAGTATAAAAGCACTAATGTCCTAATGAAGAGTCTCACTTAGCTAAATGCTTCATACAGCTGAGTAAAACAAAGAATTTTACTAGAGCTTAACCCAGTCGTTAATAAGCTTTTTAACCCTGACCTTTCAAATCAATGATCTACCACTGGTTTTACCTTTCAAGAAGGAATTCCATTTTCAAGTGATAAAACATATTTTGCACTCCTTACAATCTAATGATTATTCTCAGCGTTACTGGATATATGAGGCCATCAAACCATTAGAAGGTATAAAATGTATTAATGTACAGCATTCACGGCTACATTTGCTTTAGAGTCAATAAAAGGGAAACAATTTATAAAGGGCATTTATGCTCATTACGGAATATCGATAGATTGTTTCTCCCATCATTCCCGAAGTATGAAGGACTCCCCTCCATGATGGATAGGAGAGGATTTGCATAAGCTCTTTGCTTAAACTCCCCCAGCACTGAGCTGTGTGCAGGGCTCTGTGGCCAGGCTTTGGGCTGGAATGTGTGGGAGTGCCTACAAATTCTTCCTTTCCAGGGGACTGAGCATCTCAGTTTGGGAGGTTTTCACAGCAGCCTTGTGAAGGTTCCGTAGAGAACCACGGCACTTTCAGCACCAGGCAGGAACTGTCACAAGGCTGTGGGCAAATGGAATCTATGTTGGAAAAGAAAGGAATTTGTTTGTGAGGAGGGTCAGGGCTGGAGAACACAAATGAAGGCAGAGCTTTGTTGACCACCTTCATAAGCAGGGAGAGGGACTTTTTGACACATATGGGAGAAAAAAAAAGGGAGAGGAATTACACGGAGGGTAGAAGATGCTGTAGGAGCACTGTAGCTATAGCTAGAGGCAGAAATTTCATAGTCTATCCTAGCGAATAACAACTGCAGAAATATAATAACTATGAGGAGTGAGTGATTAAAACACTGGCCTGAGTCTCAGCAGACCTGGATTCGGTTCCTGGCTGTTTTCAGATTTCTGTCTGACTTTTGGCAAGCCTCTTCAACTCTCTGCGCCTTGGTTTCCCATCTGTTAAAGAGGAATAATATTTCCTTTCTTTCCTGTCTATTCCAGCAGCAATCTCTTCTGGGCAGGCACTGTCTCTCTCATGGTGTGTATAGGACTTTGCCCTTGGATTTTCATACCTGCCCTAAAGCAGGAAATAGGGATGGGGAGCACCATGACATGGAAGCCCTCTTATTAGCAATTTCCTGTTACTAAGGGTCTAATAGGTGTGCTACAACTTGTTAAATAGAGTTCTTACTATCAGTTCTTCCAGGACAAAAGAAAAAAATATCAATCAGTAAATTAGAGAAGGGAAGCGATTCACATCTCTATTAGGATTTCTAAGTCTAAGTGTATTTTCTGAAGTAGAAATATTCCACTTTGAAAGAACAGAGAAAACATTAGACATGGCACAAAAGCAGAGCGCTGGCCTTCTCCATTTCTAATCTTGCTCCTCCAAGTCTGGCTGCTCTATATGGACTGGCCTTTCCAGCATTTCTCACTGACAAGGCATCTTCTAGAGGCACACAGTGGCTTCCTGACATGCATGTGCTCCTGCCCATCTGGTGGGGTGAAGTTGTGCCCACTCAGAGGCACCCACACCCTGCAAGGGAGACTGGGTAATACCAGTTGCAGAGCACTGGTTGAAGAGAACAACCAGTAAATATGTAAAATTAAATCTCAGCTGCAGAGGCTTTCTGGTAATAAGCAGTCCCAATTAGAAATGCAAATGTCACTGAAAGGGAGCGTGTCTGTTGACAGTAGACTTTGAGGAAAGCTTTGGGTTTAGTGCTAGTAAATTAATCTTTAATTATGAACACACCTCACTTCTGAAAGAGGTGCCCTGTACTCACTGAACTGACAGCATGTGAAAGTTTCAGGCTGCTGCTTTCTTCTGTCCAATGGAACATCTCTCCCCAAAAGAGCAGAGGAGAACCTTGTTGGCTGCTTGTGGACTTAGTGCTCTGTGAGCTGGGGCTGGCCCATGTCACTGACCCTCCAGACAACCAGGAGTCACCAAGCCATTGAAAACATTGGTCTTAAAACATTCTGTCTCACATGCTCTTGATAAATATAAATATCTAGATGAAGAATTGTCAAAGTTTGGGAAAGAAAACCAGTCCTTGCTCCTGCAGCTCTCTCCTTCCCTGGCTGGGTTGCCTGCCCTCCATGCAGAGCACACTTTGCTGGCAGAGGGGGGACCACACCAAACTACAGCACACCCTTCTCCTGGCCAGCCATGAGAATGTTCAACACCTCCACTCCTGGGCTGGCTGGATTATTAAAAAAAAACATTTCCACTTCCAAGTAAGTAAATAAATCTCACTGGCAAGTTTGTTTTGTGTCAGCCAACATCTTATCTCCCTGAAAACTGGGCTGGTGTCCTGCAAAGCTGAAAACTGAATAGTCTAAAACCGGAGTGCAAAAGCCAAGAGATACACCAGATCCATCTTCTGAGGTAGCAGATACAGTGAAATAAGCAAATACATTCTAGAAATCTTATTATTAAAGTTACAAAAATAATTCTGTTTCTTTAAGTTTGAAGTTATGAACCTTTGCTCTCATTTTCCCAGCAAGCTTTTGTTTTTTCAGCCTACAGCTAAAAAGCTTCACCCCAAAAACTTCGTTGCCCGAAAGAGGCCGTGCTGCAAACCCACCTCAAAAGGCCCAGAACACCTGGTTTCAGGCACCACAGGAAGATCAGAACATACCTTATCATAAATATGCATATGCGACGCAGGAGCCCGCCACCTTCTTGGAGTGATGCCATAATTGACGGAACAAAGTACAACAAAACTTCACATCACTGGTGGATCAGAAGAACAGAGGTAACTGAAAGGCTAGAAAATTACAGGTTTACTGACATTCTGCTCAACCTTACCCATTCTTTATTGAAAAGAGATAATAACTAACTATAGGAGAGCTGTCTTAAGACTCCATTCATTCCCTTTCGCTAGCCCAGCTGAGAGGTGGTATAATATAAAGCGCACCAGCATCTGGCATGTCATTTAATTACACCTTCAGCTTGCTGGGAAAATGTTGGAAGTGTCAAGGTAAGCAAACTATAAAAATATATTTTGCTTGCTACAGGAGAGCTGCAGAAATGGCAAGCAGAGGCCGGCTCCAGATATTGCTCTGGGTCTGTGAGAGGAAGGTGATGCAGAGGAGTCTAATTCATGCACAATTATCACCCTTTGATAAGACACCATCTGCTCCCAGCTGCCTAGCTCCAATTCCCCAACAGATACTTGGGAATTCCTCTCCAAATAAACCACTGGTGCAACAGGAAAACAGAACTGTCAGCTCCAGTGAAGTTGTGCCTCCTTGCATCAGCACCAGGTGTGTCTCACTCTTTCAACCAAGAAGGAAAATACTGGGAAAGGTAGTAAAATGCCAGCAACCACCACTGAAAGGGCCAGGTAGGTCTTGGTTTAGCTCATCCACCTGGTATGTGTTCTGCTCAACACTGAGAGGCTGTTAGAGATCACTTACAGCAAGGATGAAGGTGGACTAATATACCTGTACTAGTGGGCACTTTTTAACTGTAACTTTTGCCCTGAGTTGATTCAAGGGGCTCTTTTAAACAGCACAAGCTGATCAGCAAATCAGACAGGTGGTGTGTTTCCCTGCAGAAGGCCAGTGCTATCCTCCAGTATCCAAGGGGAAGCCCACAGCCCTGTGAAATGGCCAGCAGTGGAGGACTTCCAGGTTCTTGCTATGTCAGTGTTTCTACTCCACTATGTTTGTAAGAGAAAAAAATGTAAATTTCTAATTTCAGACAGCAGAGCTGAGATTGTGTTGTGGTTGGAGCATGACAGGAAGTTACATCCACCCCATGGTACTGAGAGCACTTGGCTGCATTTGGCTGAAGCTCTGCGAGCACCAGTCCTGCAGCACCATCCTGCACTCCTCACCACGGCTGCTCTCAAGCACTGCTCATTAAAAGGTCAGTTCCCATTGTCACTCCTATGAAATAAATTTGGCCTCTCCATCAACACTTCCTCTAGGCCTTGATGCTGTGCACATCAGGGACAGGAGCACTGAGGAGGAGGACTCAGCATCCTTCCCCAGTCTGCACAGATAACCTCACTGCTTGTTAAACCAAAGATGACCCCTGAGCCTTTGACCCCGGGGGCTGGCCTTGTTACAAGTAATTGAAGTGAATGAAATAAATCACGGGGTTTTTTTCTTTGTTTATTGGGCGGGGTGGGAGGAAAGGAGAAGAAAGTTCAGCACAGAAATTAGTCACGTTGTTTTGTTCTTACTAATGGAAATTTCTCAGAAACCAAAATAAAGGGTGTCATATAAAAACCCGAACAGCACAAAATTAGCTTGAACCCACATCCTAACTTTTAAACCCAGAGCATGAATGCAGGTGTCTGCAGCTGACCACGGTATTTTTTTCAGCTCATCTGAGGTATGAGTCACTTCCATCAAAAGAGGAGGATACCTTGATCTGTGTGTGAGCGAGCTTTGGAACAGCAGCTGTTGGAGCAAATACAAACATCCATGCCAAGGATTGTAAGGATGGAGTTTATCTAATATGTAAAAAAACACCTGCTGCAAATGAAAAATTACACCCACAACCACCTGAATAAGATAAGCAAATGATGGGGGAAATGAAGAGACAGATTTATTATTAATGTAAGTTGGAACTTTTGAACCAAACATTTCTTTTGCGATGGAACAGTGGGATGCACAAGGAAATACCACTCCTTGCCCTAGACCTGCTCAGCAGCATTTATTTTGCCTAAGTGATTTTCTTTTCTTTGCTAAGTCTGGTAGAGATGAAAACACTAACCCAAAGAAGATAATTAAAAGCTAAATGAAACCACATACAGCTGTGCTACTAGATGGCTAATGAACATGCAAATATATACATATGACAAGGACATAATGTGGGCTGGCTGCCTTGAGTGGTTAGTGCAGATTTCCAAGAGCTGGAAATGCTATTGATTATAACTGAGCTAAACTTCCTGACTCCAGACTTCAAAGATCAGCCTCAATATAATCATCAGGCAGCATATGGGAGCGTGGCTGCAAGGAGCTGATGAATAATGGCTCGGGGGCCTGAATGTTTGCACATAGGGTGGGAGATGTCCTGGAGATGTCCTCTGGGCTGTGGAGTGCAGGCTCCTTGGCAGCCAGGACCAGCACCACAGAATCCTCCTCAGCATCTTGGCACACTCGGTCCTGCTGACAATTAGGGTTTTGGAGTTATGGGTTTTAGCTGGGATGTTTATTTTTCCTTTCCCACTTCTTTTGGCAAGAGGCTGATATGTGGCGGAGACAGTTTTGGGAGAACCAGGGAGGGAGGTAACAGATTCAAGGCAAAGCTTCTGGGGTTCTACAAACAGCACGAGCAGCATGGAAAGGCTGTCCTCTGAGGGTCTGCTGCCACATCCACATGAAAGAAGACAAATCTGATTTTCCTTATCAGTTAAAAACCACCCAGCTGACAGTGACTCCCCAGCCCACTCAGAGATGAGACAAGGAAGTCAGGGCCCCCCCTTCACTGTCCACAGCACCACTGAAATATCCACTGGGGATATCACAGGGACAGAGCAAAACTTCCTCCTCCTCCATGATCACCACAGAAAGGCCACAGAGACTTGGGCATGGCCACAGGCAGGAGAGAAGCATGGAGGGATGGAGCACAACCTTAGATGTGGGTGAAGATGGATCCACCAGGATGGCTGAGAGAAAGGACACCTACCAAAAAGAGAAACCAAAGAAACCAAATTTGTGCAGAACACAATGGTTAGTGCATAAAAATTAATCAAGTACTACAATGACTTGCTTTATTCATAATACTTAATGGTCATGTAATAGGAGTTTTTATTCAGCAGTTAAAGTTCATAAGTGCAGGTTTTACATGTAGAAAGGTATTATGCTGATAGTTTAATTACACACCTTTCTGCACACCAAAGGAAATGGGTTATGCGGGTTTTATAATTAAAGACGGACTTCTGAGGGGAAATGAACTTTGCAGTTAGCAACATAATATTTGATTTTTATCAGATGTTTTTGTTTTGAATTCGCCAGCACTTGGTGGTGGTGTAAACAGGTGAGAGTGCTCCAGACTGCATGAGGTGTCAGGAGAAGCTTTGAAAATGCAGCAGAAAGTAGCCATATTTAAAAATAGCCAGTGTGAGCATGAGGTATAAACATCATGTGTTTGGAAAGCTCTCCAGACTCTGCCCATGCAATTATGCACAGTGCAAGTCTGTCCGGTACGTCTAGGAAACAGGGGAAAAAACCCAACCCAACAAGTAAGTGAAAAATAAACCCTGGTGCTTGCCAAAATAATAAAAAACTTCACTTTTTATTTCTCAGATTTTTTGTTTTAAATTCATTTCATGGCCAGTGAATACAATTTTCCCCTCCCGCCTGCCTACAGAGGCAGCAAAGCCAAAAATGTGATGGATGTTTGTGTGTGCACGTTTGCTGTTGGAATAAACAGGACTGCTCTCAATATTAAAGGCAGAGAGTGGCATGAGCCACTGCCAGGTCACAGCCAGCTCCTGCCATTCCCTAATAACCATGTGGAAGTCTGTACCCAACAAGGTGGGGCTGGGCAGGTCTGCAGTGCCTGGGACTCCCCCTTTTCAAGTTTTAGGAGGCTTTATTTAGCGTAACCTCATTCTTATATAAATATCAAAGCACATTAAAAGGATATGTGGGTATATATATATATATATTTATAGATATATATATGTATTTATATATATATTTATATATATATTTATAAACTTCTAGGAGACATAAATTTATTTATAAACTACTAGGAGTAATCCATTTTTTTTTAACACAGCAAATACACCTACAAGGATTTTTCTAAAGTCTAAAATATTTCAAACATCACCAACTGCTCCTCCCCTCGTGTGATATAAACTGACAGGCTCAGGATTTTATTGTGCCCAGCACAAATGAACATTAACTGGTGGGTTGAACAAAAAAAAAAACCAAAAAAAAAAAACACCAACAAAACAAAACCAACAAAAAAAACCAAAGCCAAAAGAAGAAAACAAAAGACTTTCCAAAAACAATAAGCAAGGGCAAGGCCTGAAGTATTTTGAGCACGCCCTTTCCTTTCTAGCAGGACTGGGAGTGACTGCCCTGGATATTATGGTTTGTTGGTGGAGTCCAGGTGATGGCAGACAGTGCTGCCTGTGACAGGGGTCCCTTGGCTGCAACAGCTCCTCGGGCACTCTGGACCTGCCCAGAACATCTGAAATCAGGCATTTCACAGCCAAGTACAGAGGAATGATTTAAAAATCCTTTTAACGGGTGTGGACACTCAACAAAAACAGGAATAGTTGTGCAAAGGGTGCATCCAAATATAACTGGACATTTTTTTGAATTTCGTTGGCTAACTGCATAAATTAATGACAATGAGAAAGAGCTGTAACTGTTTTTCTCTAATTAAATCCATACATTTTGGCTCTACTCATCATCGTTAACATACTGTTAAAAGTGCTGTTGCTGTATCTTTCAACCCTCAGCCTGCAATCAAGCCCTCGCTGCACTGTGGTGGATTTCAAACAGTCACTTGTTTAAAAATAGAAAGTGGTTTTTTAAAAAAAAAACAACTGACTGCCAGCTGAATGCAAACAGGTAAAAATTAACATATGCAATTGTCAAGTGTCAGATTCAGCTCCTGAGCCACCAAGATTTACATTGCCTGGTGAGGGGCTCACAGCATTTTAAGGCTGTATTGCCCACAGGCTGAAGTTGTGCAAATGAATATATATCCTTAATTTTTATTTAAGTTACAGGGTGCTTTCTGTGTGGGGTACCCATCATTTGCTCTTTATAATTTCCAAATTTCAACAAAATATCCCGTAATCCCAGAGGGTATTAACTCCATGGGGTACATTCAGGGTCTACCACAAGGTTACAGAGATGCTTTCCATGATGCCCATTCCTACCATTGGCACGAGTTCTCCACCCTTGCAACAGAGGATACTACTCCACTTTTTATTTTTTTCTTTTTCTTTTTCTTTTTTTTTTTAAGTCTAACAAGGGTAATCATAACAGGATTAACAGATTTTTTTACCTCCCCATATCATATCAAAGAGAGCATTAGACCAGAGTTATGATTAGATGTATTTTTGCTGTCTATGGAATTGTATTAAAATTAATGCATGGCTCAGCCACATTTGCTATCCACTGTTCTGTTCTGTAAAGCCATTTCTCCCATGAAGGGCAGCCATGAGTGGAGGGAGAGCATCCAAATAAGTATTTTGTAAACATTTGAGAAAGAGAGACAAATAGCCCCATGCAATCACACCATCATCTCAAATTCCCATTCAAAAACGAAATAATTCCTTGCTGAACAAGCCAAGCCTGGCTCCCTAAACCGGGAGGAATTGCGATGCTGGTAAACTTGCAGAAATATTTTTACAATTTTATTAGAGGTTTTAATTCAGTGCTTTATCTACCTCTGTTAGTCTGCAAAATAGCTTTAAATATTCAAGTGGTAATTAATGAATCTTTTATGTTGCAAATCAAACATTTTCATCTGTGCTGTGGTACAGTGGCAGTGAGAAGGAGGGGTTTAAAGTGTAATTGTTTCTCCTGTTCCCCTCGCAGCGCTGAATGCCTTTTTACCCTTTATTATATCATTGGCTTTTGCTTCAGTTCATCAGTACTTTGCCACATCTTATCGGTTGATATTTGCTGTCTATTTTTTATTTTTTTTTTTTCAGTGCAAGATTTCTTACTGTGCCTTTGCCAGAGACATTCCTAAGGAGATGGAAACTCTCTGAATGTGGAATTTTCGCATGAGTGCAAAATAATAAAAAGCATGTGTGTATTAAAAAGGGATCAACTTAATGGGAAATGAGCATTGGGTTACATTAATATTCTATTACAGTAAAAATCATATTTAATAAATTTTCTCCAGATTTTTCAGGACCTTACTGTATTTTTCTAAGTCGGATGCCAATCCAAAGAAACAGTGTATATGATACATTTGATTTATGTTAAGTAAATAACCTGCACAGCCCATTTTTCAGTTTAAAAAAAAATATTAAGTGTAGAAACACACACCAGACTGAAATGTGTGCTTAGTTTCCATCTGCTAGGAGGAATAGTGTTGGTCTTGTGCAGCAGAAAGCCTTTATAAACAGTATTCTATTTTATTGATGCTATATGTGGATTTTTATGTTATGTGGCAAGCGAAGGAGAATGAAAACACTGTAATTTATCCAAAACCATAAAATTATACTAGTACTAAAGTAATTACTTCACATATTAAAGTACAGTTTCCTTTGCTTTCTTTTGTCATCACATAAAACGAGGCGTTGAGCGCGGCAGCGCGGAGGGGCTGGGGCTGCTCTTGCCTCCACAAAGGATTGACACATCCCGGATCAGACACTATATCACCCGACCCTTGTTGTTCTGTGACCCTAATTAATATTATACTCGCTGACATTTATGTATCAGAGCAATAAGCTAAACAGGAAACAATTTATGTCACCTAAAGCTTTTTAACAAATCGATGCAACTATTTGTAATTGCTTGTTTCACAAGATTAAAAGTACTCAGCCTTGATCTTCGCCCACAGTTTTGTGGCCAACATGACCTGTGCTTCCGTTGTAAAATAGGAGAGTTAGTGATCAGCACCTATTTCCATCAAGTAATCCATATTGCTAATATTTCTGGAATTTTAATGTAGTTACAATTTATAGCCGATCAAATGTGGTTACCTAAATTGCTGTTGCTAGTAGACAGTTTAACTGTCTTTATTAATTACAGTATAATTTAATGTTTGAGTACAGGCACTTGTGTTGGTCATTTTTACAGCCAAAGCAGTTATGTGCCTTATGACGAACCATTTTAGCATTTTCAATGGAAATTTGCTAATATGATGAGTGATAAAAATGTCAAACTCTGGTAAATAATGGTTATTGCTTTGGCTGGAATTAATCCTTGAAAGGACGGTTACCTTCAAATTAACATTATAACTTGAAGAAAAAAAATGTTTTTCATGCTTCTGAGAGGCATAAAAAGTAGTCACTGGGCTCCTCTAAATAAATACAGACAAAATGGCACAAAATGGGGGGTTTTTCCCCTTTTTCTTCAGGTTGACAAAGAAAATTCCTGTGGAAGAAAGGAGGAGGGATTGGTAAATACCCCAAGGTGTTGTTGCTTGCCATTTGCAGCTCATGTGCTTTGAAGATCTCTAGCCAAGGTAATAAAACAGGGTAGAAAGAAGGACTTTGCTATGCCCCAGCTCCAGGATTTGGGAAAAACCAAGTGTGGACACCATGGAGGCTGCAAACACACCTGAGGGCCACATGCCACCACCTCAGTCATCACTGCTGGGGAGAATGGTGGCTTGTGGCTATGTGAGGATGGAGAGTGTTCAACGTGCCAGAATTAACCACCACTGCTACGAGGATGAAAGATAGCCCTGATTAACACACCATTAAATGAACGTTTAACATCATCATTGAAGACTGAGCCTGATTAATAGGTCAAGAAGGGCTAATTACACCTTGTTGTCAGGAAGGGTGTGTGTATGTGTGGCTGGGTGCAAGCGAGCGGCACCAGGAATTGCCAGTCCCTTAAATTAGACCAATAATGTGAAGTTTGTCAGACTCTGTGACCATGGCCCAAGTTAAATGTCACTGATGGGATCATCTGCAGGGAGCAGGTGGGTGTGCAAGGAGCACATCAGCTGCCATGTCCTCCTGGGCCTCCAGCTCCTGAGCTTTTCCCTCTGGGACAGGAGAAACCCAGAAAAACTACTCACAGGCTCCGTTTTTCTTAGGAAATTCCTCAGAGACGCATTGCCTCACCACTGCCCATAAAAGTGCTTTTCAGCTGTGGTGGGAAACAGTGTTTCTGCCTGGAAAAGGTATTTCCCAGCTGGCTGCTGCTGGTGGAGTAGGAAGGCATTGTGTGATGATCCGTGATGGAGCAGCCAGGGAGGAGAAATGTGATTAATAACACAAAGATGATACAGAAGGTGGCCAAAAGCCAGATTCCCATCCGCTGCTCCAGGCAGCACTGCCTGGGACAGGAGGGGAAATGCTGGTCCTGCTGCTCAGCTCAAGCTGCATGTGGCACCCACCCCAGCAGCTGCCCTTAAACCCAAGCCCACGGGCAGTCAGCAGATGACAAACAGGACATTTGGAACCCCAAATCATCTTTCAAAGGTGAGATGCCCAGGGAGGTGGAGCAGCCAATAACTTGTGATGGCTTTGTAGCCCCTGACCTGCGTGCTGGTGACCTGTGTGCGGACACAGTGTCCCCCAGGGGAGGCTGAGGGCCCTGCTGGGGCTCATCCAGGGACTCATTTCCTACCTGGAGCTGACTCCCCCCATTTTACAGATGCACCCCATACCAAACAGCAGCTTCTGGCTCAATCCCTTCTGCCCGAGACTTTGGAAAATTTAATCCCACAAATCCTCTCCAGTTTATGAAAATCTCACTGGTGATGGAAGTGCACTACACAACCAAGGCCGAATTTGTACTCTCTGTATTTTGATTATTAAAATCTACCAGTCCGTACCATTTGGGGACACACTATAATGAGTGTGCAAAGTTCCCCTCCCCCTCCCCCCAAAAAATAGTTATCTGGTGTAATTTTATGATAGAATATTTTTATAAAATCATTTGTACTAATTTAAGCATTTATCATTATATGCAAAAAGATTTCTTGATGAGAATATTATAGACGGTGCATGTTTTTGACATTAGCATTTTATTTGGATGACTAATCTTGCAGATGTGAAATTTTAATGAATTATTCATGAAAAATCTCTCCTCTGAAATTTCAGTTTGCTGCTAATGCTAGTTATTAAACATTTTATTTTTCTTTACAAAACCTGATGAGGAAAATAAATGTGTGCTTACTCGAAAGAAAAAGAAGGTGGGTTTTTCCTTCAGTTTGTCTCAGGTGACAGCGTCAGTTGGGACTTTGCTCCTCACAGTTATATGGACCAAGGGGTTGATCCTGCAAACCCCTTTTGGCAGGGTGCAGTGCACATTCCCAGCCCTTCCTACCAAAGCCAGCAGCACCATTCCCACCAGGGCACTGCACTGGGAAGGAGCTGCAGGATGAAGACCCCAGCCCTTTCCTTTGAGAAAACAAATAACCCCTTGCGACCCCAGTGGGCAAAACTGAAGGACTTCCTTGGAAAAGGGGATTAATTCCTCGAATTACAGTGTCTTCCTTGCTTCCAGCACTCCAGCCTCACCTAACTGCCCTCTACAGACTGTCCACAAATCCACCACTAAAATACTTTGTACTTGAATGTGGTTGGGAAATCTCAAGGAAAGAGTTGAGTTTGTCCATCCATGAACGAGCTAGGACATGGCTGAGGTGCCCTCGGATCAGGGACCATGGGATGTGACACCAGAGTCACTGTGAGGGGGAAGAACAAAACAAGAACTTCGGACATGGCAACTTGCATTACCAGTGTGAACAACCAGCATTTTTATTGCATTTGAGAATGCTATAATGTCAGTAATTAGTACTGACTACACAACATTTTTTATTGTCTGTATCAACAGACATGGAATGATGGAATTACAGTTGATGTAAGGAATGAGTTTCTTTTATGCCTTATCAAAAAAAAAAAAAAAATCTTGTTACTGGCAGCACATACACACGAAGCACCATGCTAACAGTCTGGACTGTACCATTTTCATCAAGGCTTATGGGTAGAAGATACTTGGTTACCTGTTCTGGGCCCATTAAAATGCAGTCCTGAACTGCAAATTCACCTCGCAAGACGAGAATACTAAATGACTTCTGAAACATCTAAAAAAATCACTCTGAGTTCATTAACCAAAGGTACCAAAGGATTTCAAAAGAGTTTAAACACGTTTAGTTTTTTTTTTCCATGCTATAATGAACGTGAGATTATTGGCGATCTGAAAACTACAATAGTTCAAAATTATTTTAAAAAACTTTATATATATATATATTTTATGTATGTATATATATAAAATATCTAATGATCTGCAATATTTGTAGAACCAGCATCCCTGCCCCGGTCTCTCCCCGAAGCTGAGCTCCAGGAAAGGGGAGGTGCAGGACCTGCCGTGGGACTCTTGCGAGTGAGAATCAAAAAAAGGTCTTTATTTTTTTTGTGGTCACTTGTTCTACATAAGCCTTGATTTTGTTTTTGTTTTTTTGGTTTTTTTTTTTTTCATTTCACTTTTAGTTGAATGCAGAAACCTAACAGGTTTTACATTTACAAACTTTTTTTTTTTTTTGTGGACAAGGAAGGCTTTGACTCTCATTCCTGACAGCGATTTACCTGATACATGGTACTACTTTCATAATGTACGCTTTTCTTTGAGAAAAAAAACATGTAACAAATTGTCTTTACATCTTGGCACCTTGTAAAGTTTTTTTTTTGTTTTTTTATACAAAAAGTTCAATAGTTTGACACTCCCCATTATTAATCACTACTTCACTGATAAACTTTGAAAGTGTGACCCTGGAATTCATCATGCAAAATATTTACTGCAGCAGGAGAAAAACATTTTTTTTAAACGATTTTTTTTTCCTTTCAAATATATGAACTTTGTTTAAGACAGCCAGAAAAGGCAGTGGTAAGATAACAGAAGGGGTGGGAAAGTATCAAAAAAACCAGCTTAAACACAAAAACTGTACAAAAATGCTTCGATCAATGATAACAGGAGAAAAAAAAATTCTGTCAACTATGTTACAATTTAAAAGCTGAAAAAAAAAGTCAGGGATTTTCTCCCACATGTCAGCAAATGTCATCCAATATTCTTAAAGCAAGGATAACTAAATAAAATACATGTGCAGCGTATTCTGCAATTCCATTACATACAGTAGTTTTTTTTTTTTTCAAAGCTATTTTTTAGTATAGTTAATATAAAGCAGTTGCACAAAAAGCAAAAGGTGTTTTGACAAACAGGTCTGCATTTATTCCTTTTGAGGAATGATATCTAAAAAAAGGACCTTTCCACCTTTTCCTCCCTCCCCACCCTCCCCCCAAAAGACAAAGGCTCACACAGACACAGTGGGATATATATGTACAACATAATAAACCCCTCCCTAAAGAAGCAACTGTATATCCAAAGGGATACAGAATCAGAATTGTAAAAATCATAGTGAAGTTTGCTTGATGTAAAGCCTGAGATTTTCAGTTGGTTCTTCTGCAAGGCTGCAACACCTGCCAGATATGTTAAACTCTAATTTTTTGTTTCTTTTTCTCTTTTTTTAATTTTTTTTATTTTTGCTACAGTCTTTAGACTAAGCATGCAAGACATACAACTAAGTGCAACTGAGTGAAATGTATTTTTTATTTACTCATTCCCTAACAGTTTGGACTGAGGTATGCGTACTAACAGTTTTCTCATGCTGTTATCTTTACTCATGTCTAGCTACACATGCTGAGAATGAACTAATCTACCAGATTTTTATCCCCCTTCTGAATACCGAACTAACCAGCAAACCACTCAGTTTTGAAGCACAGGGCTCAATTCTCATGATCCCTGTCTGGCTACCGCCGGCACGTCACGAAGCTGCCTGGATATAATTTAAACCAAAACTTAAAAAAAAAAAAAAAAGAAAAAAATTTAAAGAAAATGTTTCCAAATGACCACAGACTGCCCTTTTTTTTTCTTTCTTTTTTTTTTTCCTTGTCTTTTTGAAACAGAAAGCAGAGTTTTATAAAAGTAACTGCCAATAAAGTTTTTTGTACCAAAGCTTATGAGTGGACAGGAGTGTTATTTCCTTATGAAAAATGCTGACCAAAAACCAAACAAAACTGAGTAAATGTGCCAAGATCAACCAAAATTAAAGCAGACATCCCAGCACAGTCCCGGAACAGAAGTGGCACACAATCTGTAGAACCAAAGACCAAAAAATTTTTTTTCCTTTTTATTCTAGAAATACCATTATGTCGTCCAGTTAAATTGTGGGAGCTTTTCTGTTCTCTTCTGTGTTTTATTAAACTGTCTCCTTTATCTGATACTCTAAATTTTCCACAAAATAATTGTGTCTTTGCTTTCTTCAGCTCCCTTCTCATAGCTCCCTCAGTAACACTGATTCCTAATTTTAACCTCAAAAGCTCTCCTCAATTCCTCTTTACAGACTTTCATTTTGGTCACTGTAAAGAATTGCAAATAAAAAGTAACAACTTTGGTTCAGACATCTACTTGGCCTTCTAAATTTTCTAGAATAAAGGAGCAGTTTCCCTCTCAGGTTAGCAATAGCCCACATCTTGTCATTTCCCTCTAAATTCTTCAACCTCCTTTGATCAACAATAAGAGGATATTTGGCTTCATAAGATAAAGCATATAACAGAGAACATAATTTACCTTTGTGTAATATCTTTGGTAATTTTAGGAAAAAAAAAGGTACAAAGAAGAATATAAATTAAGCTCTGAAAGGCTTTTCGAAATAATAAAAAAAAGCTACAGTCCTACATAAATAAATGAGTGACGGAAAAGTGGTTGCAGAATGAAAATGTTTAGGTGTTTGGTGACTGAGGTTTACTGACCTATGGCAACAGATTTTGTATGTCGTGTTTGCTTTGCAGAGCTTTGCCAGTTTTGCCTAACAAGCCCCGGCGCCAATTCTCTCCCAACTCTCCCGACTCCTCCGGCGAGGTTTCCATACTGGCTGGTGTAATATTGCATAACAATCCTAACTGCAGTACTGGATTTGCACAGCTGAAAATTAACACTTTAGCATTAGTGGGGCCCCGTCCTTATTAACTCCCGTAACAAGTTCAATCTGAAATCTAATTTGTATTCAAACAGATTAACACCACCGAGCAATCCTGAACTGATGTTTAACCGTGAAACATCACCATGTACAGTAACAATTTAATGAAGTCATCTTTCCAACCACTATTTGCAAATGCAAATGTAAAAAAACAATAGAAAAAAATAAAGTTGTAATAATAATAAATGTTTAGGTGCCCATCTCGGTAATCTTAGATATTCCAGAAAGATGTGTTGACCCATTAGAACTCGTGTTAAACAACCGAGAACCTGCCACTGTACTATTCATTCTCTACTAAAAGTGAACTCTGTTGGTGCTGCATATGTTTCTTTGTGCTGTTCAATTTTGTGGCATTTGCTAATATTCACCGTTGCTGCCAAAAAAAAAAAAATCAAAAAAATCAAAAAACCTAAACAAAACAAGAATATATTAAAAATACTGCTTTGTGGAATGAATCTGTGTTGCTTCCTACAGTGTTTCTATGTTCATCTGTCATTCATTCTCATTCTTGCAGTACTTCGTTCCTCTCTCTCCGTTGGACAACCCTTCCACATGTATCGTGCAGCATTTGGGACCTTTTCAAAAAACAACAACAAAAAAGGAGACACCGAAATGGAATGTTTTCCATAGCTAAAGAAAACATGGTGGCATCTGAAGGATATTGGAATGAATGACAGAAAAAACTACAAACAATTCAATGACATTCAGCTTCGTGTAATAAAAACACCTATTAACATTCATCACAAAGTACAGAAAACGTTGAAGCCTCCGAGAGGCCCTGGGCCCAGATGAGGCCTGAGGTCAGAACTTAAAATGGTAGAGGAGAAGTGGGGCGGGGGAATAAAAGCAATACATTAAAGAGTTTGGGATAATTTTTTCTTTGAACCCCTCCCCGATATACACGCTCACACGCACGCACACATACCCACACACGTGCACACACAGGCCTTCCCCATCCCAAATGGAAGCAAAAAAAAAAAAAAAAAAAACCAACCAAAATGGAGTAAAGGCAGTGATAATCAACATGCAGTACTGTGCAAATATGTTGTCCATTGGAATCCTTAAAATCTGGGCAAAGACTTGATCTGCAGTTCAGGTGTACATGCTCAGTTTGATGTCCTCAAGTGTCCAAAATTGGCAGGACCTGCAGTCCACAGCTGGCTGCTAAATGCAAGTGAATCAGTTTAGCAAATTTACAACACTGATGTTGACTGTAAGAGAGGAAAATCCCAAGTACCAAACAAGTCCATCCAATGCACAGAGTACAAATTCCTTTTTTCAACAAAAAGTAGAAAAATCAAAAATACTCCCAAATGGGATACTTGATGGCACTAAGAGTTAACATATTTCATAGTTGTCAAAGTGGACTGAGAATCCTCCAGACTGTACAATAATGGAGAGATTTCACAGCTAAGTTTGACGTGTTCTTCCAATCTTCATTCTCAGGATAATGATGTCAGACATACTCATTCTATGTCCTCATTTACAGGTTCATCTTCATAATCTCTGTCGTGATCAAAATCTGGACTGTGGTTGGCTGTTGTCACTAAGGATAGTGGGCCTTCATTTTCATCTGGGTCTAATGGTTCTTCTTTGACATGCACAGGGTGCCTGGGAAAACGAAACAGCAGACAATCAGCAAGCTGCTCATTAAAAAATGGTCTTGACAGAATGGGTGGTTTGGGGAAAAAGGCAAAGTGGTTTGGGGTGTTCAGACATGGAGGACCAGGTCTGAGAGCTCCAGGTCACCGTGGAGAAGCCCCTCAATGTCTGTGCTGGCCACAGAAGCCAAGCCAAGCACTATCTCCCAGGTAACAATCAAGAGAACAAGAGTGAACAGCCTCATGTTGCCCCACAGGAGGTTTAGGTTGGATATTAGGAAAAATTTATTCACTAAAAAGAGTGACCAAACACTGGAACAGGCTGCCCAGGGGAGTGATGCAGTCACTGCACCCAGAAGCCTTCAGAAAACATGTGGACGTGGCACTTAAAACACAGTTTAGTAGTGGGCTTGGCAGTGCTGGGTTAATGGCTGGACTCAATGATCCTAAAGGGCTTTTCCAAGCCTAATGATTCTGAGATTCCAGGGAGGCTGTGCCAGGCAGGCAGCACTCAGCCTCCCCGGGAAAACACGCTGGGAGGAGCACCTCGATAGGGTTTCTGTCTTGGGATGGAGAGAAAACGCTCTCAGCTGACACATTAAGTTAATATGATCTTTGGATAAATAAGTGGAATGTGCATCTGAAGGGGAAGGCAGGGCCTGCCCAGGCCTCAGCACAGGCCGGGCTAATCATCCTCGCTGTGTGTGCAGCGTCTCTCGTTAACATGCAGAACCTGTGAGGCAACTCTCCAGAGGACGACCCCAAGTGAGGTTCTATCATTAATCAACTTCAAGCAAACACAGCAAAGAGACACCATGATACATGCTTTAAACTCCAAATTAATGCATATTTTTACAAACTGTCAATAAGGGAAGAAAAGCCCTGCCAGGAAACACAAACAGAGAGGAAAAGGCTCGCTCAACACAACAATATGATAAGAAAGCACAGTCCTAACGAGAATAATAACACTGTCAGCTGTAAACAAGGCAGAACATGATCCCCAGCTCATGGTGGGCACAAGGATGTACTAAAAAGATGAGATCTGCCAAATTTCTCATTACAGCAAAGCACATGAATAACCCACAGGGGAATGGGGCTTGGTCATTCAAAACGGGTATGATAACAATTGAAAAATGTTGTTCGTAAATCATATTTACAACAAATCCTATACAAATACAAATTACCTTTTTCTACCTCTCTTTCTTTTTTTTTTTTTTGTTCAGCAGCTTTTGAAATGTAAAGTAGCCATGTGAGTCAATAGTGTCTTGTTGGTGGGACTTTACAGGAAAGTAGGATTTTATTGACATTACCAAGTATTAATAATGCGACACAGCGATGGAGACCCTGTTTGCTTCCTAAATAATTGATGTTGTAGGCAATCCCTTAAAATAAAGTGTTAATGAGTTCAAGTCCCACTCTGTCTCTCACTGAGTTGATATCCACCTCCAAGACTCATGTTTTTCCTCTGTGCAGGCTGATTTAACCCTTTCACATAAGCAACATGAACACACAACCTGAAGCACACACCTTCACTGTAAGAACTCTTCCTCTGTTTGCACAGCTTTGCTTTAAAACGAATGATTTAAAATAGCTGCCTTGTATTTTATGCTTTGTGTTGATAGCAACGACAACACTGTTTGTACTCCACTGCACGGACAGACAGCAAGGATAAATCACTGGGCAGGGAAAATGTACTCAGCATCCACAGACAGACCAAAGCCAGCCTTGCCTCATTCAAGTGAGCCAGCTGTACCCTTGTATCTTGTTTATTTCTTTATTCAGGCTTGAGCCTGGATAAGTTTAGGAAACATCCAACTTGCTGACTACAGACCATTCAAATGTGAGTTGCGAATGCCTTTCACGTCCCTGCTTGTTTCAACTTTTTGAGTTGTAAAGTGCTGGATCAATACTCAAGTATTAACTGCACCTTCCAACTCATCCAAAGGAATGCTGGGGAGAAGTGATGCAGTATCCATGGACATAGACCTTTTCCCTTCAAATCCACTAATATGTATCCCACCAACACATCTCTGGGAGCAAAGAGGTTCCTCTGCATGTCACGTAATTTTTGAAAAAATTACGTACCAAGAGCACAGCTCATGCACTTTTTAACCCAACTAGTGAAAAAGAAGGGGTAAAGAAGAAACTGGAAGGAAACAATTCAAGGATCAGAGGTTAAGAATTGGCAAAAACTTATAAGAAGCTGGAGGTGCGCATGTGCTACCTGTCCCAGCAGCTCATGGCCTCAGTGAATATAAAACTATGCTGAATACCTGCAACTAGAAAAACTTAATATTATGAATAGGCTGTGGGGCCCCCTCACTTGGGAGAAAACATGAAATGAAAAACAGAAGAAAAAGGGGGAAAGAGCAGCTGCACTGAGAGCCCAATAAAGCCTGTGCTACTTGGCCTTTATGGCAGTGATCTTTTTTACTGCTGTTTTAATGTCAAAGTCTTGCTTTTTTGCTTTCTGGTTTTGATGCTGCCGCTGCTGGGCTTATTTTTGTTTTTTTTTTTTTTTTTTAAGTATTATTTTTGAAAACGCAGAAGGGAAATTTTCAAAGGGGGCACGAGAGCACGTCACGTGCAGCAGAGAGGCCTTGGCGCATGGAGTGGAGTTTCTCCAAAGGCTGCCCAGTGTCCCAATGCATCCCCACCACCTCAGGTGCCAGCAGGTTAGACAGGTGCTCACTGTGCTCAAAACCACTCCAAGTGCTGTGAAAGCTCATTCAAAGGCCCCCAAACCTTTCCAAAGCAAACTTTGCCCCTCTTCTGGTTTTGTTATGAAACCAGGTGAAACCAGGTGGTTTTAACTGAGGTTCTCTTTGAGGTTTGGTGTGATTCCCAGAGGTCAAAAACCAAAACTTGAGGTGTGAGAAGCAACAGAAGTTATGAAAAGCTCTGCACAGCCCTGGGTGAGACAAAGCCAGAGAGGGCCACAAAGCCACAGGGAGCAGAGTCACACCAGCCCCCCCAGCACCTCACGTGTTGCACAAACATCAGACAGTGAGCTTGGCAAAACCTCCATCCCCTAAATGAGGAGGTTATCTGGGTAACACAACCCCCAGGGAGAGAGCTGCAAGGAAAACAATGCCAAAAAAATTCCAACTCCTTGTGTATTCTGTCAGATGTAACCACAAAATGGCATGTGAGGAGGAAACCTTCCTGAATCTCTGATTTTTCCCAAACTTTTCTGAACAACTGAAATAAATAAGCTTAAATAATCTTGAAGGCAAAGGGAGACTTTCATATCCTCTCAAGTTAAGTCTGAATTTCTATTTACCACCTCACCAAATCCTCAAAATGGGGAAGGAAAACTTCATTTAGAGACTGAAGAATTCAGTCTGCTGAATTACAGAAAAGGTAAATGCTGGGTTAAGCAACAAGAAAAAGAAAGGGGAGGGGGAAAGAAGGCAAAGAAAAGAAAGGGTTTCCCATTTCTGTTTTCACAGCAGCAGAAATTCAACACATTCCTTTTAAGTAGATGCCTGGGACTCCAGAAGGGGTTAACAATAAATAACCTTGCTGAACACAGATTCCCCTTCTTTTCACATCTGAGTAATTCTTTTGTTTGTCCACTCTGGGAACAGAGGAGTTTTTAATAAAGCTGACTGTTGTTTAAAGCCACTGAGTTCTGGTGGTGCACACAGCATGGAGTAGTTTGCTTTGTGGCTACCTTTGGAGCATATCAGGATGAAAGTGTTATGTCCCCAAGCTGTAATTATGCGACTACTTTCTAGTGTTTCAAAAGGAGGGAGAGAGAAGGGAAAAAAAACCCACCCTAGCTGTGGTTCAATGTGTCATAAAAAGGAAACGAATGAGCGGTAATAAGACTTCAGCTAGAGTGTTAGACTTCTTAGCTGTCATGTTAACAAGGTCCTTTAAACCTTACAATAAAGTTTAAAACTTGATTTCTTCCAATACACTGAAATTGTTTAAAAAATATTTAGCATTATGACAAGGAAATCTGTTCTGAGAAAAAAAATGAACATGTTGTTAACAAAGCAGGAGCATGGAAAATAAAAAGGTTTCACAGCGTCTGCAAAGTTGCTGTTGACTTGTGTTTTTATTTAGTAAACAGGGTAAACCCTGTGACGTGTGAATGGTGTTCTGGCTTTAGATCCCTTCAAATTACTTAGAAACAGCATTATAATGGGGAAGCTCCGAGGCTGGTATTGGAACATCACCCAGCCACATTTTACTTAAGCAAAAAGAAATGTTCAG
The DNA here is from genome assembly GCF_000277835.1 of Geospiza fortis. Classification (NCBI taxonomy): domain Eukaryota; kingdom Metazoa; phylum Chordata; class Aves; order Passeriformes; family Thraupidae; genus Geospiza; species Geospiza fortis. Next base: position 1,668,824 of record NW_005054317.1, on the reverse strand, counting down.
CAGAGAACACATATATTATCAATTCTGAGAAAATGAAAACACTCAGGAAACAATCATTTCCATATTACAACAGAAAATTGGATTTTCTGGTGAATAATGAAAATGAGGCATCACTCCCCCCGACCTCCTCTCTCTCCACTATTTGTTCTGTGCCCCTCACCTTGGTATCAATGTGCTAAGAGATGATTATTAAGTGCAACAAAGGCCACAGCTATGCACAGTTCTGGAAGATGTCCTAGCCTGTTTCAACTCGGTTATTTTTCCCTCCTCTCAGTCTATTCAAAGACAAGGAAACCTTAGGTGAAATGAGAAGTGCATGAACTGCACTAGCCTTGAACTTGCAAAAAAATAATTACTCGGATTAACACAACATCACAAACGTTCATCCTTGTCTGTTAGGCCAGGAGAAACCCTTGGGAGAAGTCTTGTTTCTTGAGAAAAGTCATGTCCCTCCACTCCTCCTTCACGCCAGCCCTGCGTGGTCACAGGCAGAGGATAACAAATTGTGACTAAAACTGCCTGGAGATGAATCCGTCTGTGAGAGACGGAAAGTGTGTCATGCAATGTTACTTTGGGAGAGATAATTAATACTGCACAAACAATCACTGGAAAAGCTAAACACATTATTTGAATGTTTTGAAGTAAATGGTAAAAGACAATGTTTAAATTAATTATTAATTAAAAATGAATGTTGCCATCTTTAAAGATTTTTTTTCAAAGCACTTTGTGCACTGATTTAAAACACTGCAATATCAAAGTATCCAGAGCCTCAGATTCCTTCGTGCCCCCTCCCCTCTGACAACACATTATGCAGGTGGGAAACTTTTTTGCCATTAAATGCTAATTAGTTTCACAACTAATTACTACCGTGGTATTAGGTTAATGTTTTTTCTACTTTTTGATTTAGACTTACTTTTGTAAATCCCTTATTCAAATTACTTTGAAGTAAAAGACTACAAATTAGTTCTCTTTTTAATGTGTAATGTGAGCCCTGGCAAGCCAGCCAGTAATTTTACAGGCTGTTTTAAGGAGCAGGGGGAAGACGGGCAGCACGGTCACTCACGGGTACCCAAGTGCTCCGCCGAGCTTTCGGGAACGACAGGACTTGTAAACTCCGGCTTCCTCACCAGCCGCCAATTACCCGGCGCGTGATGTGAGGGGAGGGGGGAGTTTACAGCTTTGCAAACTCACTCCGTCACCCCATAAATACCGCACACACCCATCGGGGCATCACACCCTTCCTGCCTTACCCTTTCCTGCGCCCGCCCGCTGCCCGGGTGCCGCTCACGTTGAGCGGGGCAGGCGAGCCCCCGCCACTTTGTGCGGTTATAGACGCGCTCATTACGCCGCCGTCTGTTGCTATAATGCCCCTATTAATTCTCCTTTTGATATTTTAAGAGCAATCTATAAATCACACAGACCTTCATGTTAATGCTTAGTAAGACCGTTTTGTGTTGAGTGGGTTATTTTTGACTCGCCAAACAAGCCCATTTCCCAGCTCTGCCCCACGGGCCGTGCTCATCACACCATCCAAAGGGGAGAGAAATCACAGGTTTTCTCCAAACAGCACAGCTGCCTATGAGGTTTTGAAGACTTAAAGAAGAAAACTGCAAACAAGTGAACAATTTTATAAGCCCTATGTCCTTCTTGGACTGGATTGAGCTGATCAGTTTTATAAGGAAACTAGTAAATGGCTCTTTTATGTTCAAACCACCCTACACATGACCCAATGGAGGCAGATTGTCTGCTCTTGCTGCTCCATCCATGAAGCTCAGGAAGGAGCCAGGAGTCTCCAGAGTCACCCTTGAGCAGATGGTAGGACAAGACCTAGAGCCAGCACGTGCCTCTGCTGTACTTACATTGCTTGCATAGGGGAACGTCCTGGACTGCTGTCACTCCCGTTACTGTTCGTATGCTCCATTGCACCATTGAGCTCTTCCCTCATCGCGCTGGCTAAATTGCCCAGAGTGGGATTTCCCATGGAAGCAGTAGTGTATAGAGGTATACTGTTCTCAGCCATTGAAGCCTGCCAAGGACACAAACAAACCCATGAAGAGCCATGACTAACGTTTTTATACACTGCACAACACACTCACTCGTTCCAAAACATTCTCCACATTTACATTATTTGCAATTACAGGTTCTTTTAAATATTGTACTTTCTGATAGGTATTACCCTGGTTCCATCAAGGGAAATTTAACATCATTTAGATCTGGGTTTAAGGATTCATAGCTGTATTGGCTTATAAGAGGATGGAGCCTTCCATTCCCTATTTGGAATTACACACCCTGGAAAAAAGAAAATGTACTTTCCCTATTTTTGCTTCATGAAATTATGTTTGGGGCTTTGGAGTATTTTTTGTGGCTTAGGTTTGGGCTTTGTTTCTAATGAAATGGGGAAAAAACCTGGAACTGGCTCAGCTGATAACTCCTTCCCACTAGAGTGAGCGGGCACCAAGCAGGAGTGCAGCATCATGGAGTTTGATTTTCCTTGGGGCATGTGTGAGGCTGCCATCAGTGCTAACTGGATCAGAGCTGTACCAATCTACCTGAGAGCTGAACCACTCCATGTGGAATTTTTTAAACCTCAGCAACCCAATTCTTACCTTAGCTGTTACAGATCTGACTGTTTTATTTTGATTTTTCCCTTTGTTCTAAGGAAACACCGTGCAGCGGCACACTGGAGTTAACTTTCTAAATGGAAATCTTTGTAGGAAGAGAATGAACTGTTAAATATTTTCCTTCTGATTCCCACCGTTCTGCCTGCTAATATTTACTGTGTGTCAGCATTAGCTCATGTTGACAGCACAGTCCCGGCCTGGCGCAGCAGCGGTGGGAACGCAGAAACCCCGAGCCCCGGAGGAGCCCAGTGTTTGGAGGGGATGGGAGGCACTGGAATGGAAGGGAGGCACAGAGATGGGAGGCACAGCTTTCCAAGGCTGTAGTGCCCAGGGACTGGAAGGACATTTAACCATTTCACCCATCCCAGCCGGATCTGGCTGACATCATCCGTGGCTCCCCGGGCTCTGTCAGTGCTGGGCAGCCCCCAACGCTGGCTCGGCAGCACTTGACCTGCTCTGGGGAGAGGTCAGCTGGCTGCAGTGGCCAAGCAAAAAAAAAAATCCATCAGGCGGGGTCTGCATGATGCAAACCTGGCCCGTGGGAGGGGAATCCATGCGAACGTACTCCTCACCAAACACTCTCACCTGCTCCTAATTTGTGGGACAGAACTCCTCGCTTGTTGCCAGCCTGCAGTTTGACCCAGGCAAGCACAGCCAGAGAAAGGGTAGGGGGAGATGGGATGGGAAGGGAGGGCAGGACCAGCCTTCACTGCAGCATCTCCAGGAGCACAGCCCCTTTTATTCTTCCTTACACTGACCTCTCCATGTGCAGCCCTATGTGTCACACGTGATTACAAAAGCTATTCTAACGGGGAGGATTATTTTTATCTTCTTGATTCAACAACCGGCAAACTCATTGTGATTAGGGGATGCAAAGAATGGTTCACATTTCCTGCACTTGGCAAAATAATGACTCAAGTTCTTCACCCACAGTGATAACTTGTAATTGCAGTAAAGCAATTCACTGGGGGAGAGGTGGGACACAAGGAGTATTTGCTAGGAAGACAGTAATAGGGGAGGGGGTGTTTTGGGAGCCCTTGTTGACCCACTGGCAAAAGACAGAACTGGTGAGAGCTGGAGTCCCCATACCTTCCACAGACAGAGGGGGGAGAGAGCTGCTTCTTCTCCCTGGCCACGAGGGAAAACAGATAGAGGAGATGTCAGCAGGGTCTGGGTGAAGGAGAGGGGAGGCTCTGCCACCCCACAGGAAAAGAAACCACAGCCTGCCATGCCAGCAGCACACAGCTTACTGTGCAGACCCCACAGTGCTCATGGGGATGTGCAAGCAGCAGACCTTCCCAGAGCCCACAAAAGCTGGGGAAACACTGCCCATCAATTATTAACTGAATGTAGGCCCTGGCAGGTAAGGCAGCCTTGTGTCCTAGAGGAATCTGCTGCCCAAGTGAGGTCGGAACTGCCCACATGGTAGTGGCCACCTGCATTAACTGCCCAGATTTTCTACAGCCCCATAGATCCCACTGGGACTTTGCCTCCAAAATCCAATGGCAGGGGGAGAAGTGTGGAACCTGCTGGTTAATCTTCACTCTAAAAGAGGACCTGGTTCAGTGCAATGGTTATTATTCATCCCCATTTATTAGAGGGGTGACAGTGGCAGCAAATCTGGCCCAGGCTCCTCTCTCCATCAGCTCAGCTATGGGGGAGCACAAGGACATGGCTCTCTCTGGAAAAGTGGGGAATGGAAACAGTTTGGAGGTTATCACAAAAGACAAGAATGGATGGAGATGACGACAACGACACGTGTTTCAGAAATAAAACACGAACAGTTCCATATGATAAGCATATTAATTGAAATTAGTCACATAGTTAACAATGTGAAGAAATGCAGGATCATTTCATTTTTGCCTTTCAGCCTCATGAATGTAAAATGTGCTTGTAATCTTAATACTATTCAGGAGACAAAGCAGTCTTTAAAAATCACACTTCACAAGACTCAAGGGAAAATAAGTTACTAATGAATGGTATTTACAGTTGCTTCATTTAAACATGCTTTCCTGGGCTTTGCAGGAGTTACTGCATAAACTCAAAAAATTAAAAGAAATGCAAAACATCATTTTCCTCCTAATAATTTGTTTCTTGGTTCTGAAAAGAGAAGTCTGCTAAACCTTCCACAAAACATGACCGCCCAAGCAAACACCCATGACTATCAGTGAACTTCTAGGGAAGTGACCCCAAGAACCACCTGGGGTGCAACCATGCATGGTGTTGCCTCCTGGATTAATTCATAACATATAAACCAGGTTTGAACCCCCAGACAAACACACAGACCCCATTACAAATCAGGGTACGGTAATGCATTTGTATCTTTGATTTATACAGAGAACACTGACTTCACCTAGGGTTTTTGAGACTGACTCAGGAATTTACTGAAAGGGGAAAAAGGGCACAGGAAAAAGGGCTGGAGACATGGACATTTTTAGGCTGCAAGTTATTAATTCTGCACCCATACTTTGTGTATTTTTGCATCGTGAAAAAATTGAATTTTTGTCTTACGATTACAGTTTAAACCAATAAAAATAATCTTTTATTTTCTATAGGAATTGCACCATTTATTTTTTACCAACAATAGGAAGATATGCAAAAATAGCCCTTAAAAGAAAGAGGGAAAAATGATCTGCTTTCTCTTTAAAGCCATGAACAATAGAAGGTCACGTGCCACAGTATCCTATCATTCAGCACATTAATAGCTGTGCTAGAGTAATTACACTTGTGGTATTTTTGCCTCAAGTGAAATTCTGAAATAAGAGGATGGAAATTATGATACTGCTGATAAATATTAATAAGTGAACTTTTAATTTTTTTGCCACAATATTCAAAATGCTAAGCATCTAGCTAATGCTGAAGCAGCCTGATATGTGTTTGCCTCCAGGGACTATGATGCTTTATGCACTTAAGAAAAAAGTTTAACGGAATTAAAATTTAATATCTAATTAGAGCAAGGCTAATATATTTTGAAATGAGTGGGGAAGACACACGCCTCTGTTGCATATTTGCTACAGTCATTAATCTTACCTGTAAAGCAGCATTGAGAGGTGTGCAGTAGGTGTGGCTGGTCTGTATGTTTTTAATAAGAGAAGGGTTACTGCATAAGAAAAACATAAAAAGGAGAGTTAAATGCAACCAACTTCTGTGCCAGCGTTTCAAGCACGTATTGCTTCCTCCCCCACCAGAAAACTAGAGCTGAGACTGGTTTTCCACACGAGCTCTCTTTCGTTTCTCTCTTTTTTTTTTTTAATTTAAAGAAAATATCTGAGTTTTCAGCTATGGTTATCATATTTGCCTTTACTAAATAAGGAACATCATTATCTCTTGACGTTACCTCGCCATGTGTTCTACTACCCTGCGTTAGTGGCACATCTTGGCATCTCTGCTCATTTTAGCTGTGTTCAAGAGAAATTCTCCAATTTTCGTCGTGTCTGGGAGCCCGTTACCACGTGAAGGTCCATCGTGAGGAGGCAATGATCAAAAGCATCACGGGACTTTCTAAACTGCTTCATCCAAATGACTCTCCAAGTCGCTGGCAGTGGAGTCTCTCCCAGTGGAGGGGAGGGAGTCTCTCCCAATGGAGGGAGGCACCACGATGAGAGAGGATTTATCTGCTCCATGTTATTTCCTGCCATGCCAATAGTGAGGGTTATCCACACCATTGCCCCAAGCAGCCCGTGGGTACGGATACTCAAGGACAGGCAGAAACCACCATGCTGGCCTGAAGGCCATTTTTAGTAAAAAATATTCTGGTGTGCTATTTTGGACTCTTATTTTTGTCGCCTTTACATAAGGGGCCAGATTTGAGGAATGGGGACCACATGGCTTCTCTCTTTAGGAAGCATCCCAATATCACTGGTTCCATCAGGAGATTAAAAAAAAAATTTAAAAATTATGCAATAGAAACTAGGCAGAAAAAATGCCCATGCAAAATAGCCCCTAAAAGTTGTATCACTCACTGGGCATGTTTTTATCTTAATTTTATTCACATGGGCATAAATTATGGTGAGCAGAGTCTTAACTGAGCTCCTTGCACAGGGACCAGCAAGGATCAGTTGTCCAGGAGAGTTGGCCTTCGAGTAAAGGTCAAAGAAAATCCCTCTGGGAAGCCCAGGAATACTGGTGCATGGTTGTTGTAGGCACACAGCGGCCTGCTGATAATCTTTACAGCTGGTCTCTTTGCATTTTCAAACTCTTTAAAGTGAATTCAGCATTTCTGTCTTGTAAGTACCTTACTTTTTCTGATTAGGAGTTGCAAAACAAAGCATACAATATAAAGCAAAGGAAAATATCAGAATTAAAACTTATCTGAAACCTTTCCTGGCATATATCTGTCTTCCTGACACTTCTACAGCAGTATATCTGTGCTAGCGTGGATAATTATCTTAGTCTACATTGCTCCATAAATAAATGCTTTAACAAACATGTCAGAGTAGAGTTTTTACTACAGGCATTTGGATTATCAGAGTAGGACACACAAAATACACATAACAACCAAAAATTTAGTTTCTTTAGCAGCAAAGGTGATGACACTATTTTGTGAAATGCAAGTCTACATGAGATGGGTAAATCATGCAAAGCAAAGCAACAGCAGAAAAAAAAATTAAAGCAAGTAAAAGCTCTTACTGTGCAACAAGCTCGCCAAAGTTTTCATCAGGGCAGTATTTTCGAGGACGGCCTCGTTGAATATGACGGCCACGTTTAAACTCTTCATCATCAACAGTCCAAAAGGACCCAAACTCATCCTCTACTCTGATAAAGCACTTATGCAGTGAGAGGTTGGTGCGAATGGCACCCTGGGACAAGAGCAGCAGCAAAGGAGATGAAGTGGAAACAAAGGGACACGGGATCGGGGACAGAACAGACATCAAATACAGGGAAAAGGAAAAAGAAAATAAAATGCAATAAGCATAAGCAAATGGTTTGTGAGGGTTAATATGCATTGCCACCTAAAAGCTACTAGCATGTGATGCAACAAACACCAAGCAAGCAGGGTCAGGGTACTGGTGGGCATACAAACAGTAGTGATGAGATGTTTGTCTTGGTTTCCCTTAACTGAGACAATGCGAAACCACCTGTGGTTGGTCTAACACCAGCTAGCAGCCAAAAGCCTCTACGTTAAACTGTAAGCATGATCCGAGCTAGGCTAAGAAGTTCAAACATGGTGGACATACCCACTGATCTTTTGTGGCCTTCGTTTTTGGAACTCTAGTTCATCCACTGTCCATACTGCCCCTTTAACGTTTTCTACTCGCACAAAACACTTGTGAAGACTAAGATTATGACGCACTGCATTCTGCAGCAAGTATAAAAGAGAAAACATTCAAAAACCTTCCATGAGAAAATGCTCATCATTGTCCAAGAACAGCAGCAGCACAGTCAGCTTGACAGTTCTCATTTTGCAATGTTAAGCCCCTTCCCCTCCCCACACCCGCTCGCTTTCCCCGGCTCTTTACATCTTATTTTGCAAAGACAAAATAAATATGAAAGCTTAAACCCAAGATTAAAAATTCACGTTATTCTTATCAATTATCCCCAGAGTGACTGAGAACAGCCACAATTTTAAGCATGCATGTTGTAGAATACAGCACATTTCATACAGAACACAAGAGGAACATTTCTTAAGACTTTTTCAAAACAAATATATATACGCCCTGCAAAGAGAAATTTCTCCCCTCCTGGAAAAGAAAGCAGTTAGAAAGAACAGAAAAGGTTTTATGTAAGTACAGTCGACTGGATTTAGCTGTGAGGCACAGGAGCTGGTGTTGCTGTGGTTTCCCACAGCTGGGCTAATGTGATTCAGGTGCTGGACCTCCCTCCACACCCACAGCACGGGCTGGGGGCTCGGCAGCCCCCCACCGGCCGGCCGGCACCAACTCCTGCCTCCACGGCTTGCTCTTATATGGAAGTTGGCTCCTATTTCTGGCAGACTACTGTAGTGACTGATCTGAGCCTCTGCCAAGTGAAAACATGAGGAGGGCTCTCTGAAACAAAGTGATAATATCCCCACAGCTCATCACCCAGAGGGACCTGTGCTCATGGCATCCAGCGCCTGAATGTCCACCCTGCAGCTCCATGCTGGGAAGGATGAGCATGGCCAACCCCTCCAACGTGCTGAGACACAACGAGACACCTCACTAAGGCATGGCAAGCTCTTGGCTTTTCTGTCCCTGCTCTAGGGTGCTGAGAGCCTTGTTACTCCTCAAATGGAGTGCTATGCTTCGTCCCTGCTTCAGGAGTTGTCCTGAGCAAATACCCTTCAACAACTGTTGGACCCAGTGTTCTTAAAGGTTTTTTCCAACCTAGAAGACTCTATGATTCTACATAGCCATTGTTCATGGAACTCATAGGAATTTGTACATGGAGCTTGTTCCCAGCACCGCCGAAAGGGGCTTGGGAAACAGGACAAACAGAAGAAGCCATTTGCTGAAAATCTGCAGGCGAACAAACTCCATCCTCACTGGCACCATTGATTCAGTCAATCTGGTTGACTCGTTAGCAGGCACAAAGCCAGCCAAACACATGGCCTGGGTCTAGGCAACCAGGAGACGATGATTTTTTTTCCTTCCGACATCATCCTCTTCTTTTTCTTTTTCATGAACATGGGGTCTGGATGGGGAAAGGGAGGTCTAGCAGTGAATGTCTAAATCACTGTGCAAACAAAGGGTAGCACAGAGCATTTGTCATGTAAATCAGGAGGCGGTGGTGTGTGTGCTGGGAGGGGAACACAAAGAGTCTTCTGCTCCCCCTCCAACTCCCTATGCCATGCCTAGTGCAGTCCCCACACTCCCACCCTGGTAGGAGTGGAAGATTTGGGGCTTGAACTGCTTTTGCTCAGCAGATGCTTGACTGCAAACACATCTCCTCTGGCTGTAGGTGCCTGATCCAGACACTTCCACATCGATCTGCTTCTGAACTGGTGAAACAATAAACCTTAAATATGCTTTTCCTCCCAGCAAGGAAGAAATCTAGCAGAAAGTCAACCTGTCCATCAGGCCTGCTTGCTTCTACCCTTATTTTCTTCTTTCTGCTCTTATTTTTTTTAATAGTTTTTTTTTTTCCCTCCCACCTCTTCCAGATTTCAATACTGTTGACATTTTTGGCAAAATCCCTGATTTTGAGGTGGAGGAAAAACATGTAAACGCCCCACACCTTACGAGCTGAAATCAGCCAGCTCAGCAACTGCTGGTAGGTGCTGCACTAGTGCAACTCGACACAGGGCTGCCGGCCCACATCTGGGTAACTCAGGCAGTTTCCTGTGAAAATGGGCACACTGTCAAGTCTGGAGCAAAATGTAAGAATAATAACGCTATTTCCCCCAGTGAAAGCTGATCTTGTGGTTCATACAGCAGTTGATCAAATGCACACGGCAAAACCCAGCGAAGGGAGTCCTCAGAGTTTGTAAATAGTCTCTAAAGACACGGCTGAGCAGGAATATTTGTGTTTTTCTTTAAATAAATTTAATGTTGGAGAAATATTTTACAGACTGTTCTTGTTCTCTTGAAGTCCATTTGCAACTGATGTTTAAGGCTGTGAGACAAGGCTCTTGCTGGATATGTTGAGACAGAGAAGTTGAATATTTACAAGACATCCATGAAGCGTTGCCCTAATTTTCTATTTTCCATGTGATCACTTATTTAAAGAACTCATGCCAGAAAAAAATTGTTGTGTTTCCCCTGCCTCTGGATACTTGCTATCTAACAGTTTTATGTGAACAATACCCCAGCGTGTCAGAGCCACACCTGCAGCCTGTGCCTCATGGCTGTGACTCTGTGCCAGCAAATTACTCCAAAAAATACAAGCAAACAGACATTGCCTCTGACCTGTCAGAACCAGTTCACAATGCTGCACCAGCAATCAGCTAACAGAAAAATTAGGAGCTATTATTGTAAGATTATATATTTACCTTGTTAAAAATATTTGTATGCAAGCCACTTCTGCAGAAAAATTACCCTGAACATGCTTGAATGTAGTAAATGAAAGGGTTTGTTATTTTAATAACTGCTCAGGCCCTGCCATACTGCATTTTGGGAAAGAGGTTCAGTTTTTAAAGGTCTTTATTCTTGCACTTTTTTGTGTTTTTGAAATAGGGCTCAGGGAAGCTTGTCCACACCAAATCCTGACCCTAAACTTGGGGAACAGTGACCCAAATGCCCCCTAAGCATTAGCTGAAGGTGAGCACAAATGGGCACATATATATTCAAATTATTCTGATTCTGCAATTAGCCCCTTGCGCTCGTTCTGCACCCCGTGGGCTTCCCGTCATGCCAATCCAGAGCTGCATTTTCATCCCTGCTGTTCCTGGGGGCTGGAAGAAATCTGAGCAGTCTCCAGCACAAAATCCTGCACTACTCCAACCAGTCGTCTATTTTGCTGGTGCTGGTGGATGTGGGGGTGAAGTTTTTCTTTCCTGTTACATGAGGCAGGACCTGGACACCTACATAAGGTCAAGGTGTCCAAGGAAGTGTCGCCAAATGGCACCTGCCTCCCTGGGACACACACTGCACTTCCACAAGCCTGGGAATCTGCAGCTCAGCCTCTCTGATGCTCTTCTGTATCTGCGCTGGCTCCCGGGACAGGGTTTTTTGAGATGCCAAAAGCTAATTCCCAAAACTAGGCTCACAGGAGATACAGCCAGGACTGCCTGCTGCCTTCTTCCACTCCTCCCTCCACTTCCCTTTGCTGCTGGAACTAAATAGGATTTTTACTTTAGCACCCACACCTGCAGCTGCTGAAAAGCCCTACTGGAAGCACTCCAGCAGCAAAAGACAGGCAGGTCTAAAAGGATCTTAAATCAGGGAAAGTTAATTTCCTTTCTGGATAGTAAGGAAGCTGCAAAGTTGAACACTGCTCATGTTTTCCAACTGCAGGGAAGAATCAAAGCAGCAATCACAGAAAGTTTTCCTGAACTTAAGAGCTTCTAGACCAGGGTTAAAAATGTACAAAATTGTGCTGGGGTCTGAATGAAACGAAAACCATGCCACTAAAAACCAAGCTAACTTCCAAGCACCAATTTTAGCTCCATCCGCTGAAGGAATTAATCTTAAATGCAGGCTGGGACAGGAAAAACAGAAAGAGCTGATGGAACAGCATGTATGGGACCTATTCATCCTACCTGGTCATTTGAAGCTGTCTGAGAACAACAGTGCTGTCTGGATCAAAAGAGATTCCAAGCAACGGGGTACAGTTTTTACAGCAACACAACATCCAGTTATATGAATCATTAATTTGTGATTGCACTGGATTCAGAAGTCAATATGACTATTAAAGTCGTGTATTTAAAGTGAAAGAGTGGCCCCCCAAAATACAGAATAAAATCAACTCCCCAAACCTCTCATCTAACAGTATGTGTGACAATTATCAAAGGAAATAAAAGTGCAAAACCCCACATCTTTTTCTGTTAAAGACATTTCTCATTGAGGAGCTTGCTTCTTGCATATTAGATTCAGTAAGCTTCTGCTGTGTGATTAAAAAAAAAAGAGAGGAAGTTTATAACAGCTGTTTATGTAGTTAAGAGTCAATCGACTGAGGAAAGAAATCCACTGATCTATAGATCCTAGGGAAAAAAATGGTTGTGATTAAAACCTGCACAGCTAAAAAGATGAACAGTATATCTTCTACTGACATGAGAACTTTACCTCTTTTTTTTTTTTTTAATTTTCTAATATGTTCCGGCTGAAGAGCCTGAGTTTCCCTGCTCGTAGCAACCACACAGAGGAACTCATGGCACAATCACAGAACATAAAAGCCAATAATGGGGATTCAATTAGCGGTTTTCAAAGGCAGAGGAATTTTTTCTGCCAAATATCAAATTGTTCCTGCAGATAAGGCACCCGGCGCGTGTCACAACTGCCGATCTAAATTTTTCATGTCCCCACGTCGGGACAATTTCTGTCATCAGCAAGGTCTGTTCTGTACATGGCAGAGAGCAAAGGCAGGAGGTGGGCTCGGCCTTACCTTCCACGTCGCCGCGTTGCGTCGGAAGTAGGCGAACATTCGCGTGAACCAGTTGTAGATTTCGTTTAGTGTTAGCTGTTTTTCAGGAGATTCCAGGATGGCCTTGTGGAGCAAAGCGATTGCAAGATCAGTTACCAGCACACCAGTACAAAACACGCTCACAGTTTTACTTTGCCAGATACAAAAAAAAAAGGGAAGAAAGGAAGAATGAAAAAGAAGAGATTTGGAGCAAGAAATCGAAAGGAGGGTTTTCACAATATGAACTAAGATTAATGGCTGTATTTAACAGTTCAATGGCAAAATTCAAAATGGAATTATCTAATTGTTTTGAGTTTTTATTTCTGTTTCCTTACAGAAATATTAATTTATTAGTCATTCATAAAGCAGAATCAAAGAGAAATGCAAAACATTTCACTAGCTGATTAAAGCTCAGTAATTATTTAGAGCTCAGATTAATTCTAGGGATCAGAGATTACTGTAGCTTGTGATAATTGACTTGCCATCTTTAAACAGGCTCATTTTCACTGTTGTGTGAAATGAATTTCCTAATAATCACATCGTATTGTAATACTTAATCAAAAGCAATTATGTTATATATTGCAGTTCTAAAAACCCTTATAGTAAAGGTTTGAGCATTTGAGCACGCTTACATCCAAAGGTTTGAAAATCTATTTAATCCAGCACATATAGGAAGATATACTTTTTTCCCTAATCCAGACGCGCGTGTTTGGCTCAGCTTACCTGTCTAATTAAAGATGCATACGTGAATGGTGGTCTAACTTCTGCGTTCTTATAAAATTCTTGGTTCTGGGCAATATCTGCTAAATAAGAGCAGTTGTTCTGTTATCATCACAGCCCGATGCTGCCGGGCCGCGGGCGAAGGCGGGGGCTGTGCCAGCAGAACCCCGTTACCTGAAGAGATGGGGACGTTGTACTTGTCCGAGTACCGCCTCCGGATGGGCCCGACGTTGTGCATGCTCGTGGTAGTGATGACCGACGGTCCCTGCGTGACGGGAGTGATGGGCGCAGTCGGGGTGGTGGGAGTATGAGGTAAACTCTGCGGAGACGCCTCGGACGCGGTCTTGGACAGCGTGACGCTCGATACCAGATTCAGCTGCGGAGGGAAGGACGAGGGGGTCATTACAAACAGCATTTCTGGATGGTTAAGGGCTGCAGGGGAAACTCTCGATACTGGAGTGTCCCTCAGTTACGAGCAGACACTGCAGCTTCAGCACAAAGTGCTGCTGTAACATCTCTGTTAAGAGCCAGCAAAGGGAAATAGATAATAATTACATATATACATCTCCAAATAGGTTTAAAAAACAGAGCAACATAGCCTGCTGCCTAAAGAACAAATCATGAATTTTTATCTAAATCTTAATGGAAGATCTCGCACAGTACATGATCATTTTAATATTTTACTTCAAGTTTCATTGTTTCACAGTCTAAATCCCACACCTCTCTGATTTCCATGCTATCATTATGCATGGCTTCTAATCAGTCTTCCTGGATATTTCATTGAAGGCATCAGGCTTAAAATAAAAGACAAGACTTTCCTAGGGACATGCTAGGGAGAAACACAATCTCTCTCTTCAGCATTTCGGCTTTTCTTTTTTTTTTCCTCTCTGTTCACCCATTTTAAAAGCAAAGCCCAGAGTAGGTTAACACTGGAATAATTTAATTAATCACAGTGCATGAAATACTGTGAGCATTCAGCCCAGCACAAGTGGCACCACTCTGTTTTTCCCTCCTAGGACGGAAGGCATTGGTGTTACCTGCATGAAGCCTGGCCCCACTGGTGTGGCAGTGTGCCACAGCAGGCTGTAAAACACACCTGCCTCCAGGATTGGGTATCAAACCCAGCTCCAACCCGACTGTTTTCGATGCACAACATATTTATATAACCAGCATCCACATTCCTCCCCAACCCTTTCTTTCTGCCCCACAACGTCCTTTGAAAGATGATGCCCCATCCCAATAGGTTGCTGCTGCTGAAGTATTTTAAACAAACAATCCAATCCCTTAACTACAACATCACAGAAGACAACCAAGAAAAGGGCCCTTTGACTACTTCCACATTTCATTCCCTTCATGAATAATATTGGTGAAATCCTGACCCCACTGAAGTCGGTAGCAAAATTCCTACTGAATTTAACAGGGCCAGAATTTTACAACTTTTGTTCATGATTAAAATTCCTTTTTTGCTAGACATTAAACCTTCTGAAATGAAGGCAAGGCACACGACACAGCTATGCCCCCAAAATCCCATGTTTATCCATAAGGCACTGTATTAATTTTCCTTGTATGAAAGTAACCAGATAAGAAAACTCCTATTAGCATCCCTCATATGAATTAATAGCCACAAATAATTTTCTTTTAAAAAATAATAGGATTTATCCCAAACAAAGGTAGTGGAAAATAAAGAGCTGTAGTATTACAGAGAGGATACCAACACAAAAAGCCCACTGCCCACAGAAAGGGCTCAGCTGAGGGAAGATAAATTGTGATTGCTTGTCCTTCCTGACAGTGAGAAGGAGCTGAGGGAAACCCTAGCCACAAACTCCTGGCATAGCCCTGATGCTGCTGCTCCAAGGGAAGAAGGTGGTGAGCAGCAGACCTGCAAACACACACCTTTCCCTGCAGGGGCTTACAAATTCCCTTGCCTTGCAGTGGGAAATATTTAACACTTCGTGGCAAAGCCAGGGAGCGTGAACACAGAGAGGGATGGTGAAGGTGCTGAAATGCAGATATTGATCCCCGCTCCAGCCTGAACCACTACCTGCAGTCTGGAGTTTTAACCCCCCCAGTGCCATGCACTGCCACCATGTGCCACCCAGTCTGCTCATTGACTGGCCTGATTTAAGGACACTGATTAGGGACATATATATAGTAATGTCTCCCTGTTATCCATCTATCCATCTATTACATATGATAAAAGGACCAGTGATGATAATAATAGTGCAACTGACAGGTCTCACCATGAAATTAAATCTACTGTATTTTATCTCAGTTTCTAAATGGACATTTTAACAGTCCAATAACTGCGAGGAAATCTGCATCAATTTTAAGTGCCCTTCTCAGTGCAGGCTCGGCAGCCGGGCCCTCCTGTTGGAAAGATCACTGCTCCTGCTTCATCATTACGGCTCCCAACTACTCCATTTCAAAAGAGCCCCCTTCCTTTTTCAGCATGTAAAAACTTAACATTTAATCTGTTTCTACTAGGGAAGCTTGAGAAAGGATCCACAAAGGTCAGCATTCCCTGTTTAAAGAATCTGAATCGAGTTAAATTTCTTTAGGCTTTACAGCATAGGTAGCGACGAGGAATAAACACAGAAGAGGACGAGCAAAGGGGGGGGCTTTAACAGGCTTGACAAATGACACTGTGATTCACACCCACTGCTGGGCTGCCACTAATAAGCTACAGAGGAAGCAGCCAATCTCAGCTAATTACCAGATAAAATTGTATTGTAAGGACTCTAATTAGGAGATGCTTATGGAGGTGATCTAATGATTAAACGCTGCATCCAAGTGACCCCACCATCAATGTGCAGTGGTGCAAGATGTCACCGGAATATTTTGTAGAAACAGTAATTTTATTTCAAGGAGGGGAGGCAGTAATATTTGTAATAATGGCTATGAGGTAAACTAATTAAAAGACAGTTCCTAAAGGAAGACTGTGGCTTTGAGCAGCTGTGGCCGTTCCAAAACAAAGTGCCAAATCTCAACAGAGGAGCTGCAGTCAAGTGGAAAATTTCTGCCTGACCTCTGCTCTCGCTATTAATTTGCAGGAAACCTAATGACACATATACATATTCCCACAAAATTGTTCTAATTGCTAATTTGCCAAAGGAGCCCAGTTTCCAAATTAAACATGACTGCAGTCTGTGAGGAAAGAGAGAACAAAAAGCTGGAACGCAGTGAGTCTGCCGCGTTTCACCTCCGACGACCATTTGTGAGCCTGAACCAACAAGTTAATGAAACACGACCTTGTCCATCGCTAGCGAAGTTTTTCCGTTTTCCGTGTTTTATTTGATGACACTCTCCTCTTCCAGCTGGGTTCCCCAAACCCGAGCCAGGGTGAGGGAGGAGAGGGCTGCACTCCCTCCACAGCCTTTCGCTGCCGCTTCCTTTGTTGCGTCAATAGCGCCAAGGCTGAAAAATCGGTTGTGAATTAGAGCAGAATAACAAATTATGAATGGTGTTGGTTTTGTTGCCATCTTGAATTATTAATCTGAATGGTAAACTATTAAATCTTAATATTGGCGTCAATTAGAAACGTGGAAGCGGCTGTGGATGACTGTGCAGGGCAAAGATCAGGGAGGGACTGGGCTGGGAGGGTTTCTTTTCCTGATGGAAACTCTACATGGTTTCTGCCTGTTTGCATTTGCTATTTAAAAACAAGTTACTATGATTAGAAAAGTTGTTCGCATTGGTATTTTGTACACAGGCTGTTTCCCACATACTGTAATTTTTGGATGAGTATCACTGCTGGCAGAGGGGAGGGAACCCAAGCCACAGAGTGAGCACTTCAACAAGCAAGAACTCTTGCACTGCAGCAATGTGGGCACTCAGAGTTCACCCCTGCACCAAGGAGTTAAAATGTTTTTGTAATATTTGTCCTGGGAAGGGGGGGAGGGAGGATTTCCTCCAGCCTTTAAAAAACAACCAAACCCAAAAATAATAATTTAAAAAAAACCCCAAAACCCACCAAAAAAACCTAACAGAAAACACACCAAATCTCACAACAGTTGTTAAGTCATAAAATTCTGCAAATTCAATCACTGAACTTTTTTGATTGCTTTGTTCAGTTTTGGTTTTTGAGAATATTTCCTTACACTCTTTTGACTTGGTCATTCATAAGCGCCATAACTGTTTCAGCACTCAATATCCTGCTTAGGACTTTATTATTAACCTTCCCTTTCAAGAAACAGTCATGTCTCCCTACTAAAGGTGAAAACAGAGTCATTTGCTTTTTTTCTTTAGATATAAACAAGGCAAAGGTAACCCATGCTATTACCCAGTTTAAAAAAACAGCTTTCCAGTTAGTGGCTCTCCTATTAGGACTAAGTCTGATTTCTCTTTGTGTAAATATTTTACATGACAATAGTGGCTGCACATGAAATAGCACTGAAACTCTTTTAAAAAAGGGAAAAAAAAGTTGCTAAGGGTCACAGTGAGGCCATACCCAGTGACTCCCCTGCAATGGGTGCTGCTGCTCCGGGCCCATCTGGGGCTGGGGACTTATCTGCACGGAACTCCTGGGACTGAAATACTTTAGACAAGAAACTCCTTTTCTTGACATTGAGGGTGAGAAAGAGAAAGTGAATACTGGGCCTAGAACTTTGTTCATTGCTGTGTCTTCCTCTCCCTGTTTCAGCCTGGACACATCAGTGTATTGGATGCAGAGCCTGGCAGGCAGCAATCACTTAGCAGGTGTTGTTATTGGCAGGAATACTAAGGAAACTGAAGCTGAGGAGTGAGACTTAATGAAAACCAGTATATAAAAACAGCTTTTGTTGTGCTTGAGAATCTCTCTTTATTGCTGCATATCGTTATTTTTTCAAACTATAAAGTATGGCTACAGCAGCTAAAATGCTCAGTCATTACCTCAACAGTTAAAAGACTTTTTTTTTTAATGCTTTGTTATTACAGTTGCTAAAAACAGTATTTCAAAACAATCATAACTGCTATGGTTATGGTAAAAAAAATACATTAAAGAAGGGATATCTAACAGTACATCTTATTTAAAGTGCCAGAAGGGCCTTCAAGTTTTCTGTCTATTTTTAAAAGATAGTTATAGGGCCTAGTATGAAGAATTACTTGTTGGTTGATGCTTTTTCCTTCTCCTTCCCTTCCTATGAACTTCGACACAAGTTAATCCTCCCAGAAGAAAGCACATTTCCATTTGAAGCTATTATGCTGATGGCTAACACCGATGAAAACAGCGTGTCGGGGGGGTACCTTAATAGCAAAACCAGGATGACAGTTCTTGAGAAATCGCTGTTCCGGCTTTTGTGTTGTGGTTTTGTTTTTTTACCTTGAAAAAAAGTTCACCTTACCAAAACACGTCACAGCTCATTCTGCCTCATGGCTTTGTTCTGACTTTACTCAGGCCCCTCAGCCCCACCAAAACAACACGTGTAGCACGGATGGAACAGCGCTGCCTGCTCCAAGTGCTGAGCTCTGAGATAGCTCCTTTTTCTTTTGAACTGCTGCTGTTGAGCATTTCCATTATAAAGCTGGGTGTTTTTAAAGGGGATCCTGAGCACTGCCCCACTTCCTGGGATGTTCCCCTGCAGCCCAGACCCCCTCCTGCCTGCCCAGCAGCCCCTGGGGAGCAGCACCAGACACCGACAGCACCTCCCTGCCCACGGAGTCTGCCAGTGATTTGGGCCACCACCACTACGCCACACAGGAATGTGCTTAAATCTCATCGACTTTAGTAGGACTAGAGAGCTTTACTGAGCAGATTTCTTGGTGGGCTGAAATGCAGGGGCCACTCCACCACCCCTGCCAAGCTCAAAATTACTGCAAAGAGCTAAAGATACCCAAAGGTAGGGACGGGATGAAAGGACATGCCTAAATCAGACAAGCAACCCTTCCCCAGAGCTGGGTGAGTTTTGAATTCAGGCACAACCCTGAAGAACTTGGCTGTGGTCCAACTGGTCCAACACCACACACTCAACTACTGTCTGAAGCCCAGAAGGTAAAGATGGCACAAGTGGTCAGTGTGGATTACACACGGCCTGTGGTTAACACAGATGCTCATGTACCCTCTTACCTGCCAGTAACAAAATAGTTTAAAACAAGCATTAAGATCCTTTAAGCAGAATAAAAACATTTTCTCAGTCATGAAAAGGCTGTAATTTTAAATCCCAACTCACTGCTATGTTTGGATTTGCAGACGCTTTTTCCTTTAAAATCACCGAAGTACTGTAATATATTAGTTCTAACACACACCTTGCATTAGTTATGTTGGCAGAAAAAAAAATTAATTACTGGATGTAAAGACTACTTTGCAGTGCAATAATGGTCATCAGATCTTTTTACCAAAGTCCTATCCCACTGAGTTGAAAGGACGAGGGTCTAGCAGAGTCTGTGCAACGCCTGTGTATTTTTTTCACTGGGAAAGCACAATTTATGCAAAACACTATACTTCTACATTTTATAATTAATTTTCAAATGCTTCACCTATACATATTTTAATAATTTCTGATTTATCAGATGCTATCTATAATAAATTTTTCTATATTTCAATAAATGAAAAGAAGGCAGTTTCAATCCAACAACAGAGTGCCACACAATATAGGCCTGTCAGGCACCAATTTTTACTTCTAACATGTAAGTTAAAGGATAAGGAATTTATAATGCTGCCTGTGAACGAAACCACTTTTCATACACAAATGTGATCTTTTTTTTTCCAAAGGGTAATACAACAGTACATTTACATAAACTAATCCAAACAATCTATGTATTTGACAATGGCAAACCTCACACAGACTGCCTATTGTTGGTTTACATCTTGGAGTTCTTTATGTTGGCTTGTAACACTGCTCTAGCTGTCAAAGGTTTGACTTGGACTCTAAATAAATGGTTATAGAAGTGCTGTGCAGCGATATTGGACTTCTTTGCAAAAGAAAACCTGCTGTGTATGAATTCAAAAGCTATTAATTTTTCAGTCAAAAATATTCATGCCTATTTCTTTTAATAAAGAAACACTGTGCTGAGCAACTGAGAGATAATGTTGACTAGTGGTACAGAATTTTCAATAGAGCAGTTAAAAATAAATTTAGTAGGAGGTCCCCAACAAAGCTATAATTTTCCAGAATGTAAAACATTTTTAATACTAATCAAGACAGCCCTTTTCCCCCTGCGTTCACGTGTTTTTCTCCTCTGCTTTTCCCTGTTTATTAGCTGTTAACACTAATCTTCATGGCGACACCCTGGTATCTCTGTAGCCTACAAGACCCTCCAGAGCTCCCTGCCCTCGGCGGCCCGGCATCGATCACCAGCAGCCCTGCCAAACACCGCTCGCCTTCTGATGATTTCCTCCCTTCAGTTTGTAATCCTTCCTCCTGAGGGGCACTGCTGTTATGAAAGGCTTCAAGGCAGAGTGCTTTGAGACTCCCAGATTATTCCGCTGTTTTAATTTTTAATCCAGTAAGAGCTATAGAAACCAAACCTCCTCCCCATTCTGTTGGGTCTACACACTTTGCCAACAATGCGCTGAAGCATTTGCATTCGGGCTGGGATGGATGTGAGGAACTAGAAGAATGCTATTTTTATAGACACTGCCAGTAGTTTCTACTCTAGAGGGCTGGTGTCCACCAGACCAAGCAATTTTAGGCATCTCAACAGCTTAAATGGAAGGGTTTGTACCTACCACTCAACTCTCTCCAAAAAGGCAAGGAAGTTTCCCGTTGACTATGACATCTGCTCCAGTGTTACTCAATAGCCTGCAATTTTCTATCTAGTAGCCTCCCTATGCACTTCTGCAGCCATTTATTTCCAACTACATGGAAACTGAGAAATCCTTTTCTAGTAAAAATGTGTGCGCGAAGTGTTTAATGATTTTATGTTCTCTATCTCTGTAATGTGTTCTGTTTCAGACATTAATTTTGTCTACCAACTGCATCTTGGCAGGCTACCATATTTGCTGGGTTAATAGTCTGACTCCTTTTTATTTCTATCACCATAAATCACACATATATGGGTGTGTGTTTGCTTTATTTATAGAAAAAAAATCAGTCAAAACAGATAAACCAATACTTTGTCATTATGCTGCATCATTGCATATTGATTAAAATTGCTGGTACTAACTATAGATTGTCAACGCTCAATTAATTTTCACACAATGACTCAAAGCAAAATCAAATAAAGCCAGTGTACCTTTAAATCTTACAAATCTTAAAATCAAGAAGCAAAGCACTCTCTCCATTTTGAATAATCATTGGAAGCTCCCAGGAACACTTTCAGCATTAAGAGGCTGATAGAAAACAACAGCTGAAGAAGAGTCATTTCAGTCAGTGAAGGAGATGGGGGATTTTCCTTGGTTTAGGGGTAACCAGGAGTTTTCTTGGGCTGCAAAGCCACTTGTTCCCCCCTACTCCCCCTTCTTCAAAGAGCAATCTGGGGTAGAGGAGGTTTCCCTTCTCAGTTTCAACAGTATAAAACCTGATACCGGGTAACCGTGATTATCATCAGAACATGCAGTTAGAGTCACTTCTACAGTAAATGTCTGTCAGACCAGGAGAAAACAAAATAAATATACTACATATAATTTAATTACAACTCCTTCCTAGCACTTCCTAAGATTTCATCCAAGTCAGACTGATACAAAGCGACTAACATGAGGCCAGAAAAAGGCCCAATGCATCAGCTTTGGAACCAAACTGGACTTTGAAACTCCCCGAAGAGAGGGGGATGACAAAACCCAGCTGCACTTCCCATCTCCTCCCCACACCCAGCTCTGAAATGGGCCAGGCTCCACAGGGTGGGCTCCAGTGAGGAACAGGAAAGAGGTTTGTTGTGAGGTTTGGTTTTTGCTTTCAGCACAGTTCAGTACTTACGGGCTGAGGGGTGGCTTTTGGTTCAGTCGACTTCACATGCAGGTGTGTCATCATGGCTTGCAGGCGCTCTTTATCTTTTGCAAGCTGGAAGGGGAGAGAAAAAAAAATATCCTCTGTTAGTCGTACAAATAAAACCCAGCCTCTGCTTATTTCTAATTAAACAGCTGGCACCGAGGCATGAGACAGAAGAGTTTTATTGCTGAGTAGTTTGGAAATTGTATATGGGCTATTCGTGAGGTAAAGCCAATGTGTGGTGCTGGGTGTCACCATTTCCCAAAGCAAAATGCATTAGCCCTCGAGTGAGAAGAGCTAGACCTGCTGGCACCAAGAGTTTCACTCCAGCCTTGACAGCTAAAAGACAACAGTGAATCATGTTTATTAACCAGCCCCACTCCAGCTCGGGAGGCTCAGCAGAAGGAAAGCAAGGCAGCGGGTCTAGGATGCGTTTTCCTTCTCTCAGAGCACAGAACAAGCGGCACAGATGGGCTGTGGCTTTATGTCAACCACAGGCATTGTGGCACATGCAACGAGCACAGCTGGGGTGGTTAACCACATGGGGCACCTCCACACGGCTCTGCAAGCAGCCTTGGGTCCAAAAGCACCTTGATTTGACTTGAGGAGGTGGCAGAGCCCTCGGCGGGTCACCCTGGGAAGCCAGGCTGGGCACCCGAGCAGGGCCACCCTGAGCATGGGGCAGGACCTGCTGTGGGAGCTGCCAGCATCCCTCTGGCTGAGGGCAGTGGGGTGGGAAAGGCTGAAAGCAGCAGTTATCACCCCAAACCACTCATCCCTGGGCACCCAATGCCACAGGACTCATGCTGTCATCCTTTCACATCAGCCACTCGAGGCCCAAGAGTTGGGGTGAAGCCCCTGCTCTCTATGTCTCTTGTATTTTATGGTTGAGACCCACACAGCTGGAATCTCTGGATCACTGGTATGCATCCATAGCCTGGTCAGCTTCCCAAAGCCTTTCAATGCACTGGACAGACACTAAATTTCACTATTTTTGGAAACAAGGAATTTTTTTTTCAATGTGTGAATGGGACTTTTTTCCAGCTGCTCTTCAAAAAAAAAAATTACAGTAGAAAGATATTAAGAATACTAATGAAAAAGGGGTGTTGTTAACCTGCATGCTGAACATAAAGGTTGCTGCTTCCAAGAGGACCTGAATCAGGTTCTTACAAATGCCAGTTTTTGCAGAGCTTAGTTTTTGCTTTAGACAAGCCAGATTCCTGGTGCCAAAAGGAAAACTGTGCTCACATTCCAGCAAAACTTAAAACAACCTGCCCACCTTATCACCATCATCTGTTTGTAGCAGTAAAGTGGGGCTAAGTGTATATAAAAGGAGAGTTGATCATAAATCTCCACTCACAGCCTTATGGCCAAGGTTGTCCTGCTCTTTGCAAGGCGAGGGGTTTGAGATTGTGCCATGATGGGATAAAACCTGGCACTGAAGTTTCCAAGACAGGAATGAAATAAAGGGAAAAAATGGTGTCATTGCACTTTTCAAATGGCTCCTCTTCTTTTGGTCAAAAACCTCAATGGCAAGAGAGAAAACCTGACACCTATGGCAGATCTCCTGCAATCTCATCCTGATCTGAGCTGGACACTTCACAGGAGAGCTGAGGGCAGCGACAGGCTCTTATCTCAGTGCTGCAGCAGGAACTTCTGCCTCTGAGAGTCCTCTGAGAACCTCTCCAGAGAAAGGAGAGGGCTCACCCTCAGCTGCTGTGCTTCATACAGAACAAATTAAGCCAAGAAATAGCTGTGCTCTCGGCGCAGCTCTGTTGTGCAATCCCTCATTCCTAGCAGTCTCCGGGCACACGGGCTGCTTGGCGGGGTCATCTGTGCATTAAATTTTGGTCTGCAGGCTACTGCAGAAGAACAACAACTCGTAGCCAAAATAAATAAAAGGCAGGCACCTGAGAGCTTCCTGCCAGCCCCAGCGCGGCGGCAGGAGGGGATGGCACCCGGGCAGCACAGGGCACACCCTGCCGGGCTTCCTCCGGCCCCCACAGCGAGGGAGAGGGGCACCTCCCTCCCACTGCCAGGTCCTTGTTTGTAGTGTTTCCACTCATCGTCTCAGCAATGCTTTTAACGCCGAATCTGGTGGATGGAGGTTATTAAAGATCCTCTCGACATTTCAGGCAGACACACGCTAGCATTTTGTCATAGTCTAGGAATTCAAACACTCACCCAGTTAGGCAGGAGTTTAAATTATGAAAAATAGAGGTCTCTCGGTTTCAAAGCACTGAAGAGAAGTAAAAAAATCTGAAGAATTTCTTTAAACTGTTTTTCCCTTAGGTCAGGAAGCAGTAGTGATATAAAGCTAGAGTGTCACTAGTAGCCCCTCTGGTCAGTGGGGTCAAACAAAAGAAACCATGGGGGACTGCTCAGCCACTGGCGGAAGCAAATTCTCACTGGTGGCAATCACTGGAGTGTAGATGGTCCAGAAATGGGAATTAATAGTCAACAGGCAGGAAAATGCTCTTGATCTACTGATAGTGTTGTTGGGCAAGGACAGTTCTGGCATGGAGGTAAGAATCTGCTCTGTACACGGGCCTGAGGAACACAACACAGTCCCATCTGAAGCCTCCTTCTTTCTTCCTATACCCATTTGGAAAGCTCTGCAAGGTGGGAGTTTTCAGACAGCCATCCAGTTCTCCATGATAAACCTTATTTTGTGAGACTTCATTCACCTCTGGATGCACAATGCGAGTGCCTAACTATGGTTCCACCAAAAATACATCCAGAGGAAGGTACAAGCCCTGCAAATGTGGACACCAAGACACACAGCTTGCCCTGGAGAGGTTAAATCCTAGAACTATACCAGCAGGAAAGGCAGGAGGGAAGCACAGAAAGCAGAGGCCAGAAGGGGCTCCAGACAAGGCAGTGACCAAGGAGCAAGAGGAAAGGCATTAGAAACACAGGTGATGAAGAAATTGTATGGGAGAAAAGCCAGACAAAAAAAATAAAGACAAGAATCAGGAATGGGAAAATGAAAACCCAGCGAGGGCATTCAACAGGAACGGGAGAGCACTTCAGCAGCAGGATTTTGGACAGACCAAGGACAAAGGAGAAGGAAGCCAGTCACACGCAGTGCAAGAGGCAGCCAAAACACAGCCCTCCCATTCCGTGCCTGGTTGGCCTGTGCACTAGAAAGGTTTAGAATCCATGTGTCAATGGACGCTGCAGGAAAACAGACCCAAGCAGCATTTTCACTGCACTGAAAATGGCCAGCTGCCTTCGTTTTCTTCTCTAGACTCATCACAGCCCTGTTGCTATCCTAAAATGTTTCCCCACTCAAAGGTAGCAAAATGGATATCCTATTCCAGCTAACAACTAGCTAAGGACAGGGGTATGTTCCTGTGTTTGTGTTTTACTCAGCAGCACAATTTCACTATTTATAATGGCAAAAAATGATCTTGTCAAGATGGTTTAAACAAAGCAAAATGCGAGCAGACTTCTACCTTGTCTGTGCTTTTTGAAGTGTGTTTGTGATGGAAATGCTAAGAGTGAACTTCAAGACTTCTGCTAAGGGGCATTTGCAATCAAACACAAAACACATTTGACCTGTTTCTTTCCAAAATGTTGATTAAAAATTACTTTAGAAGATATTACACTTATCTCTAACGCTGACAAAACTATAATGAGTAAAATAACAGCATAATCAACAACAACAAAAGGATAGCATTTGGGTCCATCACACTCAAAACCTGAAGTGTGTCCCTCAGGTGAAATGAATTTGTTTTGATGGAGCTGTACATGCATTAAATGGTGGGGAATGCAGATCTTGCCCTGGTGCTGGACCCTGAAGCTGGTAATTCCCAGGTGCACTGTAAGGCAAAGCTGCTCACCAGTGCTGCTGATCAGGGGTAAAATGAGTCCCTTTTCTATCTAACTCACAAAACTCAGTCTGCAGAGGGCCTGTCATCATTCTGTTGGTAACTGCTCCACAGCCTGAAGGTCAGCTCAGTGCTCCTCAGACCATGTCACTGAACACCCCACTGCTGGGCACCTCACTCTTGTTTTGTTATGGTTCTGTGCAAAAACGGGCCACAGCCAGGCAAACTAGGGACTGGAGGGCAAATCCTTCCACATGATTAAGGGCTTTTTTGAACTCTCAGAGGACTGACGCAGGATGAAAGAAAAGGGAGAAGAGGGAAGGTGCAAGTAAATTTCAGAAGCTCGACCACCATCCTCCTCCGGCACCTGCCCTTGCTGGCCAATGCAGAAATGGCCTCACTCTGTTATCAACACTCCTGCCTAAATGAGGCCTCCAGTTCAACCTACCTATCCTGATTATATGATTGTTAAATCCAGAACTTTCTGGCCTCACACCACTTTGAAATTATGGTCTTGTCTTGTGGACCTTATGCTGCCTTCCCTTGCAATGACTCTGAGCATTGGCAGCACTAAATGGGTGTGAAACTGGAACTATAACTCATTTAGAGCAATTAGCAGAATGCACTGCTGATAAACCTTCCAAAAATATTGGCATGGGCTTAGGGAGAGGTGGGAACCAAGTCTCCCTGTCCAACACAGGGCATCCTCCTGTAGTTCCATTCCCAGGGAGTGTGGGAGAGAAGGATTAATGCTTTTCAAGCTGACTGTAACTGAAGAATCTAGATTTACCTTCAGCCTCAGTATTACTGCACCTTGGTGAAAGATTATCTCATATCTCAGTTTACCAGGAAGACTGTAGATTTTTATTTTTCTTTTCCTAATTCCCAAGAAACTTGTTAAAATAACAGACCATTTCTCATAACATTTTCTGCAAGACTCTGATATTTTATGACTGGTAGTTTGATTTTTATAAAACTTGTATTAAAATA
>NW_005054317.1:1640247-1641822 GCF_000277835.1 Geospiza fortis | reverse complement strand
TAAAATTTAGGAAATATCTATGAAAGAAAAAGGGTAATTTGTAAGATAAGAAGATAAAAAGCATTTTTTTAAAAATGCTTATCTTGAAAAGTAACAACAAGAAGTTTAAGTGTGGTTTTGCTGATTTTTCTCTCCAACTATTTGAAGCTATAAATGACTTAACTCAGTAAAATTCCAAATGTAATTATCTTCTGTACTTAGCCCAAGGCTTTCCATATATCTCTACACTGCTGTCTTGCATACAAAATAGGTTTTTCAATAGCTGGTAACTATATAATGTACAACATTGTTTTAATTTCCCCTTCTTTGCTAACCTCTTGCCTACACACAGACACACTGTCACAGCCGCCCAGGCGGAGCAGCAAGGTGCAGGGAGACAGAAAGGACTCAGAAGCATTTGGAAAGGCAATTACACAAACAGCTCATACTTTTGCATCACAATCAATATACTCCAATTTACCCCCTTTTGGCAGTTTGCAAAAAAAAAAAATTATTTTCTACAAACGGCAAAAAAATGAATAGTAATAATAATAATAATAATTAATAATAGTAATAATAATAGAACAACATGGAGAGTATTAGTATATGAAAGACCACCAAACAAGCCAGGTCATGCAGCGTTTGGAAATAAACATCAACCATTTCCCCTGTGTAGCAACAACTCCAAATGAAGGGGACCATGCTCCCCTCACCCCCCTCCAGCCCCCCAGGTGGTATAGAAGCATTAGATACAAACTGATGGCTTTCCAATCAGTTAGCCTGGGTAAGTTTCCTATTTCTTTGCAAGTTATGGTTTAGGAAAGAGGAAATGAAGCTGCAGTTCCTTTTGATGGCTTTTAAAACTACTACAAGAAGGTTTTGAAAGCTGGTTTTCAATCACAGGGGGAAAAGCAGAACTCATTTTTATTGCTGTCAAGAATTGGATTTGATTAATACTGAGGTAATATTAAAATAAATTTTATTTTACCTGTAGCTCTAACTGCTGTACAACCTGCATTTGTACTCTACATTGGGCTGTACTTCTATCATCCAGCGCATGCTCACTGTTGAGATGTCTGTAACAATACACAGAAAATCATTAAGTGAAATGGATAAACAAAAAGGAAAAAGTAGTTACCAGGATGAATAAGCAATCTGAATGTTATCCAGCACGTTTTCATCAATATTGAGATTTTTAAGATAATTTTTCAATTTTTTTCCTCTGTCCTGCTTTGGCTTGTGTTTCTTCCCATCACTCATTGTACCTCTTATTATATTATATTATATTCACAATTTTCCAGCAAAAGGCTCACTTATACATAAAAGAAATTTTGCAGAACAGTTGTTTTTTCCTCTGTTAGGCACATGAAAACAAGATAAAGAAATTATAGTAAAATAATTTCATATGTAATTTTGCATTACTTTACTATAAGATGCTGGATATACCTAAATGAACACATGCAATACATGAGTAATTAAATCCCACAGAACCCTCATGTATATATGATTAAAATAAATAAAATACATGATTGTGAAAAGAACAAAAAACCATATAAAATTTGGTGTATAAGTATGTGTAAAATATGCACCAATAAA
>NW_005054317.1:1612926-1635122 GCF_000277835.1 Geospiza fortis | reverse complement strand
CCCCGTACGGGACGGGGCCGCGATCCCGCAGCTTCCCCCTGCCGGGGGGGGTCCCGCCGGCCCTACAGAAACCCGAAACACCCACCCGGAGCCCGGCCTTTCCCTGCCCTCGCTGCCTGTGCGATTAAACAGTCCGCGCCGTGCGGATGATTTCAGTGCAGAACGCTCTGCCATGCAAAACGAGCGCAATTAATGCCTTTGAAACAATTTATGATTTCCGGCCTACTTCAACATGTATTAGCATATACCTGGTTTCTTTAATATACACTTTGTTTTTCCAAAACCACAAACATAGTTGCTGGAATTTCATGTGGAAGTGCTTAAGGGGTTGAAAGTTAACACCTTTGTGAGCCGAGCAGTCTCACAGTTGCTGCTAAACAAAAGCCTCTTTGTAGAAGCTTTCTCGAAATGTTTTCTTAACATGTTCCAAGTAGTTTTAGGCAGGCAACTAAAGTAAACAAGATGTTACCATGATAAAAACACTTGTGAAAACATTACAGAGTGCACTTAGTAGTTTCTTTCACATAAACTCCCCTTCATTTCATCAAAGTTAAATGCACATGAAGCAGATTACCAGCATCACTGCAACACGGGACTGCTACATCTCTCCAAAGGTCTATGTCCTTTCTTTTAAAGAATATATTTGATTTAAAAATGCTACAGCCAGGATAAAACACGTCTAACCCACAATCAAATTATAGGGGAAAAAAAAAGGGAGGGCTGAGGAATAATAAAACCCTATTCAGCCTTCTGAATTTTTTGCCCTGGCTACCCTGCTGAATAAACCACCCTCCCTCCACCCGGGATTTCCTGAACAACTTGCTGCATAAGGGGTATATATTCCTATCTTCCACGGTCTTTAAACACATGCAAATGAAATCAAGGATATAGTCAATTTTGCAGGAAAGTCGCTCTGTGCTACTAATTGCTCCTTTCCCGCCTGTGAGAAGGGCCCTGGTTAACAGGCCAGACACGTGTGCACCCTCCAGCCCTCACCTTGCTCCCTGCAGCCTGGCAGAGGCCACGGGGTCACCGCCCTGAGACTGGACTTGTTTTTGTTTTTAGGCTCAGGGAGTGCTCTGGAGCATGCAGGGTGCTGCTGCTTCATTAGGCAGAGCAGCAGCCCCTGCTGCTATCAGTTAGCTCTGACTGATAACGCATCACATGATAACCAATGGCTGATGGATTCGAAACAGAAACACAACACAACGACTTGCTAAAACTGCAACTTATTTCAAAAAGAAACAGGGAAATAAATGCGTACAATAGCCCGTGTATCTGCTGGTTCTGATAAGCATCCTCCTGTTGGCTGTGAGTGAAAGACAACTAGGATCGTTATTTGTACAGTATTTATCTTTGAAATCAAGGGCCCTGTGGTGTACCTCACCTTGGGAACAAACACTACAGAATGATCACAGAAGAGTGTCAAATCTCTGGTTTTGATTTACCAACAGTTATGATATTTCTTCCTCAGGAGGAAAAGAAATGAACCATGTTTTAGACCTGCGAGTCCTTTTTTCTCCCTTAACTGAAGAATCATTTTATTGGCATACAGGGCCTTCATTCCACATACAACTTCTTTTTGCCTTTTCACAAGGTAAGTGAAATTAAGCAATACTCGATACACAGGCTGTATTTCACTTGGTAAACAAGGGCTTTTCCCTTGAGGGGGCCATCAAAAGAGTGTCACAGATTACACAAGCATCAGAAAGAAACTTCAACCATCTACCTGTTATCTTTTCATTGAGTAATGAATTCTGATAAACATAATTTTAAGGCAACATAATTTTAAGGACAGATGCTCCACAGGAGACATGGAAGGCTACAGCATTTTATGAAGTGACACTCACTTCTTAACAGTGTCAATACACTGCTCAGGGATATCCATTTCTGCATTTGTTCTGGGTTAAATATCACTCTGAACAGTAAGACTTTGGACACTGCAGCATTTGGATGAGAAAATTTAGGTGATAAGTTTAGAAAGCTCACACAAAATATTTCTGTTGAAAGCTTTCAATGGAGACAAAAGCTAGACTGATAGTGAAAAAAAATAGAACTGATGGAGCAGCTTCAAGTCCAACCTGGGCTGGTGACAGTTTGCCGGTTATTCCTAATTACTGACTGCTGCATGTTATCTCCTCCAGGTGAACTGGTGGACTGGGTCTGTGTACTGAAACACCTCCAAAATACCATATAAAAAACCAGCCCTGCCTCCATGCTTGTGATTAAGAGCTGTGTTTTCTATGCATGGCCACCTCAAGCAGACCACTCAAGATTCTTATGGAATCTTCCTGAAAGCTCTCACCTGGAACACAGGACTAGCACAGGAAGCAAAGGTGGCACAATCTGACCATATGTGACCACACACTTTATTCTGCTATCTAAGGCTACCACAGCACCTTTCCCTTGCACTTACAGCAGTAAATTGAGAATTGTTTTAAAGGTCTAAATGCTATAGTATGGCATATGAATATAAATGAGCTGGCAAGTATGGCAAGATTAGCATTTATTTCACTTAAGTGAACAACAGGATGAATTACAAGGAATGAGGCCACCCTTCATGGAAATTTATGACTAGTACCTTCTTATTTTGTAATCCTCTTGTAATGAGAACCTTCTCATTACTGTACTATTCCTCACTTGTAATACATGTTTATAGTAGGACCAACTCCGCTCCTACGAACTCAGGAGGGTTTTGCCAGTGGAACCACAACCGGTCCATTCTGTTCTGAGAGCAAAACCCTATCTGTATCATCTAACATCACCCAACAAACATTCTCTGCTTGCTTTTGCCCTTCCCTCCCTCACATAAAAATCCAGGGAACCACCCTAGAAACAGCAGGTATAGCTGAACCTTTTGGGAGTAAGTCTACTTATTCATCCTGAAGAACCTCATGCATTTATGTGGACTAACTTCACGAGATGACTACTCTAAATGGGAGAAAAGTTTGTCCCTTTGTGCATTTAAATCACAAACACTGCTTGAGTGGCTGGTCTTTAGTGATCTTACAAGTAACCAGCCACAGAACTTGAGCAAAGATCAGGGACAAACCTTCAGCAACCTGGATGCACCCACAGCACGTGTGTACCTGGCGTCCTACCCAGACAAAGAACTCTTTTGTGACGGGAACAGGGGTGAGGCTGATGGTTTAGTTGTGGAGCAGCCATGTGCAAGCTATTAGGGCTCTGAGGTCCTTCCCTGCATCGGGATGCACGCACTACCACACACTAGTCCATAATGCACTGTTTATGCAATGTGTAAAATTGTGTTCTTTGGCAGCAAGGAAAAGGTCTGCAGCAAACTGCAGGGGCCCAATTAATATAATTATAGTTTATTTTTAGTAGTGTAGACTTTGTTCATTAGTTACTTATTTGACATAAATTAAATTTCACGTGATGTTCTGCAATTCTCTGTTCAATTATGGAGTTAATTTAAGACTAGATTTCTAAATTAAAGTGAAATCAAGGTTAAAACAAGGTTTTATTATTTACATGATCGATACTGCAACTTAAAAATTATTTAAATAAAATAAAAAAAAAAAGCTACGGAACTGCAAACGCTATTTTATAGCAATACACTGAACAAGACCATAATTTCCCCATGGGGCTAATTTACTATCCCCTGTTAAAACGTTCTTGAGCCTGATCCAAAAGCCACTGAAGTGAAAGGGAGCTCTCTGTTGACTTCAATGGGCTTTGCATCAGGCCCAGGGTGAGTGACAGCACACAGAATTTCAAGGCATGCTTTCTGTACAATGCAAGTGCCAAAAAAACCATCCTTACTTTAGGAAGGACTGGAAGTCTTCACATACTGCTTCACAGCCCGGCCATTTGCATACGCCGTGTCCGTACAGCGGGTGGCTGTGTGAGTGCTCCTCGTGGGGTAAACTGCAGGGGAGAAAGAGAACAGAGAACAAGTGCTGTAAACTGAAGGTACTGCTACAATTCATCCTCACAAAGACTCCTAAAGAGCAGCAACCACCAGATCCTGAAGCATCCCCAACATCTCATGGTACCCGCTGACTCTTGCCCATGGTTTTTCAAAACAGAATTAAATACCATTTGCAGTGTGAAACATGTGTCATTCTTACTTAGCTATCCTCCTACATTTCATTCATTAATTAAGAGGTTTGTAAAGAATTTAAATTAACACGGACGGGGGAGAAATCATTTGACAGACCTGCTTAATATCCTGCTTGATATTTTGCTAAAAAATTTATGAACATTGCATATTTACAACTCAACTTCATCGAGAAGTCATCTCCATACAGCAGTGTCCCATTACACTACAACACAGCCGGACCTGAGGCTTTCCTCATGGCTACAGAAAGGAAAGCATCAAATTTGCAGCCTTGGCTGTCCCACCATGTTATTTATTTACTAGGTTGGGGCTTTTTCTGATTGTTTTTTTTCTTCTTACAGGCTGTTTCACTGCACAAATACAGCCCACTTACATCCCAAGAAAGAAGATTTGAGACGTATTTTCAAATGCAAAATTCACCATAAAGAATAGGGGGCATGCAATCAAAGGATTCCTCAGCACGAGGGGTTAGTGGGGGCTATTAACTTTGCCTAAGATTGGGCAGGAACGTCACAGAGCCTCCTAACTACTGAACCCAGGGTTAAAGCAAAAAATTCATATGAGCACTAAGGGGTTAATCCTTCAGCGGGATTCCAATCAATACGTAATGATTTGGCTGCACTGATCCAAGTCATGAGATGCTTTGATCCAGGCCATGTGGTGCTCAGGGAAATGTATCTGTTGCACTCACTGATGAACCATATTCTAAAATATCTTCTTTATTCAACTTCTGCATGGAAACTTCCTAAGGAAAGGAATTATTTTTTTGCAACAATCTCCATAACCTTAAATGACTTTAAAATCAAAATGTCAAAATAATATTGAAATCTCTATTTTATGCTCACACGCGTATCTATTTTTCATGGCAAATCTTTTTGCTACAGTATGTCTGTGCTGTATTATGGACTTCAAACATACACAAAGGATATGAACACATACCAGCATCTAGGTGTGGCTTTTATGACTTGCTTCATCCTGGATTACAGGTAACGTTATGGATAAATGCCTACTTTTTGTCATTTTACTTTTACACACACCTGGAAATGCTGTTTATTCTTCTTCTGTAATATTATCTGTCTGTGCACTCTGACAAAATTGTGTTCCTGTATTATTTCACATGCACTGGATAGCCAGATCCCTGTAAATACACTCCTGAGATGTCATCCCAAGCACATATTAGTTGGAAGAGAAATTCCTGCCCAGATTATGCCACTTTTGACTGATTACTGAAGGTGCTTTTAAAAATTACTTTACATTGAAAAAATAATTTAAAAAGTACTGACTAGAAAAGGTATTATGAGTTTTACATGAACCTAATTAATTATTTCATTAATATAATTTTTTTGGCTGTTTACAAATAGTCTTTCAAGCATAAATATATCTATGTGCAAGGTAATTTCCTAAAAAAACCAACAGTAGGTGAAGAGCCTTACAAAGGCCTTCTCTATATACAAATACTATACTGGTTTAGCTGAATCAGTATTTTAAAAAATGTTCAAGTGAGGAGGATCTCGATAAAGTTTTTAAAAGAACTAAGGAACCAATGCATTATTTGCAAGGAAATTAAAAAAAAAATCCTGAGCCACACATTTCCTCAGCTAAGGAAGAGGCAGAATGGCTGAAGAACATCATGCACCCAAGCCAGAGGCATATGGTCAAACATCCTCTATATACACCTGAAAATTCAGAAAATAATGGGGCTTATCATCTGTTTCTATACCTGGATACAGCAAAGGGTGAGACAGGAGGCTTTCATGTTAACACTCCATTAAAATCCATAAAGACTACATATGAGAGTTATGATTTCAGCGTGTTTGGAAGAACAAAAAAAGAGGAAAAAAAAAAGAAAAAAGCAGTGAAGCAATGTATGAATCTACCCAGCGCATGTTACCCACACACTGGGACTTGTGATGGCCAAGTAAGGAGTCAGTCCCCCATGGGGTTTAAGCACTGTAAATCTCATTATAATATCAACAGGAGTCACATGGCTTAAACCCCCAGCAGGATTTTTAAAGTTTCTCTGTGAGAGCCTAAAGGCCATGGCCAAGTACACGGAAAGAGCCCTACTGAGATTTGTATTTATTTTTTAAATCCAAGTGCAAATCTCTTTTCTTTCCAGGGAACTTGCACAAGACAAGACAAACTATGCAGGACGTGACACCCTGGTATTGTGTCCAAAGAAAATGATGGAATGACCAAGACAATATCAAACTCTAAATGATGCTCAGGATGTCAAAGGCTCGTGCTGTCAATAACCATAAAGGCTGGTGCTGACTGTAAATGGGAACTTAAAAGGTCACTTTGCTAACTCGATGCTACGCGTAACACGCTTAACACCTACGCAGAGCTTCCACTGCCATTCAACCAAGAAGAGGAACTACTTCAACTTACCAAAAATAAGACATTTCAAAGAGGAAAAAAACCTCTCAGTCCTGAAAGACAAATGCCAGCCCTCTCTGCAGGCACTGTGCCATTCCGAAGGCAGCAACTCCCATCCTGCTCGGGGGGGTTTCAGCCATGCCTTTCGGTGACCTTTATGTGTCAGTATCAGATTACTGCTATTTTATCCATCCCACTTTTGAAGATATTATAGATTGCCACTTGTTCCCTGATAGAGCCTGAAGAAGCACCTCAAAACAAAACAAAGAGCGGGTTTATACAGAGGCGGATGTAACGCACAAAGGATACAGCCAGTGGAAATGAATGGAGAACTCTGTTGAACTGATCTAAGTACTCACTGTGTTTGGCCAAACAGAGGTGGAAAAAGAAGATTTTAATCCTGTACATAAATAAACAGCTTTGTGAGCATGATGCAAACCTATAATCTGAAACTGTTCACTGATATTTTGCCTGCACACAAGCACAGCTTCTGGATGCATCCTAGGTCTCGCTGCCGGAGACAGACTTTTAGAAGATCTGAGCATTGGCAAGCAGAAGCAAGTTTTAGGTCTGTTTGATTTCTAATGACACATTAGAGTAGGTGTTTGTTTCTGTCACTCTCTCCTTCCCAGGAATGCATATTCATGGTGGGGTACTGGTGATGCAACACCAGTTAGTGGAAATCATTTTATAACAAGACATAATTTTCGAAGTACTGAAGGAATAAATGACGTAAATTCAAGACAACATGGGGTTTCTTTCTCTTCGTAAGGTACTTGCATAAAAAGTAGTTAATGCAATAGAATTACATCCAAATAATGCAATAGTGATGCATTATTACATTGAACTACAGCAAAGAACACTGGCAAGTGAAATGTCTTGCGTAAGTCACTTATTCAGGACATACAAGAGAATAACAAAATCCATGTACGAGACTGAAAAGTGTGTAAGTGTCCACTTATTTTTTGCTGCTTCCAGCTCTGTTTCCAGTACAGAGGGGAAGGGAAAAGGGACAGGCACTTCCACAGCTTGTCTGGGCTTGCTGGCTAGAGGAGAGGAAATTTAACCTCTTCCTTCTTCCCCCTACATTGCCCCATAACCCCAAGGATCTCCAGAGGGTCTGGTAGCAACTTCACCTCCCATTCCTACAGCGATGGCTGTACTTGCACAGCCCACTCCTGCCAGCCACTCACCTTCTGGAATACACCTGCTGCGCTACAGCACCCTGGAAGAACCACACTCTGGGACACAACAGCACAGGAGACAGAGACACCAGAGAAAGCCAAGTGCTGATGGACAGTAAAAATGACACCCCAAAGTGAGATGGGAACATGCTGGGTATTGGGGAAAGCAGTGACCAAAACCCTGGCATGAAAGCTCCCCGTGCTCTTTAAATGGTTTCATTCAATCCCTATTTATTAACCACTGGGAACTGGATGGAACTCAGTACTGTGTTTGTATACCCACTAGCTAAGAAGTCATAGGTAGATACAATCCAGCTAAGCAGAAGCCTCAGTGTCTGTGCTTCTGCCACACAGTGGACCATATTTTAAATATTCATGATGCTGACACATACTTCATAATTCCACTCTCTTTCTTCCACATCTGCTTGGGCCAATGATCTTTGCCAAAACACTGGGGGAAGTCAGTGATGTAGAGAAGCATCCTTGACTTTCTATTACATTTATGAAGCATTTGCTCACGTTCTAACAGAGCTCAGAACACGCCTGAGCCACCTGCATGCTGAAAAATCAATACCACATCTCCTGCTTTCCTCCTGCAAGGAGCTGAAGCACAGCACCCTCACAAAGTGCAGAACTGCCTTTTTAATTTTACTTTATTCCTCAGGGTCATTGGGAAGTGACCTCATCTTTGCCAGCTGCCATGAAACTGATATCTGTGTACAGCCCAGGCAGGAGCATGGGGCTCTGTCTCACACCACATTCCCCCTCTCTCTGATTTAAATGGCACAGCCAGTGAAGCAAAATGCCACAATTTTGGTCCTGTACAGGAGAAGAAGACACACAGCTGGGAAGCAACACGGCTCTCCCAGAGTTGTGACTGCTTGGTGAGCTCTAAAGCTCATCAAAAGGCACTGAAAGAGTAAGGCTGCCGAAAAAGTCACAATTATCTGAGTCAGAAACACTCACTGTAACTGATTTTAAAATGAAACGGAAGAAGTAATGATTAAATCATTGTACAAACTGTACTCAAGTGCAAGTTCCTGCCTTCATGAGAGAATCAACTGAACACAGATGCAAAAATGTGTTTTGCAGTGAAGTTCCACCAGTGAAAATCCCTTCAAATTCTTAGTAAGGTGGCACAGCACCTCTTTCCTCTCTAAACTGTGAATTAAAAAACCCCAACCAATAACTAAAAAAAAAACCCAAAAAAACCAACTTCTAGATACTCATGCTCCTGTTCAAGCCTCAGAAACAGCCCAGGAAGCAGATATGTGATCTATACAGGGGGCAGTCTGGGCAGGATGATGCCTCTCCACCACTGGATAAAGCTTAGCAGAAGGTCACGGGCATGCAGGAGAGCTGGAATTTGATGTCAGTGGTCAGTGACAGCTCTTTCTACAACTAGCTTGCAAATTTTTGGATGCTTTTTAGAGGAGCATTTCTCCTCTTCCTCACTACTATAGTCCATGTCCAGACCTAGGACTAGAACCGGCTCATGTTTTACATCAAGCCCTATTGGAAGTAACAAGAGGTTATATTACATTTTAAATGACTACACCAATTTAAGACAAATCAAGTTAAAACTGCAGCCCACAGGCTGAAATCCTCTCTTCTAATCGGTGTGCACTAACTTGTGTACTCCTGTAGCATAAGAAGGGAAACAGCAGTGCTGCTGTAACACGAGGCCACCTCTGCTCTCCAAATCACTGCTCTCCATTTATCCCTCTTGTGGCACCATTCCCTAAATTCTCGTTCTGCAAGGAGAACACTGGAGAATCTGCAGCAAGACTAAGACAAAATCTGGCTGACATTCCCCTTCCCTTCTACCCCCACCCTCACTGCAAAGAGCAGAACCAGACTGGATAATTATAAGCATCATCTTCTGGTTTTGATCTATCCACTGATGGTCTGGATTATTAATCAACGTTATGACCCTCCAGCACTTTAACACATTCTCCTTCCAGTGGCAGTCCCTCTTCCAGCCCTGCAGGGAAACTGCCACAGGGCCTGGACAGTCACTGCCCTACATCCCTTCCTTGGAGAAATTAAATGTATTTCTAGAGCATTTAAAAGAAATGCCCATTGCAAAAAATCCATCACTTATCTCTGGTACAAATTCCACTCCTGCATTTGAATTAACGAGTTTCTCTATGATTTAAAACTCTTTATTTTTTTATTTCAACCTTGTGCCTAGGTACTGTGGTGAAAAGTACATCAAATATACCCAGACACACACGATTTGAAACGCCGGATTTTAAATTCCAGCACTGCTAACTAATGAGAACAATTTTTTCCTTCTTCTTCTTTGTAGCATCACTTCATGTACTTACATACCATAATCATATCCTCCTAGAGCCTCTATTTTTCCAGGGTGTAGATCTTTAATTCCTTTTAATCTGTCTTCATAGCCTATTCCCTCCAACTCCTTTATCATCCTAGCTGCTCTCCTCTATATTTGCTCTAGCTTCCCTTTATCCTTTCTGCAAGAGAGTGGCCAATTGTACATCACACTCAATGTGGTTTAACTGGTTCTGCATAAAGTAGAACAGGAAAAAAAAAAAGGACTCGGATGCAACATGCATGTTTATGCCTCCCATGACTGCATTTACCTTTTTGACTGACATGGCACAGAGTGTCCCACCTTAATTTCTCAACCCCGATTATGCCTCAGCCATTTCCCACACAACCGATGCTGAGCAGCTGACGTGTCATGTCAAACCCGCAGTTTGGAATTTTGATTTCCTAGCTGGGCTACTTTCTACTTATCCCTGCTAAATCTCATTTTATTCCTCTCTGAACAGTCTCCTAATTTATTCAGATTAAAACGGATTGATTCAGTATCTTCGTTTAATTAGGAAAAAAATGTGATCCAACCACTTTCTTGGGTTTTTGGGGGCTGGGGGGATGTTCTGCACGGTTTTCTTTTTTTTAGTTTGTTTTTTTTTTTTTTCTTTTTAACACTGACTTTTAGCACAGCAATCCCATCCCTCTAACACACCCAATTCACATGGTAGAGGGAGGTGGCAATGGCAAAGCTTTGGCCCCAATACAGCAACCCTTTTAAGAACACACACAAGTATAAAAACACAGGATTAGACCTTGGACTTCACTGAAATGGAGGTGTAAAATTACCAACGAACATACATACTTTGTAAAAAGATCCTGTTTGCCAACCTTATTTTACTGTAATTTATATTCTGTTGTAACATTTGAATTTATAGTAAAAGAAAACACTGAGAAACAAGATCTGTACTTGTTCAACAAAATTCTATTCTGTTACATTTAGAGTTGAGGCAAGTCTTCCACTCTTATATAAACTGGTGATACGTCAACAAATATGATTAACAGGGATTATTCACGTCAGTATTTTTCACCCCTGTCCCACAGGCACAACAAAACCTGCGCAGAAGGTGACTGTCACATCACACACAGCCTGGCAGTTTGCTGGGGGGGCCTTCGCTCACCCTACACCCCTGCAGCAGCAGCAAAGTGCCCTTGGGGAAATGTTTATAAAAATATAATTAAGACAAATAATGATTCCAAGGGAGAACTACAGCTAGAGCACTGCATTCTGTCTGCTGCATGCTCTCCCCTTGGAAGAATGCTGTTTGAAAAAGCACTAAAATGCAGAGGACACAAGCCTGCTTCCCCAGGGAAGCGTGCTGAATCATACAGGTAGTGTAAATATCATATGCTGCTGCAGGTGCTAGGCGGTCTATTTGTTTGTGTTTACTAAAAGGCAGAACAAATAGTCCCACTAAAACAGAACAACACTTGGCATTGGACTGATAGGTACCAGAGCAGCCACAAATCATATTCATGCAGTTAGATCTGAACTGCTGGGCAACACTAGAGCTTCACCCTGCTTTTTGGGAGAGCCTCTGTGCCATGATTTGCCCCTCTCAGAGCACAGAGAAGCTCAGCATCATGTCAGAGCATCCCACACCCAGGGAAAACGATGCAACAGCGGGAAAGAAAGCCAGAAAAAGACCAGAAGTACAGAACAGACTTGCATGACATACATGGCCAGCTAACATCGTTTACAGCTTTGCAACTTCTGAGTTAATTCACAGTATAAACAACAAGGAAAATGTTTCTTCCGAGCAAGACTTCCTGTAAACTGTTCATTAGAGCGCGCGGAGCGCAGGGCTGTGCACCTGCTGATTAACCATGCGCTCCAAGAATAAACACAAACCCCAGCCAGCCAGATTGTTCTGGAATTTGCTCTGAGCTGATTTTTCTTCCCCCATGTTATAAATTGGATTCTACAATAAAACAAACAGCAGAACATAGGTTGCCGAGAGTTAAAATCTACTTTTTACACTACATTGACCACAGCACCCACAGGCACAGCTACAATGTCTTTCTATGAATGGGACAGATTGCCATATGGATGCAGACACTGAACAAGCTGTACAACTCCTGGCGACAAGTGCCTAGGGGACTGTCCTATATTAGCACCACCTGTGCTGTGGAAATTGTGCTCTGTGTATGAAATGGTATTTTAAGGGCCCATCGTGATGTTATTTTTGAGTATACACAAAAAGGAAAATTACAGTTAAAAAGAATTTGCTGGCTAGCGGATCTGCTGCTCAGTTCCCGAGATCATCTCCCAAAGGAATAGCTCTCCTCTTTATTCATGCAGCCCAAAATGACAAGCTGTAACACATATTAGCAGTTTCCCTGCCTGGGCTTATACCATCCTTTTAGTGACAAGAATCTACTTTATAATATGTTTTCCTGATCACACAGAAGAAATTACAGGCCTCCTACCTACCACTACCAGCTATACAGAAAAACACCCCATGGCATTTCACAAACGTTGCTCCAGCAGCAAGCAATGCAATATGAATTTTCCTTGGGCTCCTTCCCCCACCCCTCACAGTGCAGCAGGTAGAGCCACAAATCCCGATTACCAAATTTAAATGTGCATCTCGCTACTTTGAAAATACAACTGTGTCTGCCTGACAAAAATAGAGCTTCAGATTAGCACAAGATGTTGAGGGAGCAAGGAGAAGGGAAAAGCAGGGAAGAGAGGTTTGAGCAGTACCTAGCTGCTCTACAAAAAGAGATTTCCCCCTCTCCAAACTGCAAGAAAAAAAAAGATGCCAAGAAAAAGTAAAGTAAAACAAATTGAATTAAAGAAAAACAGTTGTAAAGTGAACATTACAACCTGGGAAAAATGATGTCATTTTATTGAGAAACTCATTTTTTTCCATTAAACCACAGTGAAACGGATAAAGTTTATACAGTTTAATGGTGGAGTTTTACTTTAAATGCTGCTCAATATCTTAGCAGTACGATATAACATGATATAACAGCTGTCATACTAACTGCCCCATTTTTATTGAACAGCACAGAAAATAGTCACACAAAAGTCACCTAAGTCCTCTACTTCTACAGCCCTTTCAAGGGTGTTTCTGTTCTCAGATTCTGCTATATATGTTAAAAAAATAACACAGCTCTTTATCAGCTCCCTGCTCAGCTCTTCAGGACAATCAGACCCGACCAAATTCTGAGGAAGGACAACTTGCACGTAGGAGGGAATAAAAAGAAACAGAAATCCACAGGGCAGTAAACGAAAACCAGGTCCCTTTTTAAGAGTACTACATAAACACCTCTAATAAAAGAAGAGGACAAATTTTCATTGGACTTTAAGTATTTAGACAGGAATGTTTTAGTAAAAGTTTAACTGCAAAGTGCATGCAATTAACAGAAAGCCATCAGCTATTTCTCTGGTATGTAAAAATAGCATTAAGCTGTATTAAATGCACGTGTAAGTATCTCAGTTGCAAGAAAAGGGAGGAGATATGCAAAGCACTCAGATATCAAACAATGATCTGTTGGCCAGATGGAGGAATAAAACAATACATATGCTAAAATTTGGAAGAGTTCTGTTAGGCGTCTGCCAAGGCTCACCCAATCTATTTTAAGTGCTTTTTGATACATTAGCTTAGTGTTTGGAGTTGTACAACTGATGGTTATTACACAGGACCAGAGAGGAGTGAAACGCTGGCGTGCAGGAGCTCCCTGATGCTGGGGCAGCTTCCCAAGCATCAAACCCAGCACCCTGCTCCAGCCAGGGGCCACATCAAACATTCACAGGCTGGTTAACTTAGCATCTTTCCTAGGGAAAAGCAAGTAAAATAAGCTGCTTTTAGCTCAGTGCAGGAATTCCCTGAGAAGCTGATGAAGGAGCTCCTGGGCAGAGTGAGGAGCAAGTGGAATTGTACAACTGATTTAGCACCGCGGCAGACGGTGGGTGCGGGCGACGCACAGGAGGCTCCACACCCGCATCTGAAAAGCACGAACAATAAAAAGTGCCTGATAAGGCTCAAAACTGAAGATTAACAGCCCCAGGTCTGAGTCACAGCCGGTGTTTTTTCAAAGCTGATTACAGAAGAGTGACTCAAAGGGAAGCCTTCAGTAACTGGTGGCATTTCTTTGGCAGGGCAGTGAGTGCCAAGGATTCGGACACTGGGACACTTTGGGCTATACCTGCACAAAGTAAATGGAGATGGCCAGGCTGGGGCCCTGCTGTCACAGTGTCATCGTCACCAACAGCCCAAGCAGCCCCACAGCCATTCCAGGTGCAATGAGAAGGACAGCAGCCAAGTGAAAAGCAGGATTGTTTATCAGATACCCAGCTGGGCCATCCAGGCTCAAGTCTCCCACTCCAACCTGGCTTCACAGCAAGGATGGGAGGCACTTGAGCTGCTCAGACCACGGGTAAGAGCACAAAGGTCCTGATAAGGTTTGAGCACATGGAGCAGCTAAATACCTCTTGGGAGGAAAGGGCCCAGGAACACCTATTTCTTAAGGGAGAATGGATCTGAGGCAACCTAATCCAATGTAACTCTGGTGATGGTCAAAAACAATGATTTAAAATCAGTTGTAGGGAGCAACTGAGGGGAGCTGACACGGCTGAGCAGATCTGATGCTGGCACCAGTGCAGAATGAATGCCAGGGACTAAGTGGAGAGGCTGGCCAAGAGAGGATGGGGCCCTGGGAGCATATGGACTACAGGCTGAACTGTTTCATCCCAAGCATTAATAATGGACCCAAGTCTGTAATTCTTAATTGTGCTGAATCCTAATGCCCTCATCTAGGGCCTTGGGATTTTGATGGAGGATCAGCTGGCATGGAAGATAACAACAGTAAAACACGAGGCATTAGGCCTAAGCAGCAGATCAATGGTCTGCCATGCCATTCCTCACTTCCCTTCAGAGCCTTCTCCAGACCCTGTCCTCCTGCCATGCTGGCAAGAAAAAGCAATTTTAAAATCCCCTTGTTTATCCCATCTATTTTTCCTATGAGATGGCTGCTTGCTTACGTGGAAGGACAAG
The DNA here is from genome assembly GCF_000277835.1 of Geospiza fortis. NCBI lineage: Eukaryota > Metazoa > Chordata > Aves > Passeriformes > Thraupidae > Geospiza > Geospiza fortis. The sequence goes on along the minus strand of NW_005054317.1, from coordinate 1,620,132 downwards.
ACTCAAGTGTATGTGGAGAGGGTATAAAGGCAATGAGGGGAAGAGATGGGACTGCTGGCAGATGGAGAAAGGTCTCTTGGACACGAAGCCTTTAACTACAACTCTTCACCTTACTTCTGGTAAACAACAGATGCACTTCTTAAATTAACAGGTCTGGACCTTCATTAACTCACTTGTTTATGTACAGCCTTCACTCTCCTGGCTCTGCTGCAGTCAGTACAGGATGGTACCAGGGGATGGGACCAGCACAAGGTGTTCAACAGCTCCACTGCAGCCTCAGACCTCCCAGTTCAAGCCCAAACTGGAGCAATCTGTGCCCACTGCAAAGCACTGATGAATTCTGCCCTGTTCTGGTTTTCCACACCCACCCACGTGGGGAATATTCCCAAGCATGCAGGTTTCAGGATGCCCACTGTTTATCAGGTTTTACAGTTAGTAGCCACTTGAAGTGACCGGGCATCCCCCTGCTTTGTTTTGGTGCTTTTCGTAAGAAAATAATCAAGTTTCTCCCAAGTAAGATGCAGTGGAACAAGATGGAAAGTGGGTACTGTCCCTGACATTTCTAAGCACAGCAGATGTACTTAACTGGCTCCTGTTATTTATTTATTTACTTCTGTAGAGAAAAACTGCTTGTTACTGAAGAAACCCAAATGCTGATAAGATGATGAGAGGTTTGCATGCTGGTTGATGGTCTCACTTTCCCTTATCCTGAATGAATACAAGTATCTATAACTAAATATTTCCCTTAGGGTTCTGATGACTGAGGTATGTTTATTGCATTGAGTGAATTTATATATATAATCAGCACAATAAACATTATTAAATTGTCTGAGTAAAATCAAAGCATGAAACACACAGTCAGTGCTGAATTCTAATGATGCTGAATGCCCATGATTGCATGGGGAAAGGATCTTAACAAGCCTTGATTTGAGCTTTGGCATCCGCCTCACAAATCACACGAAATGTTCCCTCTTTAATAGTGCTGAATATTGATAAATGTCTCTGCACGGCACAACAGGGAAGTTGGTCTCTATTGGCAATCTTTACCAAAGTGTGTTTTTTCCTTCTCTACACTCAAGGGTTTACCCTGAATGATTTAATTATAATTTTCCTTGTGTAAGACAAATTAAAGAGGAGAGTAGGAGTGTCATGCCAAAGCAGATTATTTATCTCCTTAACAGATTGCTGTGCACCAAACCCCAGAGCTGCTGCTGCTGCTGCTACTTACAGAAACTGGGCGAAATGTGGGACAAAAGCATAGATGTAATATACATTTAAAGCCCAAATGAATGAAAGCATTAACCCATTATTTATAGCTGGAATTGTTTCATTCCCAGGGAAGCCATACACACAGAGCATGCAGAATCCAAGTGCAGCACCACAGTGTTCCCTGGCCCAGGAGGGAGGGTGCCTCCTGCTTTTGAACGGATTTTTGCTTTTTGGATGTCCCGAGTGACTCTGGCCATCTACCTGCTGTTTGCTTGATAGTCACAAGGAGAAATTTTGCTGTCACTGGGCCCCAAGGACAGCAGCCCCACAGTGGGCAGTGTCACCAGTGTCACCAGAGCTGTGTCCCTGCAGCCTGTGCAGAACCCCAGTCTGGGCTGGCGGCACGGCGACGCGTGGGCACGCCAGGCAGCCAATGACTACTGCTCCTGCTATTTTAAACCCCTTGTTTATAACCAGAATGTGTTTTTACCCAAGATACAGAGCAGATCTGCTGCTCGCCTGCTGATTCTAACACAGGTGCCTCCTGTCTCGCAGGTCTGGAGCAGCCTGGCAACCTGACCTGTGGGAGCAGGAACCCCCTAAACACAGCCTGAACTATCCCAGTGACATGTGCCAGAGATGACAGTGATGATAGTAACTCCCACATAACCAACCTGCCTCCTGCAGCCCACTCCTTCTCAAAAGCCCAAGAGAAAGGGGTTGAAAACAGCTTTACAGCACACCCTAAAAGTTAATGTTACCTGTATATGATTATTTATGGCTGCTGGGCAGTCGTTATGATGTGGCTGTGCTTAACTTTTAGGACACTTACAGATTTTACTATGTGCTTTTTATTGTTGGTTAAATCTAAATAAATAGCTCTTGCTTGTATCCGATCAGAGCTAACATAAGGTTAGCACAGAAAGTGCAGGAATGAGGGGAAATCCACAAGTCAAAAACCTTCCCTGGCCAGCCCGGGCTGTGACTTATGTGACGGGAGGTGGAAGGGCTGATTCCTCCCTAGTGAGCCCTTCCCACAGCCCCATCTGACCTGAGCCTGAGCCAGGGACTGCCTCCAAAAGTCTCCTTAGATTTGCTGTGCTGAACCAGATGGGTACAAGAACACACAGGGATTTAACTCGAAGTCCAGCAAACTCATGCTCCCACCAGACCCATGATTTTTCTAATCTTAACTTTTGCAATCAAAAAATTACTAAACCCCTGCTTGTGCCTGTGCTTTCTTTTGCAAGCCCACTGAAATTTCACGTTCTATGAGCTTTCAAACATACATGTGATGGCACAGCACAGCAACTCTCCCCTCTCTGCTCACTCCCCACCTGGTACTCCCTGCCTGTAGATAAATATCCTTTCAGAAAGGAAACCAGTGCAAAATATCTCACCAAGAGGAGTTTCTCTGTCACATGAAATCCAGGCAGGCACCAGGGTGCCTGATGAGACTGCAACAAAACCCTTAAGTGCATCAGGAGGCATTCTCCTGCCTGTAGTCTCCTGCTCTACTTATGGATAAACATGTAATTCAATCACTGCAGCAAATGGATGGCATAAAGCTTCCATGCGCCAAAGAGAGGCAGGACAAAGCAAAGTCTGTAGCCCTCTTATTTGTATTCCTAAATATACCTATTTTGTATTTTGATATTTCAGAGAATTCAACAGATATGCAAGAAAAGTATAAGGCAAGCTCAATAACACAGGTATTGATTCCAGCACTGAGGATTTAGTCTTCCTAACTAAGACAATCTCAAACAATACCATGGCATGTTTATGCCTTCCTAATTAATCTGGAACTTGACTAATAAAAGCATGTGTATCACCTTGTCTGTAGATCCCAGCTGCCTCCAGGCCACAATTACAGGACTCAGACACACGGATTTCCAGGTCTGCTCAATACTATACACAGAGAAAATTCTTACTTCGGAACAGATTCCTGTATTTCCACTGCATTTCAAACTGAACTGAATCTGTTTCCTGGTTTAGACTGCCATTAGCACGCAGCACGTGCCTCTATTCAGTGAAAGAAGATCCATCTTGCTGCATGGGATTTTACTTTATATACTCAGTAAGAAAAACATAGATAAAAAATTTATTGAAAAGCCGTAAAACCATCTTGTTCAGTTCTACATGCAGAAAAAAGGGAATTAATTGTTTAATAAACATCAAATTTTTTTTAGTATCCCATGTAAGTCTTCATGAAAACCACGTCCTTGGCACTTACATCATTATAAAGGTTTTCGCTGATGTTCCCACACAAGTCCTTGCAATGGATATATAAAGGATGCCTTACACACACAGCACTTCTTCCAACAGTGGGTGTGCTCTCCTTTAAAATCTATCTATTTCCAGCAGCACTATTTTCTTAATATCAGAAAGATATAAGAGATATTTATATAGCTTCCCTAACAATCTACTTTCAGACCACCAGAAATACAAACTCTATGGCTTAAGAATTCCATTATCCTCTTTCTAATGAATGAAAGGAGGACAGAAAGACAAAGCCATCAGTTTCCATAAAATCCAGCTTTCACTAGTGTCTGCCGTAACGTTTCTAGATGGGCAAAGGGACTCTCCTGAATGCAAAGGAGCACTGCCCTCCCCACTGCACCCACTCCTCGAGACCCTTCCTCCTCCTCCTCCTCCTCTGGCAGCGACACTGAGGCTGCAGCCGGCGCTGGCACCCACGGCCCCGGCGCCTGGGCCTGTCTATCTCCCCAGAAGCAAAAGTTACGTTGTTAGACACGCCTCAGTGAAATCTGGGGGTGTAAAGAAACAAACCTGCAATAAAGCATCCTCTGGAATAAAGCAGAGCCCGCGCCGAGAAGCACGTCAACAGACAACCCCTGATTTAAGCCATTTCTTTTAACAATGCAAGCCGAGCAAGTATAAATTAACTCACACTTTTAAAAGCCAAACAACACCAGTTAGCTAATTTTATCAGCGGTTAAAAAAAAAAGGAAAAAAAGCCACTTTGTTTTAGAGAAACCTGGTGAACTCAAGCCTACCATGTCTTGTGAGAACAGAGAAAACAGAGTACAAAAAGGCAAATATGTTAGATAAGGCACCAAAATTTGGTAGAAAAATGAGGACTGTAGTGACCAATAGATTTTCTTGCTCCCCTCCAGCCTGTAAACCCAAAGCACAACAAGAGCATCACCACCTGTGATGCAAAACTCAAAAAAAAAAAAAAAAAACAGCTTCTTCACACTTCCCAATACGCTTATCCAATGCACTTCTAATTAGCTAATTGTGCCCACATTGATCCAATTAACAAGCCATAAAGATCTGAACAAAAGGAGCACATTCTGCCCAGTGGAGACTCCATTCAACCACGCCAACACCAGACACAGCGAGATGTGAAGGACAAAACCGAGGCCAAGGCGCTTGGCCACCGCTCCCGAGCGTTTCGCCATCGCTCCGGGACGCTGCTCCCAGATGCTCAGGGTGGAAAACCTGCAGGCACCTACCTCTCCCGTTTAGGAGTGTGGACTGATAGCTGTCCATTAGTTGAGGCGTGTGGGTTGATGATTAAGGAGGTCTTGGAGGGCGCGGAGGAGGAGACGCAGGTGGTGGACAGGTCCAGGCTGCTGTGGTTGTTGCTGGCTGCCTCCTCCGCTGTGTGCGAGCTTGTCACTTCCTTCCAGAGCTGCTGCAGCTCTGTTGGAATCATGCCTGAAACAAACAAATTGGATAATTAAATCAATTAACAGCTAATTCGGCCGTCTTCAAACAGTAATTAAATCAAAGAGTCAGTAAACAAAGCCTAGTGTTAGTTTTGCCTGTGTGTGTTTTTGTGCATGTATTTTTTTTTTTTTTTGATAACTAAATGTTAATACTGCACTGCACGACTCTGCTACACTCTGGTGTGACACCTGCAATACTCATGGAATGCAAAATCCGGGCTGTGGGGCAGAGGGATCCACACAACACCACACCTACACCAAATGTCATCTTAAATATTGTAATTTTTTGCAATTTTTAGACCAAAGGCCCGTTTTCAGAGTCCCTGTTTGGGCAAAAATCACTCCCATGCCCACAGCAAGGGTGAAAGCAAAGGTGGCCACAAGCTACTCTAATTTCAGCTAAGAAATTCAATTCCTTTATTTTTCCACAATTTATTTGCCTTTTTTTTTTTTTTTAGGAAAGTGACTACTTTCAAAAGTAGTTATTAAAAACTATTATTAAAAACATGGAAGGTCTTAGGAAAAAAAATACTCAGCTTTATTATTATGACAACATGAACCACAACATGACTAATTTTGTGCTTAAGTTTTAAATGATGACAAATAGCTTTGTTATTAAATACAGTTTTTATTAATCACTTTTAGACGTAAATTATGAATTCATATTGTCTTCCTGAAATGCTTTTCAAATTTTAACAGTCAAATTGATTATACTATGATTATTTCATTAACACACCTATCTTTCTCATTAATTTTGGTTTCTCGAACTGCTCACTTAATTGATGGATGTGTCTACCGAAAAACTGTATAACTTTCTATACAAGTTACACTATTATTACTGTCATTTCTTAGATCGATGCTAATGAGCCATTCAAAAGAAAAATGAAAACAGAAAATAAGCTTCAAGAAAAAATAATAACAAAAAATTGTGTTTTTTTAAATGTGCCAAAGTGGACACCAGGGTTAGGGAGACAACATTTAGTAACTGATGCAAGTGAGAACTGCAAACTCCAATGGGCCAAATGGAAGGTGAACCATGTGCTCACGCTGAGATCATGCTTTTGGATTGTGACATGATCCAACAAGTCAAGTTTCTCTCACTGCAGACTATTTCAGTGCTCTTTCAGAGAAGGCCATGGGAAAAAATTAGCAGTAGAGACACGTCACTCAAATATTCAGGGAAAAAATAATAATAATAATAAGCCAGTGTCTGTGTGTTTTTAAAGAGGTTTCTCATCAGTGTGCTTCCAGCTCATCGTTTGGGTGACTGTTCATTGTTTCAGCACGTTGTAGCTCTGGAGCTATCCTAAGGAAACCTGCCATTTTCTGAGTGTACAGCAGCAGCTCTCACAGGCATGTACCTCGCCCAACCTAAGGTACTGAAATAAAAAAAATAAGGCAGTATGCATTATATTCATTTGAAACACATAATAAAAAATGCCAAGGTCTAAATTTAATTTATTTTTGTCATTTAGAATACAATGGATAGATAATCATCTCAACGTGATCAGCCAAACATCTTTACTTTGCTAAACTGTTAAAGATTTTAATTATGCTAGCTTTGGAGAGCACTGGTCTAATGAGGCGATAGACTCCAGAGAATCTAAGTGGTTAAGAACTGTGAAATGAGTCTGATAGGATTTTTTTATATTCACCGTGGATCGTTTGCATATCAAAGAGGAGTAAATTATTGCACGACAGACCAATAACCTTCCCCGCCTTTCCCAGAGTAGCATTAACAAAAACAGTTGGTCTCCGGTAACGGTTTGCTACAAAAAAAATGCTGAAATCCTTAAGTATCTGCAATTAATATATATTAGGGAAGAGGCTTCAATTTATACATTAAGTGATCAGATATTCTTAGGACACATCCGTTTCTCTAAAGCCACGTCATTTTCCTTTCATCAGCCCCAAATGCCAATTATATTTTGATGGATTTTGTCCCAAATGAGCATTTAGTTATTAGACATATTCAATTATTACTTGTCCCCCGGAATTAAACCTCTGAGCAAATTAAACAAAGAAAAAGGTCAGTACACAAGCCCGTGTCCTGTTTTGCTGTGTGGGGGCTATTATTTTCAAGCACCTTGCAAAGTGACAGTGTGGGATGTATTTTTAGCTAACACGCTTGACAGGACTGTCTACGCACTAACAATTACCTGTGAGCAGGGCTGACCCTTACACACTGTTTACTCAGTTGAAACAATAGTGAATAGACTTGTCTGTTGATGATAACATATTGATATGAGAACATATGAGCCGACACCTATTTTTATTTTCCAGAATAAGCAAATAGGGAAAG
>NW_005054317.1:1592051-1612911 GCF_000277835.1 Geospiza fortis | reverse complement strand
TTTTTTTTTTTTTAATCTGGATTTCTGCAGGTTTTTAATTAAACACAGGCTATCATCCACTCTCCTCTCCTTGTTCTCCACTTTCCTTTCCTCCTAGTCACTTCTGGATCTACCAAAGAAAAGACTGAAAATGTCACAGCCACTAAAACAGACATACACATGATATTTATGCCTCTAAAAGTCAAAGTATTTCATCGAACTTCGCATACAAGTGTAACTCTTATTAGTACTAATAACAACTATACCACAGATGGAAGGAAAAATAAAATATACCCAGTTGTGTGGGGGAAAATGCTGGAGGTAGTAAGGATTTTAGGCTGGGTGACATTAATTTAAAGAGCTAACTGTGATGTCATACATGTCTGCACACAACCCCTTGCCAAAAATTGATTACATCACTTGATTAATAAAATAAAATTAGAAATAGCCTCTCTCCTCCTGCCCTAAATTTAGTTCCTTTAGAACAATTCTGGAGAGAATTCCTGACTAGCCTGTCGAACTGGGCAGTGGAAAGGTATGCTCATCACTCATCCAGCAAAATTGTTAAATAAAATAATAGAACAAATGGCAAAAGCAAGTCAAATAGATCCACGACCACTCGCAATAAATTATGTAATTTACCGTTTAACAGTCTCATTTTAGCAGTGAGAGCTAAATTTCAAGTCAGATTCCCAGAACTGCACTGCAATTACCCGGGATCGCTGTAACTTCCTACAGACCAGGAATGGGATTCAGACCTGGAACTGCCAAATCTATGGGAGCAATCAGGCACCCAGATGTCTCAGTCCTATTATTTTCACTCACTGGTGATCTGAAGTGAGATTTGCAGTTTCATTTTGAAGATATTGAAGATCTCACTCTTGCAGCTCAGAACACTGCTGAAACGGGGTTTATTTTAAAATTGCTGCTATGTACAGATGTAAAATCTAGATTATAGAAGTGTCTGAATACTAAGCAGCAAAGATTACAAAAATGTAACATTAAAGGATGTGCTATTTTGTTTAAGACAATAGGGGAGCACTAAAAACTAAAATGAAACTAAAATACAGATTTAAACAACCTATTACTTCTGAAAACATAAGAAAACGTCACTTATGAAGTAGCATTCTCTCCTTGGAAACATTTATTACTATTACGGATACTTAAGAATAAAAGCAAAATGTTTTTAACTGAATTCACAGCTACATTTACTAGAGGGATGGTTTTATTTCTTTTATACACACATTTACAGTATTTGTCTCAGTCTTGCAAACTGTTCTAGAAACAAAAGGGCATGAGAGATGTAATTTTTTTTTTTAAATAAGAAGTGTCCATTACCAATTACTTTAAACTATAGCCCTGGCTCTTCATTGCATTTTTCAGGACAACTAGTCTTCTTGATTATGAAAGAAAATGTAGGCACAGGTTTAAAAAATGTATGTTGTGGGGACAGTTGACAGATTACTGCTCACGGAACTCAATTTCCCAACCCCAGGTATCACCGGCTCAAAGACAAACAGAGTTGCTCAACCTCTTTGTGTCCTTGTACCTCCATACCCAGGTGACCATGTTCAAGCAAGCAGAAAGTTGATTTAAACCTCATAATGACATCAGTTTTAAGCCATCGTCTCTCTGATAAAAAGGAATAAAATATCGTGCTGGATTGCAAGCCGCCTCGAGCCTCAAGTCCCTCTTTCCTGCCGGCTCCCGCCGCCCCCATCACTCGCAGCTCATTTCCCTGCCAGAACCAGCCCTCTGTGCTTATGTTTGTGTCGTCTCTGGCGTGCAAGTCAGCACCCCTCAGGTTTTAAATACGCTCCTGGGCGAGGACTAATAGTTACACTTCCCTGCTAACCATATCAATCAATGCCACGACGGCTGAATTACCTACTGGTGTCTCCGATGTGTTACCGCACAGATTACACTTCATGCATCACCACATTCATTTCTTTCACATTACACATGAGCGTGTCTTGTCACTGCCCAATTGCCCTCCTTTGGACAGCTTAACTGATGGACTATACAATGAACCTCACTGAGCCAACTTAATGGTATAGGAGCTGTGGGAAAAATTAGCAAGGTTGAAGCTTGAGTCCGGTGGGTGTGTGGGAACAGCCCGGGATGCTTCCAACAATAAATCTGAGCCGTAATTAATGCACATTACAACATCTTGCAAGCATAAATGGCATTTCATCTACGTGCCCTTTTTTCCTGGACTCATTTCACACCTTCTCCCCATCACTCTGCATTGATAGTGACTGACCAGGTACTGCCCCAAGCCTGATCCTGCAGCTCCCAGGTGGGCACCACCTTCCCATGGATCAGCCTCCAACTCCTGCACAGTGCTGATCTACCCCAGGCATCCAGTTTTGGGATGCTGGGAAGTTGAACTGAGACTTGGGGAGTCAGGGGTCAGGCCCCCAAAATCTCAGACTCTCAACACAGGGCTCAGATACCTTTCTGTGTCTGGTAAAAATAAGCCTAAATAAAGCACATCAGCCACACAGCAAAGCAGACTCCACTCCCCAGTTTGGCCTCTGTTTATCCATATAAGTTAATATTCACCAGCCACCTCACTCTCCTTTTTTACAGCTATGTACACAGAAAAAACGAGGGTGAAGAACAGAAGCAATTTTGTCTTTTCCCCTCCATTTAAGTGAACAGAGCTGAATGCAAATTCATTGTATGATTTAGAAACGAAGAACAACCCTAAGGCTGCTTTCAAGATTCCAAATCATTCAAGCTGGGCTGACTCAAGTTATAAAGGTGAATGTTCAAATTTATTATGGGGCAAGGGAAGGAGAAGGCAGGATTATTCAGAAATACCAGCATCACGGTTGATGCCATGGCATGCCTGAACCATGCCAACTCCAAACAGTCTGCTTTAACCACAGCAGCCAGAGCTTAGGCAAGTCTGTTGAACTGTCCCACAGCTTACAGACAAACCCAGTTTAAAAAGTAAAATAATAAATTTAAGCCAAAAAAGAAAAGAGAGAATAAAACCCCTAGGTTATAATCACTGTCAAAAGTATTGTGGATTTAAGTAGTGCTTTCAGTGTATCAATGTCTTAAAAAAATAAAATAAATTGGGATTTCAGCAAAGCAGTAACTTCTTGCAGAGTGCAGGACTGAATAAAGATGTAGGAGGATCTAATTGTCAATAACACCATTAGAATTAAATGGAGTTAATCCCAATTTGCCTCAGCGTGGAGGAAGGAACAGAAGCACCGAGGCAGTGACACGAAGGCTGTGGAGAGCAGCCCTGTCCCCTCTCCCTGGCAGCCACAGCCAAGGGCACTCAGAGCTCCCCAGCCTGCGGGTCAGAGCTGCTCTGTGCCAGCTCATGGCCAGGCTGGGACCAGGAAGGCCCAGTCAACACATCTGGGAAAGCAAAAGCTGCTCTCACACACCCTCAGCCATGAAGCCAGCACCAGGAATCAATAAAGACTCCTCCTGTGAAGGATTCCGAGCCCAGATGATCAGGACCAGCAGCTCTGAGTCTGCCAGACTGGCTACAGCTGTGCAAACTGCTGTGAACTCCAAGCCCTCTGCACCCCGCCAGTCAGAGCAGCCCAGGATTGCAGCACCGCCCTTCTCAAAAAATACCTTCATAATGCCCACCCTGCCTAGCAGAATCTTTCTGTGCTTATTATCCTATGAGCCTGTGAGGTATTTCTCTCCCCCCACGAGACAATTCTGTGTGAGTGTGCACCCTTGCCCTGGCTCTGCCACCCAAAGCCCTCACCTACCTTGTGCAAGGGGTTGCAAAGGCAGAGTAGGCTGCCCGGGCTGGATGGTCAGCAGCCCCTGACGCTGCAGAGACAGGAGGTGCTGCTGCTGCAACTGCTGCATCTGTAAGAGCTGCTGCTGAAAGGCCAACTGCTGCGTGGCCACTTGCTGCTGCTGGGGCTGGAAAAAACAACAACAACAACAAATTAAAATGCACACTTGTTAATACAAGAGCAAAGCAGAGGATTCACAGGGCTCCTTGTCTCAACTTGCTTCCATTTCTGATGGCAGTCACTCGGTATCAAGGCCAAGCCAGCGAGCCCGCCACCCCTGGCAAGGAGCCCAAGGTATGGTTAGATGCTGGAGCTAACACAGGGCTGCAGATTCCCATCTCCAGTGGTTAACTTTCACCCAACCTAAATGCCTGCTGCCATCCTATGTTTATAGGATTCCTTGGTCCATGTGTTCATGTTTTACCCCAGACATGTCTGTGTTCCAGCAGCGGGTAAAGCAAATGCTGATGAAAATCCTGGGTAATTCTTTGAGGCAAAGAACATGAGAATCACACCCCATGATCACATCACACTTAGATGTAACAAGAAACCCTGCACTGTGCTCTGTTTGCTCATTCAAGGGCTGTCTCAACTATTAAGGCAATTCGACTGGCTTAATTTATGGTATTTTATACTCACTCTCTTCTTCATCCATCAAGCCTCACAATACTTTCTGTTACACTGGAATTATTCTGTGCTGTATTTAAGGCTGCTACTTCTGCACTTTGAAATTTTTAATTATTCTCACTAGAAAGAAGATGGAGTTGCTTTACTCCACAGGGATGTGACCCTTGAACCTTCGAGGTGTAAAAGAACATGTTGCTTTTCTCACTACTGTACCCGGAGAAGCTTTTAACTACTCTGTTTATCACTTCTGACATAAATAAATGAGAAAAAATCAGACCTTTGAAGAAGAAAAACTTCATCTAATATTGTTAATTAGCCATGACAAACGATGAAATAACATTGTAAATCTTTCATAGAAACAGCCACTAGATTTTAATTACACACATTCATAATTTAGCAAACAACATCTTACTTGAATGTGAGTGTTTAATATGTACAGTACTCGAGGCTTCAGAGTCCTTAATTTTGTTCAGTTAAGGAAGCCTCTAGGTTTTGCTTCCATGCTCATCTTGTGTTTTATTTGCTTTGTTCTTTAAAATCCATGAAAGGCTTTGCATTTTGATAAATATCTTTTTATTTATTGTACAATGACAGGAGGAAAACTTTTGTTGTGTAAAACATCAATACATCATGCCAGTGTTTAGCAGTTCCTTGTGCTAGCCAAAAAAAATTAATGTAGATTTCCTTAGTAATTATCTGAGTGATAGAAAGATAATACAGTGCAGTAGTACAATAAATAGAAGGAAATTATCTAATATCCCTAATCTGCTAGGAATCATATCAAGGTGGAGGTCTTATACACATTATGGCTAACAATTAGGAAAGAAAATTAACTCTTACCAAACTGCACACTTTCACAAACAAACCCCAGCCAGATCCTGCGCTTTCTGTCACCTTTCCTTGACACCAAGCCAGAGGATAACTGGCCCCATTCCCTACTGGTGTTACACAGGGAAAAAGTCCCACCAGAGCTGCTGGAGCACGACTGACAGACACCAACTGTGGGTTTGACCCCCACCCTCTTGTGCCACCATGCCCCATCAATCCTAATACTGCAGCTGACTGAATACCCACAACTCTGAGAGTCAGCCATTCTATTCCCCTTATTTATAAACACAATTTATCTTACTTCCAAAGAAAACCTTGGACTTCAGGAACACATCTAAACAAATAGGTGTTTGGATATTCTGAAACTCGGAGAGTTTACATTTCTTTGCAACAGCTTGCTCTGACACATCCATTTGTTGCAACTATTTGCAACAGCACCATATGCATGCAGGCCCCAGCAACAGTTGTATTGAGCTAAAGTAACGTTTGCCTCCATAAATATTAATTTTAAAATATATACACTTAATGTATTTATATTCATATATTTATATTATTAGTACTAGTAGTAAGCTGTGTTTTACCTATTTGCCGTAAGAGTGCAAAGTTAGCACACAGGGTTTTTTTAAAAACCCCTTTATATCAAATGAATGATGCCCTTTTGGTTGTCTTCTCAGCTATCCTAAGAAAAGCTCTTGAACACACTCTACTTTGAAAAGCCAGGATATAAAAGTATACAAGGCCCATTGTCCAAGAAAGAATTTAAAAGCAAGACACGTTGCCAAACTGCGCTCCCCACCCAGTTACCAAACACAGGATACAAGGCAGTTTGTTTACTTCTCACAATTGAATGCATACAAAAAAGGTCTCGGTGCAGTCCTGTTGTCAGGTCAGTAGTCAGTGTTAAAATGCTGAAATATCCTGATAAAACTTGCATTTTTGATCCCCTCCCTAAAGCTTCTGTCAAAGGTCTGTTTTCCTTTCTTAGGTTACTCCCTACTGCCTAACATAAACTGTCACAGTGCCGGAGGACAAACGGCCCTGCTCGGCAAACAGCGCGCTCCGTCCAGCGCCGCGGCTGCGCCAGACCCTGAGCACCCCCTGCCTCTGGGGAGCCCCCAGTTTTCCAGGGGAGAGCAGAAACAGGGCTGAGATCCCCCCCAGCACCTCTTCCCCTCGCTGTCAGGCACAGCTCAGCCTCTGCTACCCCGCACAGCCCTCGAGTAAAACCCCAGGAACCTCACTGGGGTCTGTCTGCTGCTCTGCTCGGGGGCCGGGTCCTGTTCAGCAGCGGGGCTGGGGAGGTTTGTTGTGTTTTCCTTTTTTCACGAGAGCACAATAGGACAAGGCACTCACAAAATGACTTGGGGGATGCCGTACATGAATACGCTTGTTCCATCTGTCAAGGTACAAGCTCAGCCCTCGTTAGCACGGCAGCCGCCGGCCCCCACCACGGCACTGCCCGTCAGTTTTCAGTGCCAGAGGGAGGGGGAAGAAATAAAATAATACAAGACCACCTTTTCGATGCTAATTTAGTAAGAATAACCTCCTTAAGCTGGGCTGAACAAACCTGTGGGGTGAAATGCATTGTTAAAATGGATCTCCACTAAAACCATCAGCAAAAATACACTCCCCCCAAAACCCCTAGAATAAGCTGGAGAGAGTTAGGTCCTTGTTCTCTTTCCAGCTATCGTGTTAAAATGCTCCTCTTGAAACAGGAAGGAGTCCTTTCTTATTGTTGCTTTCGCTAGTGTAATATCAGAAGTGTGACCACAGTAAATCAGTGTGTTAGATATTGAAATGCCATCACATTGTCTAACTTCCCTTCTTGTCTTTTTTAACACAAAGTATTTTTTTCTTTAAGCACCAAGCCCTCATCTTTGTGTCTGAGATGCTCTCCTATCTGACAACAGCAATTTAGAAGAGTTAACTTTTATCGTTCATTCTGCTGTGTAACTTTCCCCTTCAAATTTCTTTATCTGCCCTCTGAGCTCATCTGAACTTTCATGTTCTCCCAGCATGTAGGCTTGCATTCAAAACTATGTCTAATAGACCAAATAAGAGGTTAATAAGAAGTGGCAACAGAAAGAAAAAATACAATCCCTGGTAACTGATAAGAATGACAGTGGCAGCCCTTTATTGTTTGTCTTCAAATATAGAGTTAAAGATCTTTAAAAAACTAAATTTTGACGCCTTTGAAAAGAAAGAAGCACAAAATAACAACAGGGGGTTATTGCCTGCCAGCCACAGGGGAGAAGCTCCATAATTCTTATTCTCCCTTTTGAAGGCTGTTAGAAATCTGATTCAAAAAAGCAACAGCAGAAGGAGAAAGCCTCTTGAGGCTATCGCCATTTCCTGTGATCATGCATAATGCGTTTCAAAAGTGGGTTTTTACCAATTCTGTTGATCAATTGCACCTCCTTCATATTCCCTCTTTTTTCTGCTGTGTTTACATCTGATGTGACTCAATGACAAGCGCTGTCTGAGACTGTGAAACAGACCTGTCATGTTGATTTATGGGCGCATCAAACCACGACTTGTCCAAACTGAAGCTCGCAGTTCATTAATTAGGGAGTTGTGACTTTGAAGTCAGCTTTCAGACTGTGGTTTTTAACATTTGGCTTAATTTATATGCTCTTGAATGTGGATCTCTAAGGAAAAAACTGAAATTCCCTTCTTGTCTTTGAACTTCTTTTGACCGCACAATAATCATTTCTTTGTCCAGAGTGATGCCTGCATCCCAGAGTCATTAACGCGCATTGAACTGCCACTGATGAGTAAGCCCTACTGAATTAGAAAAACAGCCAGCAAAACAAAGCTGAGAGCATTCTGCACAGTGATATCTCACAATTACATGCCTTCCCTCCTTGTGCCATTTCCATTTTAATTACTGTTAGTCCTTTAGATTTACATTTTAGACACTTTTTAATCTGTTCCCTTTTTATTATAGTGGCGCCCGTAAGCGCGCTATGGTTAAGGTTGTGTCAGCGTTTCCATTATAAACCCCCCTGTTTTCAGGGGTTTATAACTCAGCTGGAAAAATTCACTCTGGGTTGAAACTTGGCACAGGTGGCACGATTTGCCGAAATTTCAAGGGGAATGGGGAGCAGAAATTGGTGCATGCTTTGAGCAACACCCCTTGTCAGGTGACACAAGCGCAGCCGCTGTCACCGGACATCACCCAGTGTCTCGCGCCAAGAGGCAGCTTTCTAGGATCTACCTAAGCCAGCACTGTTGTCAGATTAAACAGGAAAGTCTCAGACTCCTCCAGACTTATCAGGTGGGCTCAACACCTTAAAGTAAATGTAATGCAGGAAAATTAAATCTAAGCACACAAAAAACAACGAAGTTTTGGAGGTGACAGGTGTTTTGGAAGGGAAGTGTATCTAAAAGACAGGCAGAAACTACCCTGGCCTGTCCCCTCCAGTTATGGACCACAGTAGCATCAGAAAAAGGTCTCCTGCCACCTCTTCTCTGTGTCACCACTGATGCTGCTCCAGTGTGAGGAATGTGCAACCAGAACCTCCCTGGCTGGAAAGTGGAAACCCAAACTCAACACCTCTCGGCATTTTGCCTTGTTTAGAGAGGACAGCAGTGATCTGGGCCTGCTGCTTTGCCCCCTCCCCTCTCCACCATAACTACCTCCCCAAAGCACTCTCCCAAGATACAAGTCTAGATGCCTGCTCCAGGACTCATACCAAACAGCAAGGCCTGGTCCTCTGCTATAAAATATGTGGCAGCGAGCAAATGGAAAGCACAGAAAAACACAGGCGAAAACAGGACAATAACTCTAAATCTGAAAGCTGAGGCCCGATAGAGTCAGTTCAGTTGTGCAATCATTTATAAGATGAATGACAGTTTAATAGCCACTAGACAGTCCCCAGGGATCTGTGGTTTGAAAGTAAAATGGGTATTGTCTGTACCTCTTTAGGCTGTTTTCCAGCATGTTGTTGCTGTAAAAGTTGAAGCTGCAACTGTTCCTGTTGTTTCTTATAAAACTCTTGAAGCTGCTGCTACAAAGAAAAGGAAAGATGGTAAGTAACAAAGTGGAGAGCCAATTCAGTGTCCCTTTTGGTGTAACACACAAACTGTGATTTGAAAAATAGCATCCTTTTATCTGTAATGGTCTGACCTTTAGTTTGAAACTCAACAATAAATTCAGTGCACACTGACTATTCTTGGCATTATCGTTTGAAAAGTAATCTCCAAAATGAACTGATGAAAAACATACCATTTTCTACACAAACTAATTAAAATAAGGCAAGGAATGACCTTTGATTGTAACAACAAAGCCAAAATGCCCTTGCTGAGAGAGCCTGGCGGATCTCTGTTGTGAAACACACATGCTTTCTAAATGATAGGGTTTGACTGTATTAAGTGTTGTTCAATACATGCATAGACATCCTGGGAAATACTCTCCTCCTCCCGTTCCCCAGATGTGCTCTGCGCAGGCAGCGCTCCAGCTGCGGGCAGGACGGAGCCTGGGAGCCAGGAGGAGCAGGCAGGGTCGGGCTGGGGGGATGCTGACACCCACCCGGGCTCCCTGAGACCCTGCTGTGCCAAACCCTGTGATAACAGAGCCTCGGGGCTTGTTGGTGGCCAGCTTCCAGCTGAGAAAGGACCACGGGCTGCGAGAAGCACTGACACACAGCCCAGCATATGTTGGCTGAAATCAAACAGGCTTAGCAAACCTCTCCACTTCTGTTTCCACAGCCCTTTACGGTTCCAGATGGAAATAACGAGGTCTAAATTGGGAAGTATGGCCCTTCTACCTTGTTTATTCCAATTAGTCAGGGCACACCAAGCCTTCTGAGGGATGCAGGCAAAAGCAACAGGGACATCTGCCGAAGTCCTGACACTTAAATATGCATCTGTATTATTTAGCTGATCTTGGAAACACTCCTAGCATTGCTCTCTGGATTTGTTTCCAGTAGCTATTTCTAGAATTAAAAACAAAAGAGCAGTCAGTGCAGCTCACAGCATGGCTGCTCCAAGGTTCAGACCTGAGATGTGGGCAGCTTCTCTCCCCAAGGGTGCTCCAGGAAGTGAAGCCTCCAGCATCCATAGGGGCCACCTGAGCAGCTGTTAAGGAAACAATTACCTGTTGAAGCATGAGTGCCTGCTGCTGTTGGAGCAGGACTTGGAGTTGCTGGGGAGTTAGCACTTGTTGCTGGAGGATCTGCTGCATTTGCTGGGGAGTGATCACTTGAGGTGTCATCATAGCCACCGACACTGGAACCTGAAGGCCAAGAGGAGACAGAGAGGGTCAGAACACATCCCCACAGCTCCTCCATCATCCCCATGTCAGGGGAGCCCATTTCTGGCATCAAGGGGGCTGAAGGTGAGAGTCCTCACAGCCCACCCTGACCAGCACACAGGTTCTGACCACACCTTCCTGGTGACTAAATGCCTCTTTTGCAAAACACTGTTGGATGGAAATTCCTTAAAGCGAGTAATATGGTAAAGATGTATTTATTTTTACAAGAAATTGTCAGCTGGGTCCTTTCCCTCCCAGGAAGCCCTTGGATTCTGTAGAGAAATCCAACAGCCAAATATCCCACGCTGATGGGATCTAGACCCTATTATGACAGGTTTTTCAGAAAATTGAAGGAAGGCTCAGTCATGTGAATAACAGCACTAGACTCCCATGCAATTTTTACAGAAAGGCCCTACCACGATGTCTTTACCATTCCATATTCACCCAGCATACAGATGTCTTCAATTCTTTCGTATTATGTGAGATACCATTAAAAGCCGCTTTCCATGACATTTCAGTGACAAACAGCTACAGTGATGAACTTGATAGCATTTCATATTTGCAACTGTTAACACGTTTCTGCACGGGCATCTTTGCAAGAAACCTGTACACTGTATCTGAAAGGATGATGTCTTGTTCAGATAAAACACTGACATTAAAATGACAGGCTGTCTTGGCCAAGGTTACACAAATTGTATTCAAGCGGATACCTAATGACAATGCTATGAATTCTGCAAGCTTTCTAGAATGTAATTTAGCTATTCAAAATAATCACTGCACTTGTGTTTAATTTGCAGACTACATGAGAACCATTTTGTCAGTCCCAGTAATGCAAGAAGACTATTTCCCTAGAAACCCACCCCTCTACCTTCCACTCCAAAAAAGGAAAAGAAAAAGAGGGGAAAAAACAATAGAGGAAAAGACAAAACCCATATGAGTTTTAACAGTAATATTGAAGCACCTTACTTTTCTATAGTTTTAAATCAAACACATGACAGCACAAAACTAAAAGCAGTAAAGGATATACTTTGCTAAAAAGGATCTCCTGTCATCTCATGTATTACAATAAAAGCTAATAATATGTTTAGCACTTTTTCTGTGCACCACTTTTAAAAAAAATCAGCAGACAATAGCTGATCAGAAGATAAAGGAGTTTAAAAAAAAACCTCCAGTGTAGTAGTAAGCAAGTGAGAAATGCAGTATTAATTTTATGTAACATAATGTCTTAATATGCAGTTTATCTTGACTTTTTCACATGATTTGTCCTGTCATTTGCATAGCAAGCTCTCATTCCTAATTTCACAGTCATTATGCACTGATGTCCTGATTTCTCAGCATCACTAATCTTGATGAACTAAAAATGGTTCCTGAAGGTCAGACGCATGTACAGTGCACATCTCCCCGTGTTGTTGTGTACATGTCGTGTGCCAGGGCCAGACACTGCCTCCAAAACATTTGCCTGAGCAGAGCCCAGCACCATCCCATGACATCCCATTAATGCCAACATGGTGAGGTCCTCTGAGCACTCCTTGCGGCACAGCACACTCCCATCACTGATGGGGTGGGCAAAAGGAGATTTAATTACGGGACAAACACCAGAACCACCAAAACCAGTGGTCAATCTCCCATGGTGCCGTGTCCCTGTACCTATGGGAAAGCCACCACCCTGCCACGCAGGATCAGCTCTGAGGACACTGAGTCATCAGGATTGATAATCTCATTAGTTCAGAATATCTTAATCCACAGTCTTTTACAAACTTTTCTGGGAGTAGAAAAATTATTTAATTAAATCCTGCCGTCACTATCTTCGCCCCAAAGCGTGACTCACCTTCATTATTCTCATCCCCAGAGAAGTTTACTTTACCCTGGGGTTTGTACTACCTCTTATTGAAGCTGGACCAAGCATAAAGAAGAGGAAGCATGCTTAAGTATGTTTTCTGTGCCCTTCTTGGAAGATAGACAAGACAAATACTCTTCAGTCAGATTTATGACGACAAGCAGGGATGCAGACAGGAATAGGGTGGGGTGCTGTAAACCCTACACATCGGTGATTAATCCAAAGGGCCGCATTCTGCCGTCAGCTGGGCAGGGACAACTCCCATTCACTTCCATGGCCTCTCTGCACGTTTATCTTGGGACAGATCTGGCGATTAGGCCCTATCTTTGAAAACTGGCCATGTACCTTCCAGTAACAAATCTCTTAGCTGCACACTCCTTGCTAGAACAGAAGCACTTAAGCAGAAAGAAAAAAAATAATCCATGTATGGACTGCACACAGTCACAGAGTACAAGTGCACAGAGTACGAGTTTGTGTTGGTCCGTTTGACTTCATTTTACCATCTGAAACCACATTTTCACACCACACCTGCGCTTCTAAAGAAGGTGCTGCCTTCCATTTATAAACACAGCTAACAGCCACATTTAGCCACGGCCTGTACTTTAGTTTATCACAAAAGCGACTTACGGGAACCTTGCACAAACAAATCTAAATGAACCAGAAACTATTGTGTTAAAAATTACAACACACATCCCGGACAAGTGTGGGCACACACATACGGTCTGAGGGACTTTAAACAGTTAAGAATGATGGCCTATATATCCACTCTCTTAGCTCCCAACGTCCAACTTTTCCATGTAGCTAGTCCCTGGTAATACTAGGAATCAAAGGGCATGCAGCACCAGCAATAGGCTATTATAGCCCACACTTTATTACCCATTACTACCGAGGTCATTAGCGGTAAGAGTGATTGTACCGGTCTTAACCTATTGATCATTGTAACTACTATCATTTAATCCCGTGTTGAATGTCTGGAAAGCTGCTAAAGGCACACAAGAGAGAGTGCTTTAGTGATGAGAAATACAGCCAAAGCTTGGAAATTACACTTTGATTCATAAAATCTAGCCAGTGGTTTAAATCAATAGTATTTAAAACAGTCATGTAAGTTCTTAACTACAGCTCTCTAATATTTATGGGTCCCTTTTTGAGTGTACTCAGTCAAAACTAAACTTTATTTTAGATACTGTGCAATATACTCTACATTAGGTTAGATAAAAAATATTTATTTCTGATATTTTGTCTGATAGCAAGTGAAACCTAAACCAAGAGCTATAAATTCATTTTAGATTTCTATCTCTCAGATGTCAACTTAAATGTGTTGCCAAAAAAATTACAAACCAACTTTAAAAATGACTTAACTGTTTAAGTACATGAAAATGAGCATGTTTTATGAGTTAACAATGAATCACAGAAGGCAGTCTATGAAGAACTAAAATAATTCTGTCTTACTGCCTTCAGGGAGTTGAAGTTCAAATTAAACTACTGGCAGATATATTTAAAGAATGCTAAGTTAGCATGCAGAGAAGAAATCAATCTTTTATTTTTTCTTTCAAGTTGTTTATTTCTATTTTGCACTTGAAACATGATTGTTGTTATTGATATGATTAATGAACTACTTTTGGTATTGTTGACTGATAACAATAGGGTGTGGTAGATACCCAGCTGCATGTAAACCTGGCAGCAAAGGTAAAAATACAGCTGCAATTTGGCTTTGGGAGCTGTGCTAGTATGGACCTGCTGACATGCTAATGCCATCAACGGCAAAAAATGTCTTTAATACTCACAATTGTCTTCGCTCACTGTTCCTGTTTCTCCCAGGGTTTTGCCTCTGCTCCTCTGCATCCCCCAAAGCCCTCCAGGCCCCACAGTCCCCTCTGAGACCCTCCCATTTCAAGCCCTAAAAATGCCCTATTTTGGCAAGACCGGCCAAGGGAAACTTCCACAAACTCGGGCCAAGCTCCCCTTTAACTTTCCCACAAAATTACAGCAGGGATGCATTTGTCACTCCTCCACACAACCCAGACAAGGGTCACGGGGATGAAAATGATTTAGTCCTATTTAATCATCTCCATTCCTTCATTTTTGGTGATATTAATATAATTAAATACTAGCTAAATAATTTCAAGTAGTTTAATCTTGTATGAAGAAAAAAAAAAAGGAAAAAAGAAGAATGCCATTTTCACACCCTGTGCCTCCGATGCTGGATACGGCTGTAGTCCTGTTAACTGTCAGCAGGCACGCATGGAAGATGGGGAGGATTTCCTTAATTCATAAAGAATAACTCTGCCAGAAAATCCTTTTCTCCTGCAATCTATGTTCGAACTTGATTTCAGTCAGCCCTCATAGCAGGCACCTTGGATTTCCAAACAGCAATTCTTCGGTTAAAGATTTTGTGATAAAAGTCAAACGGAGCAAAACAGCTGAACACAGAAAAGAACAAGTCGCTGAGGAACAGTTAAAAATACTGAACTACAGTAAAAATAGCTACGGCCAGACAAAACCAAACAATGAACTTGAGCTGTCCTATTAGCAAGATATTAAATGCAATATATTTAAATTATAAAAAAAAATTCAGGCGAAACAATGCAAAAGAGGAGAAGATAAAGCACTGACACCCTGGCAAGCAGAGAGGCACGATGCCACAAGCCAGAGCAGAGCACAGCTCTGTAAGTAAGAAGTGCTGAAGGCAGGCAGGACCTGCTTCCATCCTGAGACTAAAACATTTCCGACACAATATTTCATCCTCCAAAACCCCAACAAAAAACGCCACTGTCGGAATTATTCACGCAGGAACTGCAGTGCTGGTTCATTATGCGAAATGGAATCTCACTTTTAGACTTAGTTCTTTTGCCATAACACAGCACAGCACATTAAGACAGGTAACGTTTATTATATTAATGTAAAATCAGCGAAGTAGTCTGTCATTAGCATAACTGTGCTCTCTGTAACAATACAACTCCCTATTGTAAGAGGGAAAAAACCTCCTTAAAATTAAATTAGCATTTTATTATTATAATTTTGTTTATCGTATTTTATCAGGAGTGAAGATCTCCTTCTGACCCACAGAAAGCAAAATGATGGGTTATGCTGACATTCCCTGGCATGTCAGGATGTCTGCCGTCTTCTGCATTCTCTTCTAGCTGAGCAAAAATGGGAATATTTTCGTATTTGTTTACAGAATGAAACATCTGATCTTATCTTCCACTTCTCATGCATACCAGGTTTCTCACTAAGTGCCAGGATAATTGTTTCTGCTATAATAAATACCCATTTAATTTGCATAAAAATATAAAGTTTACATAAATTAAATCCTTTCTACATCTAACATTTGTCAAATAGAGACTAAACCAGAACATACACACACACATCCAAATAACCCTTTAAAAAGATGAGTGAGATTTTAAGTTTGAGATTACCATAAAATTTTTCACATTTTATAAAGTTACCATTTTTGTTTCCATCTCTAGCATGAAAGAAAAAATTATATAACCTGCTGTACATGGTTTGAAACAGTGGTGATTTTATAATTATTCACTTTAAAACTAAAAAAAGAAAAAAGGGAAAAAACCCTGCATTTTTTTCCAGAGTTTAGGAAGGGAAATGTTAGATCAACATATTCTGCCAAAAAAGCCTCAAATAAACCAAAAGCAATCCTGCTTAGAAACATCCAAAATACCCCTAAAGCCCTTGAAAACCCCTTGAAACCCTCTCTCCCAAACACCCTTAATATACTGAGAATGATCATGGTGTCAGACTCCTTACATTTGTGTATTAATTCATACATACATTATGGAGAGCTTAATTAAATAATAAAAGACCATGATTGAACTAGCAACATTTAATATGCCCAGAATTTCATGTGAGTGAAAAGGACGTGTTATACAGAGGGAATTTTTCTTTTTTTTTTTTTCCTTTTCTTAAGGCAGATTATAAAGAACTGCAACTCCCAACAGATTTCTAGGAAGGATGAGCCCTTTCTACATCCCTGGCTATCTTCTCTTGCAAGAATCAAATCCATAGCTGCCTGCTCTTCAAACCCAGGGCATTTGAGATGACGTACATTGTCGTGGCCAGTTGAAAAAAAAATAGTGATTCTTAAAAAAAAAAATCCACCTGGTTAAATCATGCTGTTTATTTCCCACACAAACCAGAGCTCTGCTTAAACACTCGGGTTGGCTTTGCCACTCTGGTTCCAAGTGATGCCTTGATAACAGTTGTAAACTTTATTTGCTCAAAAATGTGCAGGTTTTCACACCTATGGCAGACACCTACAGCTGAACATCACAGCTAAGCACAACGGTGCAAATTAGATTCTAATGAGAAAACATCAGTTGCTTCTTTGACAATTTTGCCATTCACTGATTTACTTCTAATGAAGACGCACTCCAACCAGCCAGCTCGCCGTGTTAAAGGTCAAAGCACGTTCAAAAAAATGCCTCACAAAATCAAGGCAAATGGGAAACCCGCAAAGAAACCTTCTCATAAAGTGGCGTGGCAATTAGAGTAATTGTGCAAAAAGCCGTCTTCGGTAAAAAGTAAAAGAAATTAAGCTGCCACTACTGTAACAGGTTAGATGAAAATCAAAATTTAATGTATTCTCCCTTGTGTCATCTTGTTTTGTCAAGACATCAAATAGAATTGGAAAGTACAAAATAACAAGCCCTTGAGAAATCACAGAAGCCGACCTTTTTGATGTTGTTGGTTTACCTTGTTCTCAGTTATTTGAACAATGATGTTTCAGATTTAAGGGCAAGATAAAGCTTAAAAATTAAAACCCGTTGTCAGTTTGGGGAGGAGGGGTTGTTGTCCCTCCCAAATAACAAGAGCATCTTACCTAATCAATGAAGGCAAATCCGTCCGAAACTAGTGCACAGAACAATTAGCAATTCCACTTATTTGTTCAATATTCAGTCTGGGTTCTATAACATTCATTCAACTTCAATACAGACTACAGATCCTCCTGCTAGTGCAGGAAACTGCACTGGAAAGGTTAAAAATAAAAAAAAAATAGAAGAAAAAAAGGCTGCTGGGGTAGAGATATTTGCCAGTGCTGCTTCTCTCCCAGTCTCTACACAGCCACTTCAATCTGCAGATGAGTATATGGTGGATTTTTTTCCCTTTCCTTTTAACTGGAAAGCAAAGCTGAACAAGTAAGCACCTTATAAAAACAAAACAAGACAGAACATTTTAACTGAACTACAGCAAAGTAGTTTCCAGTAATGCAGTTCTGCTTTCAATAAAACAAACAAACTGCTTAAAACCAGCCAAGCCTTTCACCAAACAATAACAAATTTAGCTTATGGTGTCAGGACTTTCCCACAATCTAGTTCTGCAGGTGTTGATAAACCTACCCCTGCTACTGCTTTTCCCTAGCAAAGAGGGGAGAAAAACAACACCAGTAAGTTACTCTGCTAGTGAGAAACCTTTACAGAAAGTAAATCCAAGTGCTGTGTCCTCCCAGCTCACGTTTGTCTACAGCAGCTCTGAAAAGACTAAGAAATACAGCACAGAAAAGCACAGGAGCTTTTGAAACTCCTTAAACTTCTGAATGTAAAAATCCTTCTCCCCTTACCTTTCTTCAGCTGCCGGAGCATGTAATCACAGACACAGAAACCAAGGCGTTTTGTACTGAAATAATAATTTCAGGACTTTAAAAACAATTTCATTCTCAAGCAACAAGGGTGCTTGAGCACTGTCAGGTTAAAACGGTGCGTAAGAAATCACTCTGACTGCCCTACCTCACTTTCAATGCCTAAAAATCCATTTCATCCTTCTCCACACAACTGTTGCAACCCTTTTCTTCCTTGCACACAACTAAAACCAACTCCACTCGCGCAGACATCAGAGCCCACCGTCCATCAGTGCAACCGTCCATCAGTGCAATCATCCATCTGTGACCCCTCTACTGTGGGGTCTGATCACTGTTCACACCCCAGCACCAATTTCAGCGTGGGGTTAAGAGCTACACTTCTAAAACGTGTGCAGGGCTCACTCAGCCCCAAAAGAACGTGAGGCACCCACACCTTCCTCTGAGCACTGAGGTCCCTGCAAAAACAGCGCAGGGATTTTATTTCTTCCCTGTCAATCCCATTGTATTCATGACTTCTCTTTAGTTCAGCTGAGTGACTGGTCAGAGCATGTCTCAGAGCTTTTTTTTTTCTTTTAAAGCAAAAATAACAGTGTTTAGAAAAGGGAGGGCACAATGGCACAGCACAGTAAAGTGAATGTTAAACAAGACTCAGGAAAAAAAAAAACAAACCAACTGTAGCAAACAAAAAAAATTTCAAAGCAGCCCTTCCTATCATAAGCTTTCTGATGATTTATGGTTTACCAACTCAGCAAGGTTACGCAACACTGCATGCCTTTAGATGCATTATTTGAGTCAGTTGAGATTTAATTAAGATCACAGCCTCCAAAATCCCTGTCAAATGAAAATTCACAGAAGACAATACACTATATATCCTCATGCAGATAGTCTCCATTCCATGCTCTGGAATAACATAAGTTAATCCTCGTTTCTATGGTGGCAGACAAAAGTTCACTAATTTTGTTTTCTTTTGACACTTGTGTTGTTTTCTGTTTTATGTCATGAGATCATTCCCTTTTGAGAGGGGAGGGGAGCTGATATAGGGGGAGAGGAGGGAGAGCAATATGTCTGAATATGGCAGCAGATGTATTTTGACATTCTCACAGCTCTGCTGTGATGTCATCAAGTTTTCATATAATTAACCCCTGCCAGTAAGAGCATCCTTTTATGACATCTGTCCATTGGGAAGAGGAGAAAGGAGTCAGGGAAAAAAGCACAAAAAGTCTTGCTCTCACACTAAAACCAAAATCAAACAAAATTAAATAAAGGCTACAAAACAGCATTTACATCTTCCTTCTGTATCAGTGACTGGCTTTCCCCAATTCATTATCTGCCCCAAATACCTCCTCACCTCCGAGGTGCTCTGACACCACAAGCCACGGACGCCCAGCTCATTCCCAGCGCCTTCTCCTCCTGACGGTCCTGGTGCAGGGGAACCCCTTCACTGTATAATCCAGTTCCTCTATTTGCTAAGCATGAGCACGTTAAATAAAACAATATTTCTTACAGAGAAATTGCTAGAACTTTACCTCATTCCACTGTATTCCTATTTGCATTATCTTAATATCTGCTTGCTTATCTCATGGTTTAGAAATGACAGGTGCTAGCGGTCTTTTGTTTGACAGGCCACTACACAAATAACTGTCTTGCCTGAAAGGGCTAATGCACTACTAATGAACAATAAATCAACTTTGATTATAAAGTGTCAGACCAATCAGTTTGCAGTTCAGCTCTATCACAGTCTAGGCCAAGGCAGCTACTCTGTTCAGGCAGGACTCGGGTTTCATCTCTGCAGCCTTATCAATGAAATTTTTTGGACGCAGCCACAGGAGATCACTGAAAGCCCTCTGACAGCAGATTTTCCGCTGGCTGCGAGAAGAGGACAGAGCCGGCTTTTAGAGACTTCCTAGGCTGCTACTACAATAAATATACAATCAACAAAAGCCATTTCTTTAGCAGACAGAAGCACACTCTAATGACATACGCACATGTGTTGTAGCCGTGACTTTTAGAAGCAAACAGAAATGCCTTTCAACTTGGTGTAAAAGATGTGCGAGATGCCTGAAAGCTCTGCACATTAAACACACTTACGAGGGGTTCGATCTGGTAAAAAAAAATTTAGCAGGCAGGGTGCTTACAGCGCCGGGGAGAGAGGAGGGTAAAGAGCCTCCTCACCTACTACAGCTACTGCACATGCACAAGGCATTCCAGGATTGGGCCCGGGAGCATCAGGCATGAGAATCAGCTGTGATCCAAATAAAAGAAAAGATTTTTAACATTTAAGTTTATTTATAAAAAAGCAAACTAGCGTACGCAAGTTGCTTTTTATTAGAAATAAACTTCAGCGATTTATAGTAGTTCACAACTCAACACTCACTGCTAGAATAAATCCAACCGTTTGGTTTTCATAAACAGATCTTGGTCACCCTGAATGATTCACACTTCCTGCCACCAAACTTGTTTTTATTTAAAAATATGAAACGGTAGCGTGTCGAACGCCGGCACACGCACCGAGAGGACTGTGTCGCGTTACCGAGGGGCTTTTCCCTGCCACAAGGACAAGTCATAACTCTCACCGCCTTCGGAAACAAGCTGGCTTTGAAGGAGTTAATTGCAGAGAGGAAGAGTGTATATGCACTTTGCTCTAAACTTACCACCCACTTCCTAAGGGTTCCCTCCTCCCCGCCACCACCACCCTCGAAATTTCAGCTCACTCGCACTGCAACGCTGACACCGAGCCCGGCTGCGCCGAGATCCCGTTACATCCATTTCGCCGGGGTTCACAGCACCAGTCAATGTCAAAAACAAAGCTCACTCACTTAATTTCCCCCTGGTAAATTGACTAGCGAATCCATTCAGCGATCCCGGTTCCTGACATTTAAACCTGACACTGTGTTTTATCCGGCTCCGTGCACTTTCCCTCCTTCCTCGCTCTTCTTCCCAACTCCAGCGCTGCGGCACAGCCC
>NW_005054317.1:1559625-1591617 GCF_000277835.1 Geospiza fortis | reverse complement strand
AAAGCGCCGGCACAGCGCGCTCGCTGCGCCCCGGGGGAGAGCTTCCTGCCCGCCCCGCAACTTTCTCGTCTCCCGCGGAAAGTGGCTGTCGCTCTCCTGCTGTCTGCCCGACAGCTCTGCCGCACAACCCCGGGATTTCGGTATCGGAAAATAGAACGGAGAATAATAAAGAAACAAGCACAAGGTGCCTCTGACGGGAGTTTGCACCAAAGCGGGGCAGAGCGCCCGGCCTGCGGAGGGGAGCATCTCCCCTTCTTTTCTCGGCCGCGCCTGGGGACCAGCGGTACCCGAGTCCCCCTGCCAGCCCTGCCCGGGGACATCCACGGCCACACGCATCTAAGACAGCCGAGCCTCGAGCTCCGTGCTCCCAAAGCCGCCGTGTTTTGGGGCACCTCTCAAACGTGGGGTACGCCTCACTCAGAATAAGCTTCACAAACTCGGGCGAGCTCCAAGAAATGCTTGTCCAGACTTCACCCAAACTTGACCCCCTGTTAGTGTGTTCTCTCTATCCCAAGGATTGCCACAGACCCGGTATCCTGTTTTCCCTTCCCCAAAAAGCTCCCATCCATAGCATATGCTGAGTTATATCCCACTGAGGGATCATTGAGTCCAACTACTTCATCTCAGGCAGCAATATTCGGTAAAACCTCTCCCCCCTATTTCAATTACAGTTTTTTTACCTTTTCACATAGTTTCTGAAGACAAAATTGAGGCGGAGAGTAACTCCTCAGTTACTTCACGTGCAAGCACAAGAGCAGACAGAAGCTGCCCTACACCGTTCCCAGCAGAACCTCCCGTTATTTGTAGGAGTCGGGGCTGTCAGACAATAGCCCCATTAGTGATGCTGCTGAAGAACCTCACAAGAAGCAAAGACAAAGGACCCAATTTACGGACAACTTGTGATCTGATGTTAAATGGGATGCGATACAGATTGCTTTCCACCCTAAAGTGTTTTCGTGTCAGATAACAAATTTATTAATGGGATTTTTTTCAGGTCACAAAAATGTGACCCCACCCTCTTATGAATATTTAATAAGGGACTAAGGGCATCTTTTGCAAGACCCTAAATCTGCCAGAAACAGCCTACATGAATCAGAAGTGCCTGCCTCTTAAAGGGGCACAGACGCCCTGAGCAGGTCAGCACAGACAGGGCATGGGAAGAGCCAGGATTTATGTGTGTTCTGTCTGTGCAGAGTTAAGCACACGCGTACACACACAGCCCCTGACACACCAGGAGCTCAGCAATAACATAAACCATAAAGCATGCAACATGCTAGTAATAATTATCACCTGTGCTTAAGAGAAATCCTTCCTGCCCTGGACTTCAAAGTAATCTCGAAGAACTTGGATTGCTTTGGGAAATACACGACAGAATACACAGACTTAAACTTTTCAACAGTTCTCTTGTGGACCACCTCCTCCTTCCTGCTGTATTTCTAAGAGAGTTGCTGTGGCAGCGTTCCCAGCAGCCCCGACAGCAAAGGAGCAGCGTTTGGAAGGCTCTGAGTGTTAACACACCCTGACCAACTCTGTAGCCAAAATGAGCAGGGGGCTGCATGCCCAGGCAGTCTCTGCAGATCATCAGGGGATGCTCTACAGATCCTAGCTGGGAAATCTTTTGATCCATCTTGTTTTCCTCAGCAGAAACTTCTCACCCAGACAAGCCTCAATCCTATTCTCACATCAATTCCTATTTTCCAGTATCACCATATCCAGGCACACAGCTCAATCCAAGGGCAGTGGCCTCCTTCTGCCCTGGTCACCAGCTCATCACACACCTGTGAGCCAAGCTATGCATTACTCTATTTATAAAAAAAAGGGGATTCTATGAAGCCTACCACTTTGCTCAAGGCATGTCTCTTCTTTCCAGGGGCAAAGTAAAAGTGTAATGTGTCAATGCAAGCCCAAAGCTGTGAGAGCTACACGTGAAGCAAAAACACAGAGCTGGCTCTGGCACTGACAATTCTCCCGAGCCTTGGGCAAGTCACCCAGCAATTTTGGTGGCTCTAGATGTTTTTTAATGTTTCTGATGTTGAGGATGCCCCTTTCTCTGAGAGCTCAGTCTGCAGTGTTTCTGGCCTGGCTTTGCAGTGAGTGGCCTGCACCATTTTCAAGGCAATCAATGGCCTTGACATCTCTGCCTCCTCATCTGCAAATTGGGGATAATATGACTTGTTTCAGGATCTTCTGTAGGCCAGTATTTGCAAAACACTTTGAAAATTGAAAGGTGCTGTCTAAGCACTGAGTGCTGGCCACAGAACCTGCAAGCCATATTTTTAAAGCGTTTTATACCCTTTCATATAAAAGCTTCATACCTGCAAGATCAGCCAACATCTGCTCTGGGCTAAAAACTTCAGCCTTAGTAACAGAGATGGTAGCACTTGTTAAGCAAGGTCACCATGAAATATAATGCATTTCTAAGCCAGCAAAATATTTTAAAAGACCAAGAAGAACCATAAACTCCCACTTTAATTCCATTCAATTACAAAGAGTCATCACAGAGACCATCAGACAGGGATATTCAAAACAGAGCACATAAAGGAACACATTAAAAATAACTGGGAGAGAGCGTGGCAGGCTAGATGGCTATTTGGCACTGTGTGCCCATGGGATCTGATCCATATTAGGTGGTGGTATCTTTCACCTAGGTGAAAGAAAATTATCACTGGATACTAAGCTCTAAGGTTCAAGTGAGAGGAATAGATCATGAATTACAACAAGTATAGTAGAATAAATTATTTTGTTATGCCATTATTTTATATGTACACTTTATTCACAGATTTTTGCAGGTACCTATCCATGCAGAGACCTCAGACTTGTCTACAGAAAAGCCTCAGCTGCCTGCAGGGCAAGGAAGAAAAAAAAGAAAAGACATCCACAAAGTGCAGTCTTCTCTAACCAGAGTCAACCTGCCCCAAATGAGTCAATTTTATGTCTAGTCCTAATACGAGGCAATTTCTACCTAAAACAGCAATACATCTTCTGCACTTAGTCCCTGCGATGTTCTCCTGAGCAGGCACGGCCAAACAGGTCCTACTTTGCACTCTGGCAGCTGGTAGTGGGCCAAATCCTGTGCCCTGCTTCCCAAACAGAAATTTGGGAGTAATTCAGCTGGATTTAGGTGCCAGTGCTTCTGTGGCACAGAGGAGCCCACCCGCCCAGCGGGGCCAGGCCAAGCCTGGCAAAGGCAAGCGCCAAACCAGGCTGCTCAGCACTCGGACTGGAGCCATGGGCTGCTGAAAAACCAAACTGCTGTTTGCAGTTCTGAGGGAAAAAGGCCATCTCGGATACTATTCCCACTCCTGGATCCCCAGGCCCATTTTTGTGGGGTTAAATCATATTTTCCTGTTTTGAGAATGCTTCATTTTCCCTTGTTGCTGTTTGAAAGACCTACAAAAACAAATGGGGAAAACAACTGACTAAACAGGAAACAGTGAAACTTACAACCCACAAAGTGCTGAGAAAAAGCACAAAGTAAACAGTTTTTTGGGTCATTTTTAATAATCTCAGCTAATGCCCTCCTGGTGAAATATGTTCAGGCAGAAATGTGATTTTTAGGCTGATGATGTCTAACAAAACAGAACACCAAAGCAATTAACATTTCAGTAATCCTTGTGTCTCTGTTACTCTTCTTTTTTTTTGATGTGAAACTGTCATTTTTCTTACTGGCCCTGCAAATTCTGCATGAACAAGGCTCTTTAAATCCTCTCAGTGTTGTACAATGGTTTAAATTTCACTTCATGGCATGCCTTAAATTACCATTCACATCTTCATTTAATGCATCATTTTATAATGCCAGTGTTACTAGTTAATTTATATATACACAGCAGGATGTGTCAACATTCAGGTGAGTTATGAATATGATTGTACAGGAGTTATGGAAGACATTTCAGCAAAATTATGGTTCCCTCTAAACATAAAAATATTAATAATGAATCAAACATCACAGGTAAACAACAAATTTTATATAATTGCTCCCCCCATGCTTCTAGATAAATAAATAAATAAGTATGGCATAATTTTTGCTGCGCATTCTATTTGATTGATCTTAATAAATTGCCATCTCCTTTCCTAATAAACTGTAATCTCTTGTTTCCGCCACAAAGAAAAATTTATTAGCACACTCTTCTACCAGCAGGTCTGCATCACTCACAACACAGTGTGCAAATTGTTCCACGTATACTTGGGCATTATTCATAATTTATTTTTCTGCCCCAAAGTACACAATATATTTAGAGGTAACCACCACTAACTGTTCTCAGTTACTTTCCTTAATTATGTGAGATGACATTTATGTCACGTACAGTAGAGGAAGTGCTGCAGTTTCCACTAAAACCCCATTTTTTTTTTTTATTTTTTTTTTTTTTTTATTTTTTTTTTTTTGCCATGGGTTGAAACACAGTGTTCACACAGAGAAAACCTTCTTAGGACAGGAAAGACTGGAGGTGGTATCTGGTAGGAGATGGGAACACCTCCACTTGAAAAGAACAAGCCCTGTCTACCAAAATAACCCACTGGGCATGACAACAGCGATGGCTCCGAGAGGAAAAGTAGGTGTTTTGTCGTGATGTTAAAGTTGCCATGGTAAGAAAAAAAACCACAGAATGAAACATCAACAAAACAAATGTCAATCAAACACATTTTTGCCTGTTAAGTATTAACCAGTGAACTCCTGGCCACCTCAGATCATCTCCTGCCCGGTGTCCCAGTGCAGGCGGGCGGGTGCAGGGCTGGAGCCAGCCCAGGGTCCACAGCTGGGTGTTTTGGGGTGGATCAGCCCAGTTTGGGGCTGGTGAGGAATGCACTGCTGGAAGCACTGCCCTCTCCTGGTAATCTGCCTCTCTCATCAGGAGACTGAATGCTTAACCTCACTCACAAAGGATCCTCTTTAAAAACCCAGGTCTGCTTCCACAACAACCCAACCTACACACACGAATGTATCACCAGAGATATAAATTACAATAAAACTGATTAACTATGGGTCCCTTTAGGTAGTAACACCTATCAAACCACTGTGCTCACAGTCTAGGAGTGCTGAGTTCTGTATTCTGGTACTCCTGTGAGAACACCCTCTATCACCACTGGGCATTGTCATTTTTCACTCACTCTGCTGGGAACATGTATCAGAGTATTTTCAATATATTTCAATAAAACACCTTCTTAGCAGTAATGGGCCACTGTTCCCATTTCAGTGGTCCCTAAGGTTTCATGATACAGTTTATTTAGCTGGCTCACAGCTCCAAGTTTTCTTCCAATATTCAAAAGCTATTTTTATTTTTTTTAAAGACGGCAGCCAAGGGAAAAGCTTTTTCTCTTCTTTAAAAAGCAGAACAGTTAAGTTGATACATGCAACAAAACAACCCAAATTATTTCCTTAAGAGGTGTTTAGTCAACAGCCCTCGTGGTTAGATAGGAGTGCAGAGAAAAGCTGTGACACTGCTGGTGCTACACAGGGATGGAGTTTGGAAGCAGCACTGGGATCTCTGCTCCTGCTAGAAAAAGCACTGTGACTCCAGGAATCAAATGCATATGGAAAAAGAGCTTTTTAGTAAGCAGGGCTTGGTGAGGACGTGTCCTCATGACCACCACCCTGTGATGCCACAGTGTGCTTCTCCTCCTCCTCCTCCTCGCTGTCTCTGGGTCAGAAGCAGCCCCTCACTAAGCCCGGCAGGATGGGGAACGGGAGGGGAGGAGGAGGTGTTGTTGTTTTGGGAAAACAACAGCGCAGGGCAGGAGAAGCCCCAGCCTCAGCACAGCCATCCCCTGGCCTTTGGCCATGTCAGTCATTTTGATGGTGCACATCTGGTTTCACATGGGCGAGACACAGGCAGCCGTGCTGGCTAAGCAAACAGCCCGGCCACAGGACTTTGCTCCCGATCCCTTGGGGTCATCCCACCGGCTCAGAGGCCTTTGTGCATCACTAAGCAGGGCTCACTGCGTGCTCTGAGCTTTTCCTTTGTACTTCACTCCAGCCCTTCACAGCGCAGTGCCACAATCTATCCCTTCATTCCGAATAAACTGGCCCAAACTCAAGGACAGGGTTCTCCCTCCTGCTTCCCTTCTCCAGGCAAATGCAGCTCCTGTCTGTGAGCAAGGGTTACGACCCATCAACATTTCCTATCCAAATCCAGCTGCTGCTTATTCTGATCCTTTCCCCTCCCCGACCCTGAGCCACAAGAAAAGGGAGGATGCTGAGAGGCAGCAGGTCTTGGAGCTGGAGAGGATGTGGTGTGGCAGCCAGGACCTGCTCCTTTGCTGCACCCATCACAGCAAAAGATAAACAAGTAATTAAAATAATTTTTCTGTGGTCCCTTAAAGACAAAAAAATTGCCTTCCTGTAGCAAGAGAAATCCCTCCAATGGGTCTAAAGATTTTGGGTTGGAAAAGCACAAACTCACTGCAAAGTGTGTAACAGGAGAGGAATACTACAAAAATTTATCTCTGGAAGGAGAAAAAAATTCTCTGCCCTCAAACTCATCAGCTTCTGGGGTGGAGGGTGGCAGCAACTTCACCACACAGAGCCCTGAAGGAATTCAGGACACCTGAGGCACCAAATCCTTCACTCGACTGAAATTGCAGGGTGATTAACCAGAGAGAATGTAACTATCCAAACTGTAATTCGGCCAGCACAATGGATTTAACACCCCTATTCTTGGGAGGAAAAAAAAAAGTACTGTATTTGAAGTTCAAAATCTAATTAACTATTTGAGAAAAAGAATTCTGTTTTTAAAAGAAAATTCCTAACAATATAAAGAGAATTAGTGCCAAAGTTTTTGAAGAACTGCATAAAATGGTATGAAAAACGTATGATACTGTAATAATAGGAATGACTGGATTTGCTCAAATGTTCCTTATACCTTATAATACAAGAATAAAATACAGTGTAAATCCTTCTATCTACGTAAGTTCCCTGTACAGAAAAATCTCTCCTTTAATAGGTTTACACCTTTAACATGTATTAGTTTGCAAAAGTCCTAGGGTATAATTACACATCTTGGCTTGGCATATTAATAGCTGTTCCCTTCATTTACTGATTTCTTTTACTGGTCAATTTGCTGTTTTACTACATTGCTCTTACAGCTTGGCTTCCCCCCTGTGCTGGGAAGGGCAGAGGGGCCGAGCTGGCCACGGGCTGTGTGTGCTGCCTCGGGGAGGTGGCTTTTGATACCTCGAACCTGGCCATCTGCACGAATGATGCTCGTCTGGGATGTGGCATTTGCATCCAAGTTTGCCAGCAAGCTGCAGGTCACAGGCAGAAGCAAGCAGAGCTGCCCTCACTTCCAGGAAAATCTGTGCGGAAATACACTCCACAGGCCCTGGAGAGAACGAGCCAAGCAGGGCTTCTCCAGGGCTTGGTGGCACCTTGCTGGTGTCCCTCCCCCAGAGCACCTGCTGCTGCCCAGGCTCCTGACCCTGCATCCCTCCCCAGGGCATTTCCTCCCAAATCCTCTCTGCCACCTTGCATCCCTCAACTCTTTCCTTGCTCCAGGCTTTTGCTGCTGTCCCAGGTTTTGCTCTTTGCTCCACTGGAGCTCCATCCCTACTGCTCCTCCTCATCTTCCTCCCCAGGACTTGAGAGACCTGGAGAGATGCTCACCTGGGACAGGATGCTCACCTTGCTCCATCACACACCTGGGAAAGGACCATTTTCCCTCTGATGGACAAGGGACACACCTAATGATCTGTGCTACCAGTCTCCACAGGCTGCCTTTGCATCTCTCAGCTCCAGACTCACAGCAAAGTTCACATTTGCTAAGCCTCTGTCCAGTTTCTACAGGTTTTTCGACAGTTTAAGGGTTTTCTTGTGTTATAGAGGAGCCATTCACTTAATGGCTTCTCAGCACTGCCATTATAAACCAGAACTTTTCAGGTGTTTATTACTCAGCTTTAAAAATTGGCTCTATGCTGAAATTTGGCAAACGAAGTGTCAGCCTAGGAGAAAATTTTATTTTTTGCCAATTTTATACTCTAAAAAAAAAAAATGACCCCACTTTGGCCTCCATAAAAACGCAGCTTTTGCTGCCTCAATGACACTGGTGAAGTAACAAGTCAATATTGTAATAGTGCCAGCAGAACTGAGTGATTTAATGCCTAAAATTGCTTTGAAGGTGAAGAGTGCTATTGAGCAGCTAATTATTAACTATTATTACTGATCCTGCCGCACAACAAAGATGCAAACAGGAAACAGAGGGAATATGAGACATCACTGAGAAAACAAGGCAGGATGGGAATGAGGGTCCAGTGCTGAACACGGAGGAGCTGCAAAACAAGAGTCAGGACTCTTGGCAGGGTGGGATCCTCCAGCCGATGCAAGAAGAATGAACTGACATGGAAATATTATTTTTCGTTTTCCAGGACAGTATTTCAAACACAAATAAAATACAAATGACACAGTGTAGCTTGCTCCATGCCAAAGCTAGCAACGGTGCGGGATCAAAATCAGCTCTAAACCAAGCTGAACTGAGGTCAGTGGGAACCTCATTGCTCAGCTGAAGCCAAGAGAAACTTTGCCATTTAATCCAATGTGTAGAAGACAGAGCCCTGAAGGTGCTGAGGACAGGTGACCTTACCTCAGCTGCCCAGCAGTCAGATATCCACACCAAAATAGGCTGGGAATTTCAAAGATCCCAAAAGACTTACATCCTCTGAATTTTCAGGATTCTTTCAAATCCTGTATGCACAGGAATAGCAGCATTTGAATCACACACCCCAAAATCTGACCTAGGCTGATCCGACTTGGCTGTGTGGAGGGAAATGTAAGTGATCTTCACTCTGAACATGTCCAGCCACTCACTCCACTGTGTCACCTTCTGAGGGGACTGTGGTTCTGTAGCAGAAAGGTGACAGAGTGAGTGTTTGTGCTTTGAGGGAAGAGTGAGGACCAGGAGCTGAGTGAGGCCAGGGCACGCTGCCATTTGGAATGTGCTGTACCAAAGCAGCCATGAAAAGTCACCGGGGCTGCTTTCAAACACAGTAACAAAGAAAAAAAACCAACCAATTTATCTTTCTGGAAACTTTCTGCTTGTCTAAGTGGCAGCTATTTAAATACAATTAACAAGCAAATGATTTTAAAATTACAATACATTTAGTAAGGCAGCATCACAAACAATTTGCATCTCATTAAAGTGTTTGAAGCTGCAGAATCAACCTCCCAAAAGGGCTGCACATCAAGTGGGAAACACAGTCACAGTCAAGAGCTTCTGCACTGTCCTGTGACACTGGACACACAGTGGGAGGACAGCAGAGGGGGGGCTCAGTGTCCAGCTGAGCCCCTGGCTGGGCCACCCCCGTGGGGAGCTCTGGCCACGGCTCTCAGCACAAGGACGGATGCCACAAGCCACAGCCTTGCTGGAAGTGGGTGTAAAACGAGGAAGGAAGGAAGGAAGAGGGTGTGTGTGTCTGCGTGTGTGCATGTGGGATGGGCACTTTTTAATATACATTCACGAACAAAGAGTTTAAAGGGATTTCAAGCTACTTACTCAGCTATATATATATAATTAAAAGTTTATAGATTACCCCAGCGCAGCCTTCTGAGATTACTGCCAGGTTTGGACACACATTAATTCCCAGGAACCTCCTGCAGAACAATCCCATACCGACGTGTGCAGCAGGAAAAGCCTCAAAGAAGTAACAGTTTTAAATGCTTCCAATTCACTTTCAACTGTGATTTACTG
Organism: Geospiza fortis; assembly: GCF_000277835.1. Lineage (NCBI taxonomy): Eukaryota > Metazoa > Chordata > Aves > Passeriformes > Thraupidae > Geospiza > Geospiza fortis. The sequence goes on along the minus strand of NW_005054317.1, from coordinate 1,581,943 downwards.
TGGTGGCTCCATTTAACCCAGAGGATTCAGGAGCACTTCCCAGATCACAGACCATCTCCCCTCATGCCTTTGGCTTCCTTTAGAAAGCCAGGCTGATGTGCCAAGCCCTGCTGGATCCATCCTAGAATACAGGTTTTGCTAAGCACAGCTCCAAATGGGTACCTGTGTGGATCAGGGCTGCTGGTTTTGCTGTCAGTGCAGCTCCTGCCATACAAGACCCTTCTGTTCTAGGCCACGGAGAGGAGTGACCTGGCAGGAGGCTGGTGGGAAACTATTGCTGATGGGTGGGAAGGAATATACATAAGATCTCTACAGGTGATACATGAACTAATTCCTAGGTGAATGAGGAATGCATCCTTAATTTCACTTATCAGGAGACTTGAAGGTGAGGATGTCCCTGAATAAGTCACTTCTCACAATCACTCTCAAAGCTGACACTGCCAGCACTGACCTACACTCCAACCAGACCTTTAACCCAAAAACTTGTTCCAAAGCACTGCAGGAACCGAAAAGGCACACACAATACCTTCCCTAGAGTTCAGCCCAAGTTCTGAAACAACCTTTCACTTGCTGTGCCTCTGACACCACAGGCTGTGGGGCTGCACATGACAATTGCCGAACACTGCACAGCACAGTTACACACAGCGCTGGCAGCGGAGAGCGAGACAAGAGTTTACAATTGAATCTGCAGAGGAAATTCGGGAAAGTTGAATTATCCATCTGGAAGCTGGCCAAGGGCTGGGACTACTCCCAGAAGAAGCGATGGGTTTTGCTCTTGCTTTGAAAGGCAGTGCCTCTGAGCTGCCCGTGGCTCTCGCTCGCTGCTCCTGCAAGAGCAGGGCCAGCACATCATCTGTGCTCCTCCTGGCTTTCCTGGGATCCAGGGATCTTGTCCTGCTGCTGAGAGACCCATCAGTGGTGACAAGGGGCTGAGGGCACTGATACCCTGCAGTGCCTCTGCAAGGGGTGTGGCAGCTTGAGTTTGGGAAGCCCAATAAAAAGTGAGATGGAAAAAGGAACTAGTAACAAAAACTACAGGCAAAAGCAAACCAGTCGTCATCAGGTGCATTCACTGCTCTGGGCACTGCACACCAGAGAAGCTCCAGAGCCCTTTGGGTTCTCAGGTCTCTCCATCCCTGGTGTCGTCACAACCAGTGTGTGTCACCCCAAAACTTCCTGCCCAGAGATGCCACCAACTATTGACACAGGCCTTGTGCGCTTCTTTTTCAGACCTGTGGTTTTGTAGTTTGTCAAAACAGGATACTATTTAAATGTACAAAGTTATGATTTAAACAAAGGTGAAATAGTTACTGTTGTTTTAGCAACCAGACATCAGGCTCTGCTCAAGCACACACTTTTTTTTTTGTTTTTAAAAGCCCTCAGTCCGCTTTGCCAGCACGCTCTCCCTGCAAACCTGGATGCGAAGACAACTGTCTAAGCAAAACAACACTCACTTTCTATGAATTACTGAACATGTGTAATTCATTTATCTGTAATATTGTGCTAAACTCAGCTCCAATTAAACAAACGAAAACACCTGCTTAGCACACATAGATCTTTCCATACCTCAGGGGAAGACACATCAGTGTGCTCTGTAGTACAATCTGGCTCAGAAGCCTACACTAACAATGCAAATCTGGGATTTTTCTTTTTTTTCTTAAATGCACATAGGCAAGGAGATTAAAAAAAATCAGATGGAGATTTTGGGGATGGAGTATTTGTGTTTGGTATTTTTATCTATAGCACGTGCAGTTCTGTGATATTTAAGTGCTCACTGGGGGCTTCTCATGGGCAGCTGAACCTGAGGGCATGCAGCACTCCAGGGAAAAAAGTGGGATAATGAAAACTTTAAAACACACTTAACTGGCCCCAGATATTATGATACTGTAAAACTACCAAAGAGACCTCGCGTTGACAAATTTATTGAGCTGGGGAGAAGTTTCCTTTTCTTGCTTTGCTTCTGGACCACAGGCATCCAGCAGCTCCACGGGACTTCTCTGTTGTCCCCCCACATTAATGGGTCAGAAGCACAGGGACACACAGTGAAAATAGCAGTGACACACTGAACAGGGACGCCCCAACATGGGGGCTGAGACCACCCCTGGCACCCCAGGTGTCCCAGCAGCAGAAATGAGACACAGCCTTATCTCACACACGTTTTGGACCAACAGAGGGGTGTCCCTTTGGGGTGCCTTGGAAAGAGCGGTGCCAGGGTTGGTTTGGGAGCCTGGGTGCAGCAGCTGCCATCAGCAGAGCCTGCAGCCTGCCAGATCCCCTACACTTAACTCATTTCCTATTCTTTACTCACTGCCTGCAGACAATAGGCTGTCAATCAGATCCCCACCAGAACATTTACAATTATCTTCCCTCTCCCGCACCTCAGCATGGCCCCGTGAGCGGCTCCATCCCAAACTGTTCACACACGAGCCATTGGCAACTCCTCTGTCGCCAAAACTGCCCTGACTCCAGAGGCGGGTTAGGAAATTGAATTTCCTCGTGTTTTCAAATAAAAGTACTGCGGTGGCAAAGCACAGAAGCAAAAGAGCAGGCTTCCTACAGGTGTGAGGCAAAAGCAGCGAGGAATGGAAAACCTGCCCCAGTAATTATTACAGCATTCTGGGCAAGGACGAAGGCTGTTTTCTGCCTTTTTTTCTTTCTTTTTTTTTTTAAGCAAAATCAAAGTTACAAACTGAAAGGGTTTTTTTAAAATTATTTTTGTTTTGTTTCTCTTCCCCTTTTTTTATTTAGGACAGGGTGGTCCTCTCTGCTCACTCCTGCAGAATTAGCAACAAACCACCACCACAATTGTGCAGCTGGCCTTGTGACCATTGCTGAGTTCTCCCAGAAGAAATTGGTTTGTTTTTCCTCTGGGTAGACACAGCTGAGTGAAGGACTCAAAATGAGCACACTCCAAGTAAAAAATAACAGTGATGCAAGTCATAACCATACCTTCCCCTTGTAGTGGCAGTTGCTGACAATGTGATTTAAAAATATCTGAACTATGTTCTGCATGATGTTAATGCTCCTATTCCAGAGAGAAATCCCCAATACCTTCGGGGCACTTTCCAAACACTGAAGCCTGAGAAACTGTCCAGGATGGGCCCACTCCTAAGAGCACTGAAATCATTGCCATTGCTAAATTAGGAGAAAATCCGTACAGTCATCATTCACTGCACTGTGACTTCACTGATTTTCTGCTCCACTGTCTGCTCAAGGGTCAGCATGGTTAACAGAGAGGAGATATTCCCTCTCCTATTAATTGATCTGGACACATCTTTGATGGCTGTCAAACAGAAAGGTAACTAGTGACATCATGGCTTTTTTTTTTCCCCCTTTTACTTTTTAACTCTTGCACAGAAAATTTCTATAACCTTTTCTGATGAAAAATAACCTGTGTGATATTTCCCCTCTCCTTTAAAATGTTTATCCTGCTCCGAATCTGCAAAGTGTGATATCATCAAGGAAGGTCAAGCTTCACAGGAGCTAATGGCTCTGCTGTGTGCTCCCACCACTTTGAAAAGACGAACAATAGTCCCTCAAGTGCTGCTGCCAGTGGCACAGCAGCAATTCACCATGGAGGGTGAGAAATCTGAAATTAAAATAAACTGCTTAAAACCTGCAGATAGAGAGGGGGGATGCAGGAGAGAGAATAAAACGGGACAATCTCTGAACCCAATCAACAAAGCGCTCATTGTTCCAGTTTAAGACAAGTAACACAGCAATAAATATTGAGCCAAGGAAGTTAACCTGTATCCACAGCCTTTGAATAAACACCAAAGCTGAAAGTAAAATCCATGCCAGGCCTTTGGCTCTTGCCAACTCGTGCTTTACTCCATCTTGCTTGGCTTTGTTTTTTTTTACTTTTGGGGATTTTCTTTGCCTTCTCTCCTGTTATTCATACCTTCCTGTAGGAACTCCTTATCACACAGCAAAAGGACAAACAGAAGGAACTGCCAGTGCACAAATAAACTCAGTTGTGTTCTGTAAATCTACCTTGCTGCAGGTAACTGGGAAGAAAAGGGCTGGGAAATCCAGGGGTTCATAGCCCCTGTGAAGCCAGGGAAGTCCCCAGCTCCTTCCCACGCCCCTTCTCCCCACCGTGACCTGATGCAATCCTGCAGACCTCTCTAACCACCCAAATCCAGCCCAGTGTTTACCCTGCAGGGTAGCAAAGGCAGCATGAGGCATCTCTGCAAGACACAGGCACGTTCATCTCTCTTACAGAAGTTTGAGCATTCAGCTCTTGATCTGAGTACAAATAAATGTCCTGGTTAGTTCTCATTTTTCCTCAAGTGGTTTATCCACTACTGTGCCAACACCTCAGCCAGTAATACAGGTTTTCACAGCAAGTATTAATTCTGGCTTCACTTTTAAATCACATTTTCTTCATTTGAGCATATTATATTCCACAGAACCAGGCGTGAGCATCATGCAAAAGGCATTCTGGTCCACGGTTGTGAATACAGCTGTGTAGGCAGAGGAATATTTGTTTTCCAAGTAATTTGTGCACATTCACAAAATTACAGCTGTCTGCAGTTCTCCCGAAATATCTGTCCTGATGTTTACAAGCCATAAAATATAATCTGCCTTTTCTACAGTTCCAACCAGTAAAATTGGTAATTTATATATTTATATGTACATCATTATTTTTCTTACAGATTGGCTACTCCCAATTACACACTGCCTATGGTTTTTTTTCCCAATGAAAGATGGGAAATGTTTCACAAGAATTTCTGATTTTTGCCTTTTTCACGACAAGACTCCAATTCCTTTCAGTTCTATTCCTACCTGTCTGAATGCACAAAACACCAGTCCCTAGGACAGCAAAGTCCTTGGGATAAAATTTTCCGAGCAAATGTGGAAATGTGCATTGCACCTGCTCAACTGACACTGCTCAAAGTCCAGCAGGCGAACCACAAGTAACTCTTTTACCCACAGTTTTGATCAGCAACATAATGCACAAAACCAAAAAAAAATCATCAGAGAATCACAGAATGGTTTGGGTTGCAAGGGACCTTACAGTCCATCCAGTTACAAGCCCCCTACCATGGGCAGAGACACCTTCCACTAGACCAGCTTGCTCCAAACCCCATCCAACCTGGCCTTGAACTTCTAGGGACTCCTGCTACTAGAGTGACTTTGGTCTAAAATTGATTTGAAAGAAAAATCAGAAGTAGGAAGCTATATCCATCTCAGTGGGATCCCTCAGCTCCAACATACTGGATGGCTGTCACTTAAACCCAGGTCAAATCTGGCTCAAGATGTTCAGCTCAGTGCTAAACCCACCCAAGAGGTCCACATGGATGCACTGATGTGTCATAAAGGCCCAGCATTGAGATAAACCACAGGTTAATAACTTAAATCTGCAACTGCTTAAAAAATGTCAGACAATGACAGAACTGGCAAGGAAGCACAGCTTTGGTAATCTGTACTGCTTTTAACACCCTCAGTCCGTGTGCTCTGCTGCATTACATACTCCATGCGCCCTGGCACATGGCATGAGCTACACAGCTGCAACGTGGATCTCATGGTACAACACGATGGAAAAAAACGTTCTGAGGGGCCAGTGGCACCAAACTACAGCACCAGTGACCTCGGTGGCATCAGTGACCTCATCAGCTCCAGTACAAGTATCTCTGTCTCCTGGCTCCCTCCTCCAGCACACATCACTGAGCTCCTCCCATCATCTTCCTACCCTGCTCCAAAGCAATTTCAAAACTTTTTCAGCTAGACATGCTAAACCCAGGATGTAGATTTTCCAATTAGTCTCTGTTTAAACATCTGTTGGTAGACTGCATTTAACATTAGTTATTTGAGAAAAGTGCAATTTGATTAGGCTGTCTGAAACGGAGCCAAAGTCTGCAAAATAATAGCTCAATTAAATTTTGTTTTGCTTTCATTTGTCTTATACTTTCCTGAGTGTGATACAGTTGCATATAATCAAGTAAACTAATTCCTTTCAAAATGAGATATTTCGGTGCTTTTTCCATCTCCTCTTAAAGTTTATTTAATAATCTATTCCATCTTCTCCATGCTTCATCGAACTTCAGCCTGACACAAAGTACATTTCTTTCTTGTGCCTTCAGTCTACTTTAATTTTCCAGGCTTTCAGTGACTTGAGATTATGCGCCATTAATGTTACACCTTAAATAGATTAGTAATTTATAAAAGGAAGATTACACATATCAGGCAAATAAAAACATTTCAGCAACACAACAGCCTTTTCTTTGCACACACCACAAAATATTTTGCCAACCTGACGACACAGCTGTAAAACTGTCAAGCTCCAAAGCCACATCCAAGCAGCATTTACAATTGTTTCCCTGGGTTTAGTTTCTACTTATTCTGTTATGTTGCACTTGTTGCCCTGAAACTTCAATATTAGCTCTAGAGATTTAAACACATGAGGCAAACAGCTGCTCTCCTCCACTTCAGCAAGCCAGATCAAAATGCCTTCTCTTTTTCTCTCCTGCCTTTTTTTTCTTCCTCCTTTCTTTTTAAACAAATTGCTGCAAACCAAGTATTTCTGGCAAAGCTGGTGGTTTTGGGGCAAAATTCTGCTCTGTGCTTATCACTGCAGACTCCTCCAGCGCAAACTCCTCTCAGTCAGTGTGTGAGGAACACCAGCACTTCCCCATTCTGACTAAAGAAACTTTACCTTGAGGATTAAAAAATATAAATAAAAAAGTCACAGCAACTTAGCTGCTATGTAGATGAGTCTATGATTTAAATTAAAACACTAAACATTTAAACATTAACTTTTCACACTTCTGTTAAAAAAAAGCAGCAGCATGTACTCATTGAGAGAATTATTTTATCTGAGATTTTTGATACACAGTACTTTTCCTTTAGTGTTTTTTAAACATATTTATTGCAAAGTGTGAACACAAAGGGACAAGCTGAAATAGGTATCTGGCAGGCTCTTCCCAGTGCGTGCTGCTGAAAGCCACAAGTACTACTGCAGTTGTGACAAACCTGTTATTTCGCTGTAGGAAGGCAGCGACTCCTCCAGCACTCCCTGCCCTGCCTCTGGCAGCTCTTTAGAACGTTCCTGCAACAAAATAACCTTAAAAACCGAGAGGCATCTCAAGTCCGTGGAAGTTCAAAATGGGATATGTCCTATTTAAAATGTAGAGAGCTACTAAATATGACAACCATTTGATGTATGAAAATTATTCACAACCAAAAACAGACAGTCTGGAAATAGCTGGGATGACTTCATTTAGACAGAATTACCCAAATCTGTTTCTAATATACACAGTACACATAATAAATTTTTACAATATGACAAGGAAAACAAACTTAATAAAAGTTCCTGATCTTTTGTTACACAAGCAAGCTATAGCCATGCTATGTTTATAATATTTTGCCCATGATATCACAGCTCAGTAACAAAAGCTAAGCACCACACAAAACAGTTTCTAGGTATGACTTCACCTCACCGTGCCAGCACTGCACCCATCAGCCTGGCAGAACTACTTTCCCCAGCCCACAGCCCGTGCTTGCTGGGTTGATTTTGACTAAGAGTTTCCTTTTCTCCTTCTCCCAGGCTCCCTCTGCCTTGGGAAGCTGTGCATCTCTGTGACAGGAGTTTGTTTTTTTCCAACTACACCAGGACTCATCTGAACGGTAAGAGATTTTTTAGCCTGTTTCCTTCACTCCTGGTTATTTGACAAGTGCTTGAAAACCCTGTTATAAACAATCTCTGTAGGAAAACAGATGATGTCTTACGATCACAGAAGGTAATTTTTTCAAGAACCCAACTTTTTGAGCATTTCCCAGATGCACCGCGTCAATCTTCCCGCGTTTGACTATCTCAGCTGGTTTTCCAGCCCGGGCATCGCGCCAGGCAGGCCGGACTGCCCCTCATTGTCACTTCTGTTCGATGGCACTTGCACCCACTGCTGTTATTCCAGGCTTCAGGAAATTTTCTAACCACTGGACAGGCTCCAGCACTGCGCACTAATAAGTTGCAGATTGCAGCACTCCAAGTGTGTGTGTGTGTGTGTGTGTGTGTGTGTGCATGCGTGTGTCAGATCGGGGCCACACTTTGTAGGAGGGGGGAAAAAAACAGTAGTTCAAAAATGCTGCCTACTCAAATTGACAGAAAAGTGACCCCTGCACTTCATCAGAAATTCCTGCAGACTGACAAAATAAAGGAGTTTGCTTTTATCACACACAGTAAGGCTCATATGGAAAAATGGAAACACTACATCACTCGACCTTAGGTTGCCCCCTTTTCAACCGCAGATGAATATTATGTATAAAAATTGTAAATCAATTTGAGATGTATTAAAGGAGATTCTCTTTTTCTGTATTAAAGGTAATACCTTTTAATCTCAAGATTTATTTTGTAATGTCAAGTAAATGAGAAAGACTTAATTTCCGTAACTGAATTTTGTTACTCTTAAGTCTCTTCAGCATCTCTGCATGGTGTTCACAGAATTTCCTACCCTTTGCTTTGCATTAGGAAATAATGAGCAAGCAGCACTTACCCAACACTGAGTCACAAATATTTGCCTACATTAACAGAGCATTAAAAGCCATTTTAAACAACTTAAGGAAATTGTGCTAGCCTTTGAACTGTGATTCACTATTAGGAGAAATTAGGAAACTTTTCCTCTTCTCAAGGCAAAAATCAGCTGCCGTAACCTCCTTGTAATATCATTAGGTCCTAGAGCAGATTTTCCTCTTACAGATCCTCACACACAATAGATTTCTTTGCTTAATGAAACTACTTCTGAAATTTTCCTACACTCGGCGTTGGGTACTTTGAAATTTCAATCCTTTCACATCCTTGAACTCTCATCAACATTTTTTTCCAGACTGTGTCAATAAAATTGATTACTTGCAGTTCTGAACTCTGTTCTGCACATGGAAATAAAACAATTTGTTTTAAAGTATTTTCTGAAGAAAGCAGAACTTGGCAATCGTATCTCCAAGATCAAAAATAAAAAAGAAGAAAGAGGGACAATCCAACCAAGCGAGCCTTGCCCACGAGAAGCAAAACAAAAAGAAACCTCTCCAGCAAACAAAAGAGAAGCGAGGTCCTGATTTCATGATTTTATCACGGCAGCAAGGCAGGCTCAATCCCTGACATCCCCACATCACCAGGCTCGCTGCTGTCCTCCTGACTGATATATCTCCCTGTCGGATGTGAACGATCTTTTCGGATCATTAATATGTTCATTAATTTGTTATCAATCGTGGCTCGCTGTACTTGTGCTGTGCAGTCGCAAACGGACGGACCCCTGGCTCCCCGGCTGTTGAGATGCCTCATACCCACAACCGATCTGTTGCTTTTACAAGTTTAATCTCGGTATTAAGGAGCTGATTGCGGAACCATGTCGCTATAACATCTTCAACCCAGCTGTACATCATATAAACCGCTATAGGAGGGGGCAGTCTCCCATCATTCCTGGCAGCAGCACATACCTTTAACTCCCTAATCTGTAATACTACAAAATACCGCTCTCATTTCTTCCCAAGCACAAGTGGACTACCAGCAAGGGTCCAACAGTGTTATTCCTAATTACCTTTTTTTCACTCTTGATCCTGTGGCGCTCATAATTAGTTACCTGGGGCTGCAATCCAATTTGAAGTGATGACAAGAAAGTGATCCATGAAAAAGTAATAAGTTAAATCCAATTTCAGCCTTCCTCTAATTAAATGCACATGGAACTAATGACTCAAACCCTACCATTTCAGTGATAATGGTAATTAGCGAGGTGGGAGTCACTCTCTTTTTTCAACACTGTAGGTGTAAACCACAAGGTAAAATGGCAGGAGCACTCTTAATTACATGTGTCATTTTGTCAGCAATTTACACATTTCTGACCAGTCAGGAAGGTTTCATTTGTTTTCCCCTTCCCCGAGGTGGGTAAGGCACGTTCAGGCTCTGGCACTGCCCGCCCCACATTCCCACTCCCAACCTGGGCAGAAATCACAGTTTTTACAAACCTGTTCTGTAAATGCTTAATGTCAAAGCAGAAAACCTGCAAGAAAATGATACTCAGGGTGCTCTAACAGGATACAGGGCTGAAAATGAGGGATCCTGGCTTCTACTTTGCCCCTCAGGACTGACTTCTTTCCAGCACTCAAATGCCAAACTCCCAAATATCCCAGCAGAGCTGCACACCTCAACACCACTGAGGGCCTGCAGCTCTCCAGCCTTGGGAGAGTCACTTAATATCTCTCTGTCAGGGTTTACATGGCTATAAAATGGGAATAATCATGTTTGCTGACAGTACCTCACACTGCCAGCTCTCCAAATATACTGGTATTTTCCTAGAAGCTTCATTTTTTTGAATCATGATATTACAGGATAATCACAGGCTTCTTTTAAGAATAAACAAACACATTTGTCACCTTTCTGCTCAGTCTAAAAAACTGAATAGTAAATGCTTTAAAAAAATATTAAAAGACAGCAAAAAAGGCCCATAGGTGTCATGAAAAAAAACCCCTTAGTATCAAAATTTTCAAGCTGATCATGTAATTTTGAGGATCTGACTCAGATTTTGTTCTGTTTGTGGGGTGGATGATGTCTGCATTTCACAGACACATTCCAAGAACTGACTAACATTCATAATTGGCTTAGGGGTGAAAAATAAATAAGAACTAAGGGGTTCTTTGGCAGAAACCAGCAAAACTCAACTTTGCTTAATTTCCAAAGTCAGAAACAGATAATGAAAGATTCAAGGGAAATTTTCACAGGCAAACTTCAAACCCTGCAGAAGCAAAATCTTGACCCAAGCTGATTTGGTGGCAAAATTCCCACTGGCTTGACCGAGGCCAGATTCTGATCAATTTCTGTATTGAAGAGTGAAACAGAGAGATAGTAATACAAATAGAATAAAAAATTACTTCATTTGCTGAGACAATGTCTCTAGCAGTTGTTAAATTTACCACTCTGTAAAAAAGGTTCCCTGGGTGTAAAACCTGAGACAACATAACTGAGACTTGTGTGCTCCAAGTGAAACGGAGCATACCCTGCCCTTCACCTCTCGGTGTTTATTACGTTGTCAAACTAAAGATTTCTAATTTCATAAAAAAAACAATACTAATTGGCCCCCAACATCAAGCTACAGTGATTTCTTTCCTCTTGCCCTCTTCTATTTCTCAAGATACTGGAAAGATATATTAAGATAATACAGCATGCAAATTAAATTCTACAAAAGCCCAGCCAAAAGGCTGCTTTAAAAAGCAGCGGTATGCAAAGGCGAGGACAGCTCTGTCCTCTCAGCCTCCCCCAGTCTCACCCTGAGAATTTAAACCAAACCCAAATTCTTTTCTTGGCTGTGACTTAAAGGGAAGATTTATTTTTTTGTTTTGCCAAGCAAAAACAAAAGTTTCCATCCCAGTAATTTCATTATTTTTTCTCTCCAAACACAGGCAGGTTAATGATCAGACAAGAAATCTCATTTAGTAACATAAAAAAAAGTCAAGTGATGGGTTTGAATTGCGAGATACTGATTTGGACATCCTAAATTTGTTTTCAGTCCAGTATCCAACTTCCAGCTCAACGCAATACACAACATTTACATCTTTTAAAAAAATTGTATTTTTAGTATTGCCAAAACACACATGCACTTTTACTTTCTTGGGAGAAAAATGTGTCTCTTGATTTGTTTCCAATCTGTGTGCTCTTGCCAGCAACTAAAATGCTTGAAGAACCAAAATGAATAATCGGTAAGAGCATCGGCAATTAAAGCTGCAAATTTTAATCAATACATCTATTAATACAGATATATTTATCTTGGCCAGGAAAAATGTGCACATTTTCAAAATCCTAAGCATACCTGGTCTGTTAAATTATTTGTTTCACATATTCAAGGAAATCCACTGTCTATGGCAAATATATTATCAAACAGCCTTTAGTCTTTTTTTCACTTCCAGTAATTTTTGTGGAACTGGTATTTTTTACGTTCTTTCCCCAACTGCTGGTTATTAAATCCATTTCTTAACTTTCAATTTTCTTTTGTTTGTGTCATCAGGCTGCGAAACCGGAGGTCACTGCCAAATCTAAACCACGGCAGTGTGTGATAGGCTCAAAATGTGAGTCATCCTGTATTTGGAGATTTGGGGTTTTTCAGCTATCAGCAGAGCACATCTCCAGTCCTGCATCCAAGTTCTTACACACTGAGTATCTCACGATCTGCTAAAAGCAGATCTTCAGGTAGAGCTGCCAAGATCAAGAGACCCCAAACAGCATTGCAGGAGCCCACTGTCATTTAAACACACTGAAGATACCATGTCCCAGTGTGGCCACAGGATGCTGGGATATATTTAAGTACCTTGGCTATTTAATCAGGGAATAAAGAAGGAATAGAGGAAATTATCCAGAAGGTGAGAACAGATTAGCTACACAGTATATACCAGATTAATCTGCGTCTGTTTGTGGTGGTGGGGTTTAGAGGGTGCATTTCCAGCCCCAGAAGGGGCCCCTCCTCCTGGGGCAGGCAGGGCCACGGAACATTTCAGTGGGAGAAGCAGCAGCCCAGGCAGACAGCATCCCTCCCTGTTCCATGCAAAGCTCCCCAGCACTCGTGCTGGGCGCTGCTCACCAGTGCCCTCGCCAAGCACAGCAGGGATGAGCGACGCCTATGGTGTTCTTGTTATACATGAAGCCTGTTTGTCACAAAAAAAGCAAGGTGACTGCTAACTGCTGTGGCTATTAAATGAGACATCTATTTTTGTAAGGGAAGCCCAAAGAGACCTTGTTCATTATTTAAACAAACCTATGAAAAACGGGCACGTTTCCCCCACCCTTGATATTTATTCTATGTACTGTCAGCAATAGGTATCACCTCATCGGCATGGCCCCATCTGACTTGAGGGGGTGTGGGTGCTTGTGTGAGTGCAATTTTACTGAAAAATTCTACCCCCAGCAGCACCATCTCCTTTCAGCAACAGATTTTCATTACAGGGATGCACTTGGGGGTGTTACATCCAAGAGGACTTCCAGTATGTTTCAGACTGCAAAAGCACCAGGAATGAGAAGGGGAAAAAAAAAAAAAAGACTGGGCAGTCATTTGAATCAGTGAGTGACAGGCTGGGCCAGCTCTCTGTATACATTAATAAATTAGAATTTTAATTGTGTCTCTGACTGCAGGAGCTGCTCCAGTACTTTAATACGTACCAACAATTGGCTATGTTATGGAATCCACGATGTGGCCTTCACTGTTGACCTCTGCAACACAATTCCCAGTCTGACTACGGAAACTGTTTGGTTTGATCCTTTCAACTTATTTGAATCCTGACAAATAAGCTCACAGCTGAAAGGTCAACACAGTCATATTTCATCCTCTGGAGCTATTCTTAAGACATCTGCACAACAAAGCACTTCTTTTAGTACCTGACACTGGACCTAGCCAGCACAATCTCTCATTAAAAATGTCCCCAGTGGAAGAGTCTATTAAAAGGCATATGGATCAGCTATGGATTTACCAAATAAAATATTTTTGAAAGCATTAATGTAACGCTTTGGATTATGGCTCTTGACGCTGCCAATAAAACGTATATTTGCCCAATGACAAAATGCTTCATACTTTCCAAAAGAATAATAGCCCGGCTGTAAAGCACGAGGTGTTGTCCAGCAGCCGGAGCACAGGGGTGGGAGCCAGGAACTCATGAATCTTAATCCTACCTCTAAACCCAATTCCCTCTGTGATCCTAAGTGAGTTGCTTAACCCGCATCCCTCAGTTTCCCAGTCCAGAACTGGGATAATGCTACTTACTTATCAGACTTTCCTTCTGGGGATGTTTTGGAGATTAGTATTTGCAAAATGCTTTGAAGATGAAATCACTACACCAAAGCTCAGCGTTGTCCACGCTGGGCCAAGGGCTGCAGTTAACAGCTATTCCTCACTCGGGCAAAACTCCCCTTCAACTCCCCATCAGCTTTATTTGGGTAAGAACCACAGAATCAGGCCCTCTCACTTTACTGTCAAGGCCTCTAGTGATGTTGGCTTTACCTTCCATATTCTACTACATATTTAAAGAGCCTAGCATCCGTATTTTTGCAGGGAAATAATCTGAAGCACATATAAAAGGCAAGAGAAGCAGCAATGCTGTCAGGGAGCTCATGGTGATAGTATATCAAACTAAAAAAAAAAAAAAAGTAGAAAGAGCAAAAGAGACATGAGTTTGACAACGTGCTATGACAACAAGAGGGAAAAAAAAAAATCCGGAAAGAATTTGGGGCTACAGAGGCTGAAGCATCAGATATAGAAGAGCGAGATAAGATAAATGTCCCAGCTAAAGGGCTTTGTGCAACTGCAGCTGAACTCCTGCATTCAGAACCTTATTATCAAAAATCCACTGACATGCTGCAATTGCAATTGCAGTAATAAAAGCAATAACCAGCTGCAAACCAGCAAAGTGGTCAAGGGTCTGGAAGTGCCAGTTTATGAAATACATAAAGAACTAGATACATATAATTTGCCAAAACTGGCAAGTACATGTTAGTATCTCAGATGTTTGAGGAGTGCGAACACGAGGCAAGGCAAGGGACTGACTCAGTATTTATACAAGCAGTATTACTTGGAGCAAGAGGATGGAATTAAAGTGGAAAGTTCCTGAGCATCTGCTTTGTTATGGAAAACTATCTGAAGGAAAATAATAGCAGTCCCACCATCACTTGGGACTTCTAGCACTAGAATAGCAAGAAAAAAAAAAAAAGGAGAAAAAAAAGGAACTGTGATACATGACCTAATAGGTCTTTCTTGTCTTTAACTCCCTGTGATTTATCCCACAAGACTAGCAGAATGTACTCCAAAGCCCCATATGTGTGCATACATCTTCTGTTTGGGAATGCTGTATTGGTTTTAGCTCTCTGAATTCATAACAGCATAAAGCCCTCTAATATTTAGATTTTATTTCTGAAGATGTCCATAAATCAGCAGACAATAAAAGGGGGAAAAACACACCGATGATATGATATCCTAGCATTTCCCAATATCCTTGACACAGCAAATCAACGGTTTGAGTGAACACAGACTACAAATGGAACAGCAATCAAACAGAAATGTTAATGCAAATCTCCTATGCACACTGACACAGTAACAAAAGCTATTCCATTTTGTCATGATCCAACTCTACCAGATGCTAATAAAAGTACACGCTCACGATTTGTAAATATGCCGTAGGTGTGACTTTCAAGAGCACCCAGCATCAATCCTGCTGCCACTTACACCAGCCACAGCCACTCTGTGGACACAGGGAGGAAGCCCCTGAAGGTTCCATCCCAGCGTCTGCACAGAAGATGCATTTATTCAGCTTTTACAAGCCCCAGACCCTCACAGATGCTCACAGGCTCCCCTTACCTGAAGGGCTGGCTGTTTGTCATTCCTCTTCGGAGACTTTAATCCACTAACTTGTTGTTGCTGCTGCTGCTGCTGTTGCTGCTGCTGCTGCTGTTGCAGGAGAAGCTGTCGTGCCACCTGGAGAGCCTGTAGGGAGAAAGAGGTTGGAGAATCGAGTTCAGAGTCAAGAGGGCATGGGGAGCTACACAAGCAGCATAGGGGCAAGGCAATCCCTGGTTGTGGGGTACTACTCCACTCCTGATGCACCTCCACTGAGGAAAGCAGTGACTTCCACAAAAATAACACCTCACATGCAATGGGGTGGTATCCCACCACTGATTTCCCATTTTGACTAAGGAGAAAAACAGCAGCAGCTGATGTTTGCCTCCTGGGTGGAAGCCTCAAGTAACTGCAGGAATCCTGGTGGTGAGCTCCATGGAGTGGTTGTTGTCCCCATGAAGCAGCTCACAGCCCTCCTCCCTAATGGGCAGGCTCCTTTGCTTTTAGCTTTCAGATGCCTCCTCTCCAGCAGATCAGGTTGGGTTTACAGAAGAGGGCAGTCATATATCACTGTCTGCTCCCCTGATCCCAAGAACATCAGAGAAGCTTCTGGAAGGCCATGGTGGGAGAAAGAGGAGAGGCAGCAGCAGGCAGAGCCATGCTGCAAGGAGCTGGAGAGAATGCAAAGAAAAGCAGGGAAGCATTTCACCTCACCAAAATCCAGAACTTGGACTTTAATGATCCTTGTGGGTCCCTTCCAGCTTAGGATATTCTATGATCCTATGAAAATCATTGTCAGCTCATGATGGACCAGCTGTGGGGACTCAGTGGGAGGGGGCACAGCAGTAAAGGGACAATGTGACACTGGAGGGGCAAGGGACATGACCCTGAAAGCATGAGCACACAGGATGTGGGGGAATTATTGCAAAATGTCATCCAAAGCAGAGAAGAGTCCTTCAACACTGGAGCTGCTCTGCAAGGCCCGATTTCTCCATCAGGTGGGGAAAAGAAAGCAAGAGGAGATAAGAGAGGAAAAGATGAGGAGCAAGTCCCTGCCCTGGCTCCTTCCTGGCTCCCCAGCCAGGGGACAGCAAGGATGATCCCTGCAAGACAGACTGTGGCACAGCTGAGGCTGTGCTGGCGAGACCCCAGCCTGCTGCTCCCGGAGGATTCACCAGCACCGGACCCGGGCCTCCCTGGTCTCCTTGGAGACGTTCAGTACATGTGTAGGTGGAAAAGTGGGAAGGCTGAAGACTTCATTAATGTAAAACAAGAAAAATAGTCCCTTTGCAAGATGCCTACATGGAAGGAGGGAAAAAGCCTTCCCCACTCCTACTGTGTATGTTCTCTGAGTGATTTAATTAATACCTATTTAATTAAGAAGTCAGATATGCTTCAGGTTTCACTTGCTCCTTCAAGTTGCAGTGTTTAATCTCAGCGCAGAACTGCTGGGAAAGGTTTGATATCAAGGTCAGCAAACTCGAACCCAACTCCCCCGCCCCAGTAAAACCTTGTTATTTTAATTGCCTAGACCCATCTTTTTACTTTTGGAGAGACATTGGTCAGCTCAGCGGACTGAAGAACCACCACTGCTGACCAGGGCAAGTGGGCAGGAGAGAGCTTATAATGCTCTGGCAATAAGCCCTCCTTTCCAATTTAATAACAAGTCTCCACTGGATCAGAAAAGCTCTCTAGGGGTGGATGCGATTTCCAGCAGAGCTTGGCACGGTGCAGGTAAAATTGGATTTTGCGTTTCAAGCTGGTTGGAGCTTAGTGCACCCATAACATCTCTGAATTGGTCCATGTTCTTGCAATGGGTGCAGGGAGCTGCTGGGCATGGATCTGGGCTCCAGTCACACACAGCCACCACCCCCTCAATGGTGCACCATCAAGAACCAGGAAACCCTGCAGCCTACCAAAGAATTCAATGCAACAAAAGAAAGCTTTATGCAGAAAGCGCTAAGAACAGTTAAAAAATACCTTATTTTTATTGAATTAACTTATTTAGCTGTTAAAGCATCTTCAAGGGTGGGCAGAGGCAGCAGAAATAAAGCCTACAAGACTTAAGGGGATAGGCAACAAATACTCACTTATTTAACAGGAGTGTTGTATGGCTTATTTAATTAATGAATACTTGTAAAGCACTCTGAGTTGCTCAGACAAGAAGCTCTATACAGTACAAGCGCAACATATTATTATATATTATTAAGACTGGCTCTGCAGAAGAATAATTCCAGGTAAATGTGCAATCAAATGATCATTTTAGTTCCCAGTAATTAGATTCAATAGGCCAAAAAAAACCACAGAAGCCTTTCTTTAATCATACACTAAACAATCAGAACATCCCTAACCTTTCAAGCTACAGCCTTTTTGAATAAAACATCATCAACTTATAGATATTATTCCAAAAAGAACCAGTCACCATATGTGTTGTCTCTTTGAAATACAGTTGCTATAGCAGACCCTGCATGCATTTCATGTGATATGATCATATTCTATCCGTTCTGGCAGCTGAGAGGTTGCACAATTAAACTGGCTGCCAGAAATTTTTTGAAGATTCCCAGAACAAGTAGCCATGCAAGAAATGCCTGCTCTCTACTTGAGCTGGCCACGAAGCTCCATGCAGCTTGGTGGGGTGGCCACTGCTACTATAAACCCTTACCATGACTGACCCCACAGCAATGAGGGTCTCTGGCTGTGGGGACAGCCTGGCACTGGCAGAGCTCTGCTGGAGGAAAGCCAGAGCTCCAGTCCAGCTGCACAGCACCCACATCCCTCACACCCACCACTCTGAGGGTCTCCATTCAAGGTGACATCCTACACCACCCCATTCCATGTCCAGGTGTCACCTCTGCTGGTACAAACCTGGTGGGACCAGAGTTGGCAAGAGGGAAGGACCATCACAGAGGGTGGAGCAGGGCAGGAAGGAAAGGATTAGAAAGAATAAAAGTGGGCTAGAGGGAGTGTCAGGGATACAAACAGCCAGGATGGACAGGAACATCAAAGGCAAAAAACAAGGTAGATGCAAGTGAGATGACAACATGCTGACATTCCAGGGACTACAGCTTGAAATGGCATTTCCCATTTCTCCTCTCGAGATTTCGCTTTTTCACTTACAAATAACTGACAGCAATGAAAGCTGAGCATCAGATGAGCTCGGGTTTAAGATGTGGAAGGTTGTGTATAGCTCAGATATGCTTCTTACTGAGCATCTGCATCAAGGAGCTACCAAGTCCTTGGTGCTACAGTGAATCCAGCAATCCCACATCCCTCTGCCTTTCTACTTCTCCCTTCTCAGCCTTTCCTTCCTCCTACCTCAGTCCTGTCCTTGCCACTTCCAAGCCTCATCCACACTCCTCACACATGACAGGACATGTACAAGAAAGATGGCTGGCTTGGGATACACTGACCCTCCTTCCTCTCACTCACAAAATACTTCAAGCCTCTTTAGGGTTTGCCTTCATGGAATTAGCTTGCTGATATCAGTTCAAGCCCTGTGGACAGCCGTACAGCCCAAACCAAGAAGCATCACACCTCTGCCCCCTTCCCTGGTTCCAGGCAGTGCTGCTCCTGCACGGAGCTCATCCCTGGCGTGGGAGCCCTGCTGAGGCTGCCGGTGCTGCACAGTGCTCAGGCGAGGATAGACAGGGAAATTAATTTGAGTGAAGTCAGTCCCACAACCTTCATCAGCACGGAGATTCGCAAGCAGGCCTGTACATTAATAAAGCTTCCTGTGGGAGTAGATGTTGCCTTTGATTTGCATGTGAATTCAATGCTAGTGAGAAGTGCCAGACTGTCAGACATGGAGACCAAAGTCTCTTATCTTTCCAAAAGCTTCTGTAGCAGTTTCCCCACATTTCCTTAATCATCTGCCTTGTCCTCAACTTACTGAACAGGCAGTAGAGAGTAAAGCTGGATTCGGTTCAACTCCTGCTGCTGCCAAGTCCTGAAACAAGGGTGCCACGACTGTTTACTGCTAGCCAACAGCTCTGCTAACGTGGCCCTCTCCTCACAAGCAGGTGCTCTGACATCTCCAAGCTCTTTTCACACATTCCTCCCCACTGCCATAGTTACATCTTAAATCTCCACCACGTGCTTGCAAGTGAACAACTGCCAGGGGCCGTGAAAAAGCAGCTCATGTTTGCATGTCCAGACAACAGCATCTTCCTTTAAGGTGGAGATGCCAAGAGCCCCTGAAACCACAGAGGTGCTTCAAATACCTGGCTCTGTATTTACCACCAGCCACGTTATCTGCACTGCTCAAAGAGCCTGCAAGCCTGGACAGAGCTTCTTGGGACACCCAGAGACCCAGACACCAATCGTGGCCTCCAGCAGTGAATCACAGAGCAGCAGTAACCATCCTCCTCTCTGCACCAAAACACAAAGGGGAAATCCTCCCACTTACTGGGAAAAAAAGAGAGAAAGGAAAGCATCCCTCTGAAAATGAATCTTCCATGGGTTTTGGTCACTATAAACATGGATTTGGAAGGACAACATCAGGAAAAGGCTGCCTACCAACCAAGTCATCCTATGCCTAAATGCAAGGTACAGCAAATGAACTCCCAAGGTGTTTTCTTATCCATTAGGAAATCACCCAGACATAAGGAGATTTTCTGATCTAAAACAGAGATCAGTAAAAAGGCAACTGAAATACAGAGCTTGAGAGACATTGCACAAACTTGGAATGGTATTTGAGAGTCAACACTGGGTGACACCTAACCCAGGAAAAATGTTAACAGTACATTAACTGTGAGATGAATCAAGCCTGTTTCATTCACAGCGTAAGTGGGAAGCCCCACTGAAAAGCCCTCTCCCTGTGCTTAGGGAAGTGGCAACCATTTATTATTTCCCAACCACTTAAGCACCAGGAGGGGGGAAAAAGTACACATTTGAGATGACCAAGACAATTTTATTGCAAGACAGACAGAACGTGACTTGTTTGCCCAGCTGTTGTTTGCCCAGAACACTGGGCACTGTTATCACCCCAGTTACTGTTGTAATTCAACATTTCCATGCAAGCACCTTGACCTTTCAGTTTCACCATCCTCTTTGGGCAAGCTATGACGAAGGGTAAAAATGCAGCCCTGCCTCTCACTTCATGTGGCCAGAAACTCCTGATTCGGGAAGGGGGCTGCGGAAGGGAAATACACTGGAAAAAGAGGGTAGAACTTTAAAAATAGAAATGCTGCTTAAATGCCATATACTTGCTTACAGTGTCAGTACATAAGGAAAACAGTAACAGGATCCAGTCGCATGGAGCCTCTTGCTAACTTGTTCCACCACTGCAGCCAGTACAAGGCAGCAACTCCTCAACTTTTTTCCATCATCCTATTCCTACTGCAGAAAAAGTGCTCCAGCTCCTCCCTTCCCATCTGCTCCAACCGTTATTAATATCAATCCGTTATTAATGAAATACGATGACCTACAGCTATAATAGGCCTGGCTCTAACGCCAGGGGAAGCTTGTTTCTGAACCTGAGGTTTATCAGGCATGGAAAGATCAATCCAGAGAACTTCAGGATGTATGGAAAGGAATGTACACTGGAGGGTGGGGAGATGAGCAGCAGCTATGAGGATCCAAAAAAAGGGGTGTCCTGTTCAACTGCCAATTCCCAGGGCAGTTGGTCAGTAATGAATGGGCTGCCTCCAAAATATCTGGATAAACATGCACCCAGAATTTGCAAGGAGAGCACAAAACAAAATCTCATGTGTTTTTACAGATTCCTAAGGATTCTGGGCCTTTTCAGGTGGACAAAGCTGCTTATCAGGAAAGCAACTTGAGAAAGGAAGAAGGAAGAGTTCCCTGAAATCAGAGGTGGTCTTGTGGCCATGAGAAGTGTCCAAGCAATAAATCTGGAAAGTTAGTTGCCAGCCATCATCATATTCTGTACACAATTTCAGTTGTGGTCATTAAACAGCAAATAGAACAAAACAAGCAAGCAGAGGGAGAAGAGAAGGGAGAAACTTTGAGGGCAAAATCTGCCCTTGGAGCAAACTTCACACTACACTGCACCGGTCCCAGACCTTGTGTGTTGACCTTTGATAGCCATACCCTTGCAAGCTACCACTGCTCCTCAACTTCCCCACTGAGGTTTGGGCAAAGCACAGCATTGCAGCAGCACGCATGCAGCTTTCCCATAGTCTATTTCTCCCCACAATTCATGCCGCCTTCAGGCCCTGAGGAATCTCCCCATCAGCAGCTCCAGGCGCCTCTCCCAGCGGAGCATGGCCCACCTCCCAAAAGGGCTTCTTGCTTCCCTTCAGCCTCACAAGGCAAGTACCTTTGTTTCTCCTGGGTGGGACGAGGGGGAATTTAGACTCAGCCAGCAATCTCTCTTCTTTCTCAGCTCCCATCTGTCCTCACACCCCGCTCCACTCCACAGCTGCTCCCAGCAGAGCGGCAAGATGCAGCTCTCAAGCGCGGAAGCCCGGATGCACCCGAGCTTCAGAGATGCTTCATGTCTCTCCCACTCCTGCCTCCTCTACCTCCTCTCCTGCGACACTCTCTTCTCCTGGAGCAGCAGATGTAGAGGAGCGGTGGTAGGAGGCAGACACATTGGAGGGGAGCCCTGCTGCAGCTCTCCTCCGGCAGGCTCAGGAGCCGCACAACGTGTGGAAACCAGCGAGGAGAGGAGCAGTATGCAAAGGGAAAAAAATAAAAAATAGTGCAAAGCGACAGCAGTGGGTAGTGCTGTTCCTCTGGGAGGAACAGAACAGGGGGAGGTGAGATGAACCAACTAGAGAATAGGAAAGGAACCAAAATGAAGAGGAGGAATAAAATGTAGAAGATGCAAAAAAGAGAAGCAGATGTTCTTGCAGCACTTATTCCCTCTGACATTCGTGCCCAGCTCTTCCATCTTCCTCCAGAACTGGGAAATGAGCTGCTACGTGCTCCATTCCCCACTGCCACTACCCTGACCCTGTGCCACACACAGAATGACACAGCCAAGAGCCCCAACACTGCTCTTGGCAGTGCAGAAGGGAACTTCGAGGATACCTACAGGCAGGACATGGGGC
>NW_005054317.1:1555574-1559594 GCF_000277835.1 Geospiza fortis | reverse complement strand
CAGCCTTCTCAACCACCTTGGATTCAAACAATTCCCCATCCCCATCTCATCCTCTGCTTCTTTGTTTCATTAAATAATCCTTTTCCACCCACCCTGTCCCAGCTCCACTGGTGCAGCAGGGATGTCTTGAGCCTGGGGAGATGCTGCTGGTTGTACTCACTTGGCTGCAACCAATCTGCAAGGCTGGTTCCACCCAAGGGCTACCAGCCAGCTCGTCATGGAAGGGAGCTTCAACAGCAATCCTTCACTCAGTAAAGGGTCAGCTGGCCATGCAGATCACAGCAGACTGGTCTGGACAAGTGACTAATGGGGTGATTCCTATGCTGGAAAAAGAGAAGGGACCTGAGGTCCACATGTACAAACCCTGGCTCACATCCTGTCCCTGATGTGACAGGGGCACGCTTGGAGCAATGGAGCTGGCAACGTGCCTCATGCTGAAGCATCTCCTAGAATAGTTCAGTCATAAGGAAAGAAGATGAGTCTCTATTTTTCTTCCAGCAGGCTTAGTTTCTTTCCTCTGGAATAGATCCTGGCTACCAGTTAAGGAGATTCCCTCCAGAAAAAGGCATTGGAAACAGAAAGCCTTTCTTCCAAACCCACAGGGTGGAGCTGCCTGTGTCCCAGCTCTGCTGCAGTTCTCCTCGTGGGCACTGAGGTTACTCCTCAGTGGGAGGATGAGCGGACTCCATGCCCCTGCCCTGCCATCCCACAGCCCATCCCATGGCTGGCAAGGTCCCTGCCTCTGAGGACCCAGCACCACACAGGGGGAAAACAGAGTTTGCCTCCAACAAAAACCAATTTCCACTTTGTAATTTATTCATGAACTCCAGCAATTTCAGGGAAAAGGTGGGTGAGGTATTTTCTTCAATGCTTGGAGACACTACAGGGATGAAGGGGGCAGGCAGCAAGGGACAGAGGGTGAGAGATCAGCCTCAGCCAACACCAGGAACCTGCAAACCCTGAAGAAGCTACAACGGGGAAAATGGCTACAAAAATCCTTTTTTTGAGGCATAAATGAAATCCTCAGGCGGTTACACCGCAAAAACACCTTCTGTCCCTTCTTTTAAAGAGTCACAGTCAGGACTCCTCAAAGCCACTTAAAAAGTATCTGGCAAAAAGTTCCCAAACATTAAAAATGGTTCTCTTTATTTTGGCATGCCAAGACTCACAGCATGTAGCGGTCTGTACCAGCAAGAAAGGAGGGATGGGCCAACACATCCTGGTAAAATGAGAAAGGATACAAATCTTGGCTCCCTGTTCAAACTGAACCAGAACTGAACTGTTCCTGAGTGATGAAAAAAAAATCTTATGGGATTTCCAGCTCATTTCTGTAGGCTCGAGATCAGATTCTGAACTACTGTGTTTATGCAAAAGTGAACCAGACCTTTGAATATTTGGAGGAGCATTCACTGCTGAGCCGCGTTTTTCTTGGATGTCAAAAGCACGGGAAGTTCTCATATTTTTCAAGGGAGAAGAGAAGAGGGATAAGGTGGTGGAGGGGGGGAGAAGGAAGAGGGCCTTTTTGTTGCTACAACATAAATAGTATATTGCATACAGCTGCTTGCGCGCTTCCCTGTGTGGTCAACAAAACAGGGAACATATTTTAAGCTTGTTTTCCAAAACACTGCATGACAAACTTGTACTCAGAGGCCCATGAAATACAGCCCCTGACTGTGGACATCTCACCACGCTCCATCAGACACTCGCTGCTGCTGGGTGAATGAAGGAAGCAAAACATTGGGACAGCCCAAAAACATGGAAAACTAAAGCTGCAAATCACATCTCTGCACTTCTGTGGCACAACCTAATTTAGAACTGCTTGTAAAAAGCTTAATTTTAACAGATTCTGGTAAGGCAAAAATAGGCAAGGTTGAGATGGAGGCGACAAAAATTATTAGAGGGCTCAGCAGATACGAGGCAAGATTGATAAGGGTGGGAGTGTTTAGTTTAGCGAGAGATGAGTAAGAGGGGAGATGATAACAAGTATACAAGTTGTGACTTGGCCTGAGAGGGTACATCTGGTGCTTTTGCCATTTCTCATAATGCAAGAGAAAGAGGACATTGAATGAAGTCAGGAAGCAACAGCCACCAAAAAAAAAACCAAAACAAAATGGCAGATAAAAGGATTTTTTTTTTCCTTTCTTAATATACAACTCATAATTACTCTCTGGAACTTAATGTCACAAGATATCACCAGGGCCAAGAGCATGGGGAGGATGCAAAGAAAGGATTAGACACTTGCAGAGATAGTCATGAGAGCATTTACAGCTACCTTTGGAAAAATAAAAATAGAAATCAAGGTACAAATGTTTATGCTTCAGGGCACAACCCAACCTTAAATTGCTGATGTCTGGAAGGACATTTTCCCCCATGGACAGGTCCTTCATGGGCTTCTGCCCAAGGACTTCAGCCAAGGCTGGAGAACTCCCCTGTCCAACAGGCTGCAACTGCTCCTGCCCCTTGTTCTTTCCAGGTATCTCAATCCTGCACCTCTGATCCCAAAGCCCATTCCTCAGCCCACCCTGAGCCTCCTCAACCCTCAGGGAGCTTCTGGGCAAGGGGGGCCAACCATGTCCCCCAGGCCAGCCCCTTCTCATGTCACCTGGCCCCAAGCTGCTCATTTCCTCTTTCTTCTTTACATCACATTTAAGTTTCAGGTCCTTATTTTGCCAGCCCTTCCTCTCCCTGCTATTTCGACTGCCATTTTTTCCTCCCTCAAACCCAAACCCCCAGCCCCTGCCATCCACTTGGGCTCTCCAGGGAGCACTGACCCCTCGGACCCAGAAGGTGAAGCATCCACCTCCAGACCCACCAGCAATGCACAGACTTGAACACAACTTCAAGATGTCAGGCAAATTTTCCCTTTCTCAATGTGGAGCCATTCCTCAGAGGCAACCTACATCCCTGAGGAGGAGGAGGAGGAGGACCCTCCTGCCGATGTGGCACCTGCGGGGCAGCGGCAGTCAGGCGCTATTACGGACCGCGGAGCTCATCAACGCGCTGGAACTGACATGCGACTCGGGGAGACAAAGAGAGATTTTGAAAGCAAGTCAGTCTATTAAATTTATACCTACCTGCACAATGTGAAGCAAACCACATCTCGGTTTCCTTTCATGTGCATGACAGTCTTAACTTGTTTCTTTTAATCCCATAAAAGCAGCTAAAGCATGCAACATGCTTCCCGGAGATGAAGCAAACCTGTATTTTACTTCCTGACAGTGATTTAGTTTATAGGGTGTTGGTTTTTTGTTGTTCTTTTTTTTCAGGGAAGATAATGAACATTGTCCAAAGCTGGTATTATAAAGGAAATACTACATGCTACATGCTAGACACCTGGCATTTAAAAGAGAATCCCATAAATTGACACTGTCTTTAACGGACCAAACACAGCTGCAACCCCTCACGCTGCACAGACACCAGCACTGGAGGCTGGAAGATCCCAGCATCTCCCGCCAAGGTTTTCTTTGGAAATCAGCACCCTTCTGAAAATTCAAAGCGTCTCTCATTTAGTCGGTCACACCCCAAGTAGGACCAGGGAGACGACCAGAGCTGTATGACTATGCAATAAATCCAGCAAATCCAAAGGGCTGGAGCAGTAATCCATGGAAATGTTCCAGGCAAGAGGGAGGTTTAAGTGCCTTTAATTCCCAGGTGCAAGCCCAACAAGCTGCCAGAAGGCGGAGACCACTGAACACAAGGGGTTAATGGCCTTGCTAAAGAAAATGATACACATAATTTCCTTTTATCATAAAACAATACGTTTATTATTTTCTGTATATCTGTTAAAGGGCATGGCCTTCTGAGTGGAAAACAAAACACAGCTTGGTCACATGTTTATTTGCTTCAGCTACTCCCTTTCCCTTCTGATAAATAATCAAACATGCCATCCAGAAAAAACAAAACCAGTGAGCTGGGAAATTTGATGGTCATCAAATAGACTAAGATACCAAGAAAAGCAGCCCACTGTTCCCACAGAGAGTTTTCTGCCCCACACCTACACTAACATCTGAGTAAATAACT
>NW_005054317.1:1549826-1555564 GCF_000277835.1 Geospiza fortis | reverse complement strand
TCCATTTTCCCCATGAAATTACTCCTACTGTTAAACAAATTGTCCTTAAGGCAGTTGCAAACACCATTTTTTTTTTCTGCAAAGTAGAACAACTTCTGAACATTAAAAAGCCAGACTAGCAATATATTTTCAAAATATGTTTGTTGTACTTGCGGTTTGGCTGAACACACAGCTTGATTTCTCTCTCTCTCGCTCTCTTTTCTAGGAAGATGGGGGTTTACAGTTTAAAATTTTAAAGTGTATTTGGATCTTGGAGAAGCAGGAAAAGCCTCAAGGAGGATGGGTTTTCTCCATAGGGCAGGCAGCATATTTTCCATTTTCTCTTATGTTTCACACTATATGAGCACCACGAATGCTTGCCAAAAAAAAAAAGTTACCTGCTATTTCAGTGGACGTTTGCAGGGGGAGAAACCACCGAGAAATATCAAGCAGTTTTTTTAAGTCACTTGAACAGAGGGGAAAAAATCCAGCATCCGTGTTGTGACATGGATTACCCAGAGGATCTACACTATCTTCCAACAACCCCTGAAGACCATTCATACAACAATCATTAATACTGAAAAACTGCAGAGAAAATCCCTCACGTGAGAAGTTAACAACCATTACCCGGCGTGAGCACGCTTTCCCTTTCCTTTTGTAGTACCACAGGTCTAAACAATAGTCATATGAATGAGATAATAGCCATGCTTGTCTCAGCAGCCTGATTTTTATTAGCATGAAATTGGTACAAATATTAGCGAGGCTGGTTCGCATGTGGTGCCAGAGCCACCATGCAAACAATTTGTGGAAAACAAAAAAGCCATTCGGTGGGTTTGCGCCACTTGTGCTGCCCAGAGCAGCAGCAACGTCTCCTTTTCTTGGAGGGGTTTTGTTGTTTAGGTATTTTTGGCAGTTCTGCAAAGAGAAGCCGCAGCACCCGGCGAGCAGCAGGGACGGTGGCACATGGCTGCTCCCGTGCCAGAGGAGTAACGCCGCAAGGTGACAGGCACCCCAAAAGAGGACTTGGCCCTTGCCACAGTTCTCCAAAGCCATGCCAAAAACCCCACCCTTGTCAACACTGCCATAAACAACCTGAACTGGCTGCTTTTGCACCAAACCAAAGCAATTCCCCTCTCCTGTGCTCCAAGCTGCCTGTGCAAGGCAGCGCGTTAAAAGTTCAGCCCTGCCTGCATGCTCCTTTCTTCTGAGCGCTCGCAGAGAAAATGAAGAGTTTAACAGAGTGAGCTCTTACTGTCTGCCTTTAGATTTCCGTCTTCGCGCTGGAGATGTTTCTGGCTGTTTCTGTGAAGCGGGGGCTGAAGAATGGTAAAAAGATGTTTGAATAAACAGGAAGTGCCGTGCAGCCGGAGCACAGGCTGGAGGGAGACGCTGGAGCACTGCCCTTCGCGGCAGCCACCGGGCTCTGCCTCCACAGTAGCAACCTCTGCTTTTACTAAATGACAAAGAAACCGCAAAGCATTCCTTCCCTAATTCTTCCCTTGCAAAGTGGTGAGATCAGCTGGAGCTCACAGGTAATCTCAAAGTTGGCTTAGCACTCCACCCGGCACAAAAATCTAGTGACTCCACACTATTAACCCCCCTATCTGTGAGCAGAAACAGGCAGAACTAATTATGTCCCCAAACAGACCAAACAGCAGGCAGAAGCACACCTCGCTTCTGTATCTAGGCAAATTCGGATTTGCACGGAAGTCCAGCCAAGCTTGACGTTCCTACCCTCGACAGTGCTGCGACTTGCTCTGGAAACTGGCTCGGGAGGCTGGCCGGGCTGCAGAGCTGTTTTCTCTGTGTGAACTGAAATATAAACAACCGCCCAAAAAACACAGCTTGTCTTGGGTGCAGGGACTTGCATTCAGCATCTCCGAAAGTGTAACTTCAGCATTCCGGCAGATGCCACCCCTCCTTCACTGTCTCCTTCCCCTCCCTAAAACAAACTACCTATTTAACTGGAGATGACTAACTAACCGTCTCCCCACCCAATTATCAAAGCCCTGTCTGCTGTCATATTGGTGACATGACACAGATATTGTCAAGAAAAAGTAAACTGGGGCTGGCACTCAAAGGCAGCTCGCGAAGAGATGAGCAGTCGAACAGCCATATTCAATAAAAAAGAGGAACAGGATTCCTTTAGAAAATGTATTGCTGTTGTGGCAACGTGCTGCTGCCACTGAAGGGACTGATTTGTTATTTAGCATGTAGTCTTGGACTGTCTGTCATTCTGGGTGCTAATGCTCTGCTAAAATAACTCATTGGGAGCTGTCAGTGGGATGTTTACATAGGCCCCCAATCTCTTCTTCATACAAGGAAATTTTTTACTGGAATTCATCTTCTTTTGATCTCACATTCAAAGCAACAGCAGCTTGATAGACATGCAAGTCTGAAAGCAAATCCAGACGCTGAAGATAAACCGCCAGAGTATGACAGGCAGGAGCATCTAAAGCTTATAAAAATGAAGAGAACAGCATGTCGTCTGAGTATTACAATAGCAGAAATCAAGAGACATATTAGGTGGAACTGATCAGCCACAAAAACAGTTCAAAAGGCAGATCATAGAAACAGAAGACTAAGCTAGAAAAAAAAATAAAATTGGAAAGATCTGCTTTACAGAGGCATCACCTCCTTTCTGAGCACCGCGGCGTTTCCGCTCCAGCATGTAAACTTAAGGGGAAAAAAAGAACAGGGCTGGTGCTGTCTCTACTAACTCAGCAGTTCTTACCTTCAACTCACCAATTAATTTGCCGACTGTACGTTTCAATTACGTGTTACTCAAAGTGAAATAAAAATAGGACACTGTGCTACTCGCATCTACAGCCCAGCCCTCCCCAACACTACAGAGCTGGGGAACTGGTGCCTCTTCGTTAGGAATTGCATCCCCCTGCAAGGTGCAAAAGGGGCCCTGGCCTGAGCCCCTGCCACCATTTTAGCTTGTTCATCTTTACAAGGGCTGAGTCTTGGGATGCTCCTGAGCTGTGCCTCTGCCACCAGGACGGAAATATTCATTCAGAAGGTAATTTTATTTAAATTGAATTACGTGTGCCACGGAGTCCACAGTTATGTTCCGAAGGCGACACTTGCCGGGAAACAATTGCTGAAACTTTCTCTAGAAACCCATACATTTTTAATTTTTCTTCCCCAAATAAGCTTCTTATTCTAATTGAAGTCAGCAAATATAATGAAAAAGTAATTCTCAAACAATTTTGTACTTAGAGCTATTTGTTAACAAACACTGAACGAGCAGCAGTGTTAGGTTAAAGGGCAGCAAGATTCCACCATTATAATTTAGCCTGCGGTTATTTCTGATTAAGAACACCCTCCGGGACGGCAAAGCAAGATCTTCTTCTGCAGCAGGCATAGCTTTTAAAATTAGCCTCTTCTCAATAATAAAACCAACAGGAAAACTGTGGATTTAAAACTGTATTAACCAATTTGAAGTAGTGCGATCAGTTTATGTCTTGCTTTCTGCAAACCACTGTTCCCTGCCTTAGTCAAGTTTCAAATGTAAAAATGCTGCCTGGATTCTGAAACTGTTGTAAGAAAGTCACCTTCTGTCATGCTTATGTAGCTATCTAATGTGCTAAAGGCTGATTATTTATCTTTAAACTGTACTAGTTTAATCTTTTAAGGTCACCACTAATCTGCTCCAACCTTTTAAAAAATAGCAGCTTTCAAGACTTACTGCTGGAATCACTAAACTCTGAGCTGAATGTCATTGTAAGGGATACATTAGCCAGAGTGAGTGTAGTTTTACAATGTAAACACCAAATATAAATCCCCACCTAAATGAGAAGAAAAATATGATGTCCATGCCAGGAGAAATATCAGTAAATAAGGCCAACGCTCTATTATTTCACACAAATATCGTTCCAAATCATGTTGCTACTTCTCTCTCCTCCCCCTCCCTTCCCAGTGCAAAACTTGGGTATAATTTAAAGGATCATTAGGTGTTTTTTCTTTATCTTTTCCCTTTCTCAGCAGCAACTTTGCCTGCCTGCTGTGAAGCCTCCTGACCACATTTGGAAGTTATTGCAAAGTCCAAAACCCCCTCATAGGTTATTTGTGTGCATGTGCTGCACAGCAGCCTTTTATTCTCTTCTTTTTCCTTTTCCCTTTTCCCCTAGACTTCTTCTGGACTTGAATGTCACAGTAGACCTTGAATGTGAAATGGCTTCAAGCTAATTGCTTTAATTGCTTGAAGATGTGCAGGCAGGTGAAACCTGATCCCCTTGGCCATTGTAGAGACCAGGAACAACACAGGAATGTTTACATAGTGGTTTGAGTTTAATAGACAGTAGAGCTGAGTTTCAGACAGCTAGCAAAAACACAGCTAATAGGTGACCTCTTAATGCAGTCCTCCTTTTTAAAAACAAAATACAATTTCGTTTTATACAAGGCAACGTCCCTAAATGCCAAGGTTATCTGCTTGACTTTTTGAGTGAGCATGCACTGCGTTGCACCTGACATTTATACCAGAAACTCTATCCTGAATGCACTTCCCTCTACCTTAAAACAAAAAGCACTTTATGTGTCAGTCACCTTACAAACAGATTAGAGCTGGATGGGGTTTCCTCGTAAGTGCAGTCATTTTAATTTAAAATTGAGTGTTTCTCACCACTGTCATATTCCTTCCCCCTCATCCCCTGGGCACTCCTACCCTCTGGTGGGCACTGGCACAAGTCCTTGGATGGGTCTTCTGGAAAGGCCAAGTACTTTCACTGCTTTTCTAGAGCTTTTACTGCTTTTTCCAGAGCTTCCAGTGCATTTGCACCACGCTGTTAAGCTACAACACACTTCTGCAAAGACACAGTTTGGTTTCACACACGGCACAAATTCAGCAGCTCCTCCTCAGGCAAAACACCTCCTGACTGAGAGCTGCAGCATTCGGGGTCACTGACGATCAGGCTTGCTTTCCAAGAATCATGAGGTAAGTAAAACACCCTTGAAACCAGCCAAAGACCAGTGAGCAGGTACAGCACAAGTGTAGAAAGCAAAGACTGAATTTGGCAGCAGCGGTAGCATAAAAATATTTACTGTAGGTCTAGTCCAAAAAACAAACACTGAAAACAGGTAATACCAAATAGTCACTTTCCTGGCAAATAGTCACTTTCCTAAAAAAACAGTTAAAATCACTTGTATTGAGTGAATACCAGCTGAGAAATGACATGTGTTGCATCCAGACAAAAAGGAATAATTAAAATAACATTTATGGAGGAAGGAAAAAGGGAAGGCAGTCTGAGATATAAGACTGGAAAAAGCAGAAACACACTGAGGCAGAGGAGATGAGGCCAAACTAACAGTATTTCATATGAACAAGAAAGGAAAGCAATTCCCTGCCACACAGCCCTACAAATAAAGGGCATTTCCAGTCTGATCTTGGCAATTACACTCAAGAAAGTTTCTAATTCTCTAGTACTTTTCGCTGGAGCTACCAACCCCTTGAATAGAAGCAAACAGAAGCAGGAGGGAGGCTGCTCCAGCCACTCTGGATGCAAACTGTGGCTCCCAGGAAGACAATAGATGCTGGCTGCTCTGCTCTACCTTGCCTGCTATTCCCAATCCTCTGAAGCAAATGAGTAACTGATCTTAAATAATACAGAACAAAGGGAACAATAGGAGCTGGAAAGCAAGCTGGGATACTTGGGAACATGCCTCTTTCTTTTGAGAGAGAATCTCGCCGGCACACATGCACACACTGAGTTATAGAACCACAGAAGTTGTTGTCCTGTGTCATTCCCCCCCTTGCC